>NC_085875.1:20320246-20392746 GCF_034702125.1 Engraulis encrasicolus
CTGTCTGTCTGTCTGTCTGTCTGTCTGTCTGTCTGTCTGTCTGTATGCATCAGGGGTCCCCAAACTAAGGCCCGGGGGCCGGATGCGGCCCACCAGGCCCCTTTAACCGGCCCTCCACCTCTCTGCATCTCACCATTTGAACTGGCCCAAAGAAGCAATCCTCACAGAAAATTTTGCTTATCAACAGGCCTTCCTACAGTTAAATTTTCACTAACTTAGTGTGAATCACCAGAAGTTTATTGTCTTGATAGTTTCTCGTCTCACTGTAATATAAACAGTTCTGCCATTTCTATTGTATCACTCCTAAACGGTCAATCACCATATTTTTTAACCATTCCTTGCTATTTTTATATGGTTATTGGAAATAATAGTAATATCTGTTATTCAAATTGAAAAACATGCAAAGTTCTTGTAATAATGAAGTATTTTGTGCTAGAAATTATGAATGAAGGAAGCGAAGCACTCTTCAGATTTTCTCTGTCTATTCGTCTACGAACATTTCGGGCAGAGCCCTTCTTCAGCGTGTAATGGCGATTGCCGTGCTAGCAGAAATTATGGCTATAACAAGCAGTGGCCTAGTATACAGCCCACATGATTGATCCCGGCCCCTGATCACATTCAGGAACGATAATGTGGCCCCCAGAGAAAAAAGTTTGGGGACCCCTGGTATACATGTACTGTACGTACCTGGTGTGAGGAGTACGGGCTGGTTGGCTGTGGGGCTGGGGCCTGTCTGTGCGCCTCTTTGTCTGATGCGAGGACCGAGGCTGGCCTGGCAGATTCCTGTCTGTCTGTCTGTCTGTCTGTCTGTCTGTCTGTCTGTCTGTCTGTCTGTCTGTCTGTCTGTCAGTCAGTCAGTCAGTCAGTCTGTCTGTCTGTCTTTGTGTTGCGAGGAGTGATTTTTGGCCTGTCTGTGTGTTGCAAGTGATTTTGGCCTGTCTGTGAGTTGTGAGGAGTGGTTTTGGCCTGTCTGTCTGTCTGTGGGTCTCTTTGTCTGGTGCGAAGAGTGATTATTGCCTGTCTGTGTGTCTGTGTTTGCGAAGTGTGATTTTGGCCTGTCTGTGTGTTGAAAGGAGTGTCTTTGGCCTTTCTGTGTTACGAGGCGTGGTTTTGGCCTGTCTGTGTGTCTGTGTTACGAGCCGTGATTTTGGCCTGTCTGTGGATTGCAAGGAGTGTCTTTGGCCTGTCTGTCTGCGTGCCTCTTTGTCTGGTGCGAGGAGCGAGGCTGGCTAAGGGGAGCGTAATGAAGACAGACAGCTGAAGATGAAGCGCCGGCCGGGAGAGTTTGGGATCATTTACATAGCTCATCTTACTGCTCTATAGCAGAAGTGATTTTCGGGATGGAGTGGAGCGGGATGGCGCGTGTGTGTGTGTGGAGGTCAAGCAGATACGAGAAAGAAAAAAATCATAGTGTGTGTGTGTGTGTGTGTGTGTGTGTGTGTGTGTGTCTGTGTGTGTGTGTGTGTGTGTGTGTGTGTGTGCATGACTGAGTCAGAGAGAGAGAGAGAGAGAGAGAGAGAGAGAGAGAGAGAGAGAGAGAGAGAGAGAAAGAATAATAAATGAAAAATCAATTTATAGTCCCAAAGGTCTCCCACGCCATAGCCTCCTCGGGTAAATGTGCTCTTTTTTTTTTTACTTTCCATTTTTTTTAATGTTGATCTCCATTGCTGGAGGGAGAAGAGGTTGACTTCTGGGAGAGTCTCTATATCCCATGAGGACTTCTTTAGCTGGCCTTTGTGATTTAACTGTACCATACAGTAGTATTACAGCTACAGTCCCTATGGGGAGCACTCTAGTGAACACAAAATGTCATTACACTTTACGTTGTTGTATAATATGGTATAGCAAAGTACATAGGGATATTTAAATGATCCTAAAGTAAAATAAGAAGTCCAGCGGCTTCTACACCTTGACCAAATCACACATACTGTACTATAGCCTATCTCACATGGCATCATAATAAAATAACATACAATAAAATGAAATAAAATGAAATGAAATGAAATGAAATGCAAGTTCTGCAACATGTGACATGTTAGTGTAAGGGTCTGGTCTGGGCACAAGTTCTCATTTGTTTTGATGTTAATGACAAAACTATAGGTGCAAAAATATGCCTCTTCTGACAGGTTATGGTTAGGTGCAGGTTTGATGTGATGACAGGTTATATTCTTTTGCTTAGCAACAGACATTAATATTGACGGCTCACGTGGAACAGTATTCAAGGTTCATTACCATTGCCTCATATGGCAAAAACAGCTTTGCAACACTATATGAAAGCATGCTGCGTGAAATAACACAATCAATATTAATTTCAGATCCATTTGCATATCTGCATACAGTACATACATACAAATTGACTTAGTTCTAAATGTCGAAAAACATGGCTGATGTTTTGTAAAACCTTGTCCTCAAGAAGGAATCCACTTTAAATTGTTCATCAGTTTGGATGCTTAGCAATCTTCCACAGCTATTTCCCAGGCCGCTAATTTGATAAACTGTGTTGAGGCTTCACCCCTGCCACAGTGAAACATACCTGTCTATGTAGAATTGGAATAAAGTGACATCCAAACGTCCCTAATTGACACGTTTCTGTCTGTGAGCTGCTGCTCTGAGAGAGGTAGCTTTCACAAGGCAGGTTCAATGCCCTGTCTGCCAGCACCCAATCAAGGAACACCTGCACACAATTACACTCAACACCAGGGAGAAACATAGTGTCATACACAACTCAAGTCAACACAGACCAGACAAGACAAGGCAACGCAAGAGTGTGTCCATTTGTCTGTTCAAATTATGTGTGTGTGTGCGTGCGTGCGTGCATGAGTGTGTGTGTTGTGTGTGTGTGTGTGTGTGTGTGTATGGGTGTGTGAGGGTGAGACTGTTCGTGCACAACAGAGCATATTCATGCAGCAAATGTTCATTGCTGTCTAGTACTGATTGTTTATGACTGTGTGTGTATGTGTGTATGTTTGTGTGAGAGAGAGTGAGAGAGAGCGAGAGAGAGAGAGAGAGAGAGAGAGAGAGATATGGAGAGGATAAAAGTGAGTGAGAAACAGAGAGGAGGACATAACGAGAGAGAGATGGAAAGAAAGTTGACCCACTCGTCCCTCTTGCCCATACATTATTGACGAGCTCAAAATCATGTTAAGCAAGCGGAGGGCAGAGGCACAAGAGCTGCCAGTGACGTGGTTGAGGTCAGTGTGGGACATTATTCCGAATGGGTCTGCTGAGGCGCGGGAGGTTAGGCAGACCACAACGACCTTGAGCAAGCTCTGCATGACGTAGGAGCACTCGCACCATCCAGCTGACGCACGCCCGGGACAAAGACAAACAGAGAGGGTGTGTGAGAGAGTGAGAGAGAGAGAGAGAGAGAGAGAGAGAGAGAGAGAGAGAGAGAGATGGGTGTAGAGATTTTTGGAGAAGGGCTGGGGAAAGGGAACCGAAATGAAAAAAAAAGGGGGTTGGGGGGCAGAGTGTGAGAGAGAAAGGGATAGAGAAAAAGAGTGTGTATGAGAGAAACAGAAAGAGAGAGGGAAGTGGATTTATAAGAGCCGAGGGTGTGTAAAGGTGCAGAAATGAAGGTGTCATAATTCAGCTCTCTTTGCTCCCGCTTTCCAATAGACCTCAAAAGACAGACAGACAGCAACAGCAAAATCAGCCAACAGCATCATATTTCATGACTCACTGACTTCACTTGCCCTATTGCAGTGGTTTTCAAAGTGGGGGCTGGGGACCCCTGGGGGGCCGCGAGGGGGTGCTAGGGGGGATGCAGCAGAATGGCAGAACATATATATATATAAAAAAACTAAATAAATAATTGAATAAATTGAATTACCAATGTACACCACAATACACAAAAAATGAGCTGAACAATATTCCCATTAAATTTCCATTACAATATTCCCTCTCTCTCTGAACATAAAGCTACTACTATTATCATTATCATTTTATATGTGGGCCACTGCCTCAGACTACAGTATGGTTGTGAAAGGGGGTGCACAGGAAAAAAAAGTATGGCCCATGACCCATGTAAGAGGGCCCTTGATATTGGTACTATATATGGGGGTCTTGTCATGGTAGTTTGGGCACCCCTGCCCTATTGCACTCCTCTACCTCCTCCACTCCACAGTACATTTTCCAGTGTCAATTCAACACTTTTGAGAGTTGGATTTACAGTACAAAGTGTTGGTCACACTCCCTGTTGAATGACTACAACTGTGTGTAAAATAACCCCATTGACAACTATCTCCGCACATGATTGATTAGGACGTTGACATTATATGACCAGGTACCAACATTGATTCCGATCATTACAGTAATTGTTACAAATTGGATTCATGGCCGCCCATTTTTTTCCTGGTTTGGTTATACAGTAGTTGGACATATGGAGATTAATGATGTTTCAATGTATTCTCATACTACAATACTTGCAGATAGGCTCCTACAACACCTGCACTGAATTTTAAAACAGACAAAAATACCATTTTTATGATGATAATTCATTGGACTTCACAATAATGGCATACCTTTATGGATGACACTAATGGTGCATTATGAACAGGTTGAAATATGTATTTTCCACCTCCTCATTGGGAGTGGGGGGTTATGGGTAATGGATGTACCGTGGGCACTGCACTGCACTGGTATGTATGCATGCACAGCTATGGAGATGCAAATGGAAGTCCTCCATGTAAAATATTAACAGGGTGAGGGAGACAGAGGGGTAGATGTGGAGGATCTGGCTCCTCATTATGCATAGCCCAGGTCAGGACTGCTGGAAGTTGGGAAAGTGCATTTGATATTGTTTCCAAGGACTTTCCATTGACAGTGTAGCCTGGGAAATTCCCATGATGCTTTGCATAATCGTTCCAATCTCAAAGACAGCATGTGATCTGTACCCAGAGAACGCACAAGATCGGTGCCTCCAATCAGAGAGAGGAGGCGTGGAAAGGCGATGACTGCCGTTTGTTTGAATAGATGCAACTGACATCATTTTAATACCAAATGTAGCCCATGTTGAATAAATGACAAATGCATAGAAGCAACAAAATGTAAGTGCTACATTAAACATTTATTCTGTTTTTGAACAAAGACGAATTGAGGAATAAAATGATGACTAAAATGAGTTTTCGGAGGAGACAGAGCGTATCGAGTGACTTCCTCTCATGCGGGCGCTGGGTCACCAAAGCTTACAATAGTAAAAACATGGGTCCCTGAAGAAAAAGGTTGGGAACCACTGCTCTATGGGATTTACAGTAGGGAGGTCTCCAGACCTAATCTCACTTGTGATTAGGTCTGCCAATCATCAATTGACAGTGTGCCCTCAGTCATAGTGGGACAAAACAAACAAACTGAAAGCTGTCCACTGTGGCACCCACTAACATGCCTGTCTGAAAATTACACTCTCCTAAAAATGTTTTTCTACACTGTCATTAAAAATGTACCATAACATCAACAGTCGAGTTTTCTTTTCTGATTGATGCTTCTCTGGGTCTGGGAGCCAAACGTCACAAGTGACAGTTTCTGAAAGCACTGGGGAGAGTCACTCTTGGCCTAATAATACTTATTGAAGCATGTTGACTTGTGAAGGTAATTAATTCACTTGTAGTCCTGGGGGGTATAACTAAGAAGCTGGTTGAGTAGTAAACCAGGTTAAGTTATGAAGGATGAGAGATGGGGGACTGCTGCCTTGGGTCTCAAACAAATGTATATTAATGGGGATATTGGTATAATGGTATATTGAGGGAAAGGGGCATTAAAAACTTCAAAGGCGTAAAGGAGGGTCCCGAGGCAACACTGGTATTAACTTTTTATTTTTTTCCACACACACCGACACGTTTCGACTCACGCAAGAGTCTTTTTCAAGGTGTAAAAAAAGAGCTTTTTTACACCTTGAAAAAGACTTCTGCGTGAGTCGAAGTGCGTCGGTGCGTGTGGAAAAAATAAAAAGTAAATAGCAGTGTTGCCTCGGGACCCTCCTTTACTTCAGGTTAAGTTAGCCTTGAGGTAGAGGTAAACCACCTAATAGAAGAGCCTGGAGTCCTCATTTTCTAAACTTAACAATGCCTGCAGGTATAGCTATTAGCAGATTTACCATTTCCTGTAGGTGAACTATGCCTGGTCTATCACTTAACCATGTACTCAGTATACCCTCCCCTGCTACTTGCCCCTCTAAGCCGGCCTCGACACTGCACTAAGGCCTAATAAACTGACCTAAAGATGGAAATGAATTCCACAACACCAGGTCTGCCATCCATAATAACCCATTTCTTTTTTAAACAATGGCCTGTTCCAGGCTTCATCCCCTCATTCACAGAACATAACACACATTTTTCCACCTATTGTTAATGCGCTGCTGCATATTCTTGGTACTGTTGTTTGTGTGTGTTGTTGTTGTTGTTGTTGTTATTATTATTATTGAGGACCCTAAATGTCAAGTATTGCCCCAGGGTTTTTTTTGTCATATAGTCATGAGGCCAAACCAGGGACGGGCCACAATTAGTCTGCAGTGCCAGAGTAATGATCTTTGCTCTCCGTTTGTCTCAACATAACAAAAAGGACCTTTTCCTCTGGGTGTTTAGTGGTTCAGTCATTTTTTTGTGTGTGGCTGAGCTCATGGCAGGGCTTTACTGGGTCCAAAGAAATGGCCCAAGCATTTTCAGCCAGCCCCTCGCACAGCCCCTTGTTTCCCTACATTATTATGATTGGCTCAGTCCATTGTGTTTATTCAAGATGGACCAATGGGCTGCCCCATCTAGGCCAGTCTTTTGGAGAAAACTAAAGAAAACAGCAACAACAACAGCATCGGCCCCTGACCGTTGGCCCACCGGGAAAATGCCCTGAACGCCAGGTGACCAGTCCAGCCCTGGCTGATGATGTGTTTGTTTGGGCAGAGCTCATCGGTGCCAAGGCAGCTGGGACTAGACATGGATCCTGCCTCTGCAGAGGATGTTTCCTCTCTCTCTTACACACACACACACACACACACACACACACACACACACACACACACACACACACACACACACACACACACACACACACACACACACAGCCTCCTGAATTCCATCCAGAGCGCCAGTCAACCCACATCTCCATGCTGTGACAGAAAAGTATTCACTGAGAGACTGAAAATATACTACATTTTTTGGAAGCAGTGTGTGTGTGTGTGTGTGTGTGTGTGTGTGTATGTGTGTGTGTGCGTGCGCGCGCGCGTGTGTGTGTGTTTGTGTTTGTGTTTGTGTGCAGGGACACCGATAAGTGGGGACAAAGGGGTCAGATGTCCCGGGAGATGGGGGTCCATAACTGGTCCCTCATTACATTAAATGTATTGGGTGGGGGGCCCTTTCAGATGACTTTGTCCTGGGCCCAGCTAAAGCTGTCAGCGGCCCTGTGTGTGTGTGTGTGTGTGTGTGTGTGTGTGTGTGTGTGTGTGTGTGTGTGTGTGTGTGTGTGTGTGTGTGTGTGTGTGTGTGTGTGTGTGTGTGTGTTTGTGTGTTGTGTTGTGTTGTGCTGTGTTTTTTAAAGGGTTGGGGAGCTAAATCCTACTAGGGCTTATTGCAAACATGCTTATCCTCAAGACCCACATAAAAATTAAGTCTACCCTCAGGGAAACATTGAATACAGAATACAGTATACTGTATGTGTGTTAAGATAATTGTGCTTGGGTAATGTTTTTTGCACTCTAATTTCCATATGACATATATCATTGGACTCCAAATTACTACAACAGTTGATGTAGGCCTATGTCTGAGTATCAGTGCAAAACACACCACACCACTAATACCTACAGGACCCATTTACTGTATATCTACAGTAAACACCAGAGTGCCTTGTATTGTAGAGTGGGCCTTAGTAAAATATTCCAGGGTAGATTCTCAGATATCAAGGACTGTACATGCAATGCCTCTACTAACTAACAGTGCACCTACAGTATGTGCTGATCTCATTGGTAACACTTCATTTGAAGGGGTATTGATTGATTGATTGATTGATTGATTGATTGATTGATTGACAACACATCAGTTTTGTTCTTACAGAAGCACTGTTCTTCCTGTGGTCAAAACAAATCCATACATTATTTTACATTTTCCTCTTTTCTTTTTCTTTGAAGGGGTCTTCAATGGTGTCATCATGTAACCGGCATAAGAATGACATGTCACATGTCCAGAACATCAATGACACAATTTTGATGTTTAGGATTGTTGTTGTGATCCAGTTTTTGGAATGTCAAATTGACATTTTCTTCGGTGTCATGACATTCCAAGAAATTAACGACACATTAGGCCTACAGTATGACAGCAGTAGGCCTACTAACAGGGCCGGCCCGAGGCATAAGCGAACTATGCGGTGGCTTAGGGCCCCCATGCCAACAGGGGCCCCTGTAAAAAGCAAAGTTCCAGGGCGAAATCAACAATCCACAATTTTCCCTAGTCATATATTCCTTTCTCATGTACCACTTACTGCCACAATGGAAACAGGAGACATTATATATGCGGGGACACCTCAATATAAAAACCCTACAATTAACATTGAATATAATGAACAGTAGTATTGAAGCAAAACTAAGATATTCCTTCATGATGAATGGCTTTTCGTTTGAGAAATTTTGCTCCAAGAGGTGCAGTGAATGATGGGTATACGATCTATAGACAGCCTACCTACACTCACCGGCCACTCCATTAGGAACACCTCTCTAATGCTGGGTTGGACCCCCTTTTGCCTTCAGAACTGCCTGAACTGCCTACAACAAAACTCGGGTAGGCTGTGGCATTCCAACAAAGATAAATTGGTACTAATTGGCCCAAATTGTGCTAAGAAAATGTCCTTATGCCATTATATCCCCAGCCTGAAATGTTGATAAAGCAGGGTTGACCCATGTTTTCATGCTGTTGACGCCAAATTCGGACCTCATCAGACCAGGCAACATTTTTCCGATCTAGTGCCGTTTATGGTGAATTGCTGCCTCATTTTCGTGTTCTTAGCTGACAGGAGTGGCACCAAATGTGGTTTTCTGCAGCTATAGCCCATTTGCCTCAAGATTTGATGTGCTGTGTAATCAGAGATTCTCTTATGCGTGCCTCGGTTGTAATGAGTGTTTTTTTTTTGTTTTTTTTACTTAATGTTGCCTTTGTATCAACTCAAACCAGTATGGCTATTTTCCTCTGACCTCTGCCATCAACAAGCCATTTTTGCCCACAGAATTGCTGCTCACTGCATTTTTTTCTTTTTCGTACCATTCTTTGTAAACCCTAGAGATGGTTGTGCGTGAATATCTCAGTAGATCAGCCATTTCTGACATCCTCAAATCAGGCCCTTCGGCACCCACAGCCATGCCATGTTAAAATAACCTTATAAATAACCTTTCTTCCACATTATAATGTTCGGTTTGAACTCTATCAGATCATCTCGGCCATGTCTACATGCACAAATGCATCGAGTTGCCACCATGTGATTGGCTGATCAGAAATTTGCCTCAATGAACAGTTGTAACAGGTGTTCCTAATGTAGTGGCCGGTGAGTGTATGTCCTTAGCTCCTACCCCTCACTCGTGCAAGTAAATGAAGCTTATGAAGCATCTGATGCTGAGTAGGTGGTGGTATGGAGGGGCTCCGGGTTAAATTTTGCTTAGGGCCCCATAAAGGCTTGAGTACTAATGTTCCTAACTAGTTTCATGCCATGAGGGTAACATGACACCCTTACATATGTAGACTCCTTCAAAGAAAGACTTACCGACTCAGAAGTTACCGACTCAGAAGTTTCTCATCTGCCTGGAGGAAATGAAGAAATATTGTGTTGATAAATAAAGATAGGCAGATTTGCCAGATTGACTCTAATGCAAAATAAATTCGGTGGGAACATCACACAGCCAGTGTGGGAGACAAGGAGCTCTGAAATGATTGTATTTATGATATTCTGATTGAAATCTATTTCCATTTTACTCTTCCTGACACGGTTTATGACAACGGCAGAATGATCAAGTGGCAGAACTGTGCAGAGGAGTACATAAACACCGTTCGTTCAGCGTAGCGCATCCGCAGAATAGTTAGCTTGATTTATTCCTCGCTAATTTACGCCCGTGATATTTGCTTTCGACAGACTCAATCTTATATGTGCTGGAATCTAATAACCGCAGAATTTAATAAACTGCACAATACAAGCTCGCGACGGCAGCAATCTACAGTAGACACCTCTGTTACATTACATCACATGAATAATCTACACATAATGCAATAAAAACTCTTTCTCCCGTGCGGCGTAATTAACTTTTTAAGAATCTCGTGACATTTTCCAATGTTATTACTCTATAAACCAATGAATATGCATGATGTAATACACCACTTGTTACCATAGAAATACTGATAAAGCGAATGTGATTAAACTGATGTTGATGGCAACAAACTGATTGTATTCTGCTATGTGATGCAATAAACACAGATACAAACACTCAGAGAGAGAGAGAGAGAGAGAGAGAGAGAGAGAGAGAGAGAGAGAGAGAGAGAGAGAGAGAGAGAGAGAGAGAGAGAGAGAGCATTGTAGACATGTACACAATACAGCACACCCACATAGTAGCACAATCATTCATACAAAATACCTCCCCCTGTGTGTGTGTGTGTGTGTGTGTGTGTGTGTGTGTGTGTGTGTGTGTGTGTGTGTGTGTGTGTGCGTGCGTGCGCATGTGTGTGAGTGCGGCATGTCAAGGGTGAGATGTAGACGGCGGTGCTAATTCATGCTAGCTGTGGGCCAGGCCCCTGGGCGAAATCACAGGGCGCCACGCCAAGTCACGCTCGCTCCATCACCATTTGATGGTCCACAAAGCACAGCCTCTCTGCCCATCTGTGTGTTGTGTGTGTGTGTGTGTGTGTGTGTGTGTGTGTGTGTGTGTGTGTGTGTGTGTGTTTGCCTCAGTATGTGCGTGTGTTTGTCTGTGTGTGTGAGTGTTTTTTTTTATTTTGGGGGGGTGTGTGCTTGTGCTTGTGTGTTGTATACATAACCCTGCTAAAGAGAGTCCAAAGAAATGATGCACAAAAACATCCTGTTTGTGTGTGTGTGTCTGTGTGTGTGTGTGTGTGTGTGTGTGTCTGTGTGTGTGTGTGTGTGTGTGTGTGTCTAAGGGAAAGACCAATAATATGACAATAACATAGAAAAACACTAAAGTGATGGGGTGGCCATCATTAAGGGTTGCAGGTTGTTCTGGCTGTCACGCCACACAACCGAGCCTGGCTCTTTGGTGTAGTGGTGAGAGCTCCAGGTTGGCAGAAGGCCTGGATTCGAGTCCCGGCAGGGTAACCCTACTTCCCTTCACTCAAATGGTATCAGATGGTTCCGTAAGAAAGCTACCCTGTCCATACGAGGGGACTTTTCACATGGATTTTGAATAATGACAATACATAACCTTAATCAACAAAATATGTCAATGCTACTGATGCCACCTAGGACAAGAAAGTCATATTATTTATCTTTTAGCTTGCCACTGTATTCCAATTTGGTCACCTGTCTGTGACATAGAATGTTGTCATTATTGAGATCATGACATGTCTCCATTGTGACGCTTGTTTATATAAGACTCACCTCAGCATGAAGGCCCTCATTTGGCAGCAGGACACTGCAGAGGTCAGATGGACTCCTGACTGCTCCTGTACTGGTCACACATAGTATGGGCCTCTTATGGAAGTTAAAACTAATGAGGTACTACTGGATGAACATCATGCTGTAAGTGAATGAGAATTAATAGCATTTTTATACAACCTTAACAATAACACCCAGCCATAGTTGATGTGAGTTAATCCGTGTGATATGGTGAGTGAAAAAATTGAAATTCAAATCAATTGTCCCTGATTAGGTGCATAAAGAGGTACTGTGGGTCAAAATGATGAACTGCACTTAATGTAGAGTAAAGTTAAACTATAATGGCACAAAATATTTGAAATTGATGGAGGCGGTACTGCGTATTTATTGGCTATTCAGCTTGTGTGAAAGGGCCAAGAAGAAAATAACTTTCACTTACTTATAAGGAGCCCAACACACGCCCCTCTGTGGAGCCTTTAAAAAAGGTCTCTCCATTGACTCCCATTCACTGTTTTTTGGATCTTGGGCCCTATGGAGGGGTGTGACTTAGTCAGTGTAGGCTCCCTATAGAGCCTAAATGAGCAGAATGTTTCTTGTGAGAGTCATAACATAAACGTAATACAACATCACCCATCCATAGTTGATTTGAGTTAATCCACATAATATGGCGAGGGAAAAAGGAGAAATTCAGATCAATGTGCAGTATTGTCCCTGATTAGGTACATGTAAAGGTACTGTAGTATAGTTAAAAATGCTGAACTATGTTCAAGCACATTGAATTGCATTTAAATGCACTATAGCCTACAAATAAAATAGGCTTGTCTAGCCTAATGTAGGATTCATAAGTGTAAAATATAATGCCAGAAATACTTGAAATTGATGGAGGTGGACGGTACTGCATATTTATTGGCTATTCATGAAAAATCGTGTGACAAGTTTGTGTGAGAGGGCCAACAAGAAAATAACTTTTAACAAATAACACCTAAAATATTATTGATTGGACTTTTAATACCCATGTATATAGAAAAACGCTCATACCACAATTAACAATGGTTGAAGTTATTTATTTCATGAATGTATTTAATATGCCTCCAAGATTTTGTTTGTTATGAATGTTGTATGTCACCCAGGGCATACATGTTCTGCATTTTAGGCTGCCACTGTATTCCAATTTGGTCACCTGTCTGTGACATAGAATGATGTCATAACTGATGCTGTATGACACGTCTACATGGTGATGATTACATAAAGCTCACCTGAGCATGAAGTGCTTCATTTGGCAGCAGGACACTGAAGAGGTCAGATGGACTCCTGATTACTCCTACATGTCAACACACACGTCACACAGCGTATGTGGGCCAATGGTGGAAGGTGAAACTGATGAGGTGCCCAATGAACATCATGCAGTAAGTGAATGAAATATGTGACTTAATTTAATGAGTGTATCAAAACAGCATTTCAGGCTTATTTTGCCATTAATCTATCCCAAACTTTGAGTTTATTACAGGATAATAAACAAGTACAATAGACAGTAATGACAGAGTGAGTGTTTAATATGGTTATTATGTAGCATACACACACAGGCTAAAGTAGGAAGGATCCAAGTGAAAACGTGGCACATTTTGGTAGGCCTATACATTGTATGTGTACTGTAGTGTAGAAAGCCCAGTTTTTAAGACTGAAACATGGGCTAATACAGCTCTCAATACAGCAGTAGGATATGTAGCCTTGTGTGAAAAATACCAGAGATTATTATTTTGATGTGTAAGAAATAGGCCAAGATAGACAGGTAGGCTATTACCTTTATTTATCCCTAAGGGAAAATTAATGTTCAATGTTGCTCTGTATAGATGAAAATAGATTCATAAATAAATAAAAATAGATAGAAATAAATAAGAGTGAACACTATCCAGACAAATTACTGCCCTAAAGCTGGATGGCTCTTGGGGCAAATTGCTTTACAAAATGCTCCCTAAAAAATGGATTGGATGTTGTTTGGAGGTAGGCTATTTCCAACCCATAGGCCCTACCTTATTTTAGAATCAGCAGAAACATTAACATAAGGTAGGGCCTACACACAATAAGCCTAAAACAAAATAAACCCTGTATTAAAAAATCACCACAACTAAATCCCACGTTTTAGCGCACGTCAGAAACAGAGCTCACTTCTATTAAATTGCCAAAATCGCTGAGTGAAAAAATAAACACACTTGTTGATTTGTAAGGAGACTGTATAGGCTACAATAGAATAAATGTGTAATACATGTAGGCCTAGTAGGCTAGGCATGGTAATGGTTCACCAGCTAGCAACGAGCTTCACATCAAGTGAATTAAATGATCACTGTAGCCGAATTTCCCTGACGCTAAAGATTCTGACATTCCATTTTTTATGAGCTTTTAACCAATCAGTTAAAAGTTTTTTCTTTCATGAATGTATTTAATATGCCTCCAAGACGGCACCAATTTCTTATGAATGTTGTATGTCACCCAGGGCATACATGTTCTACATTTTAGGCTGCCACTGTATTCCAATTTGGCCACTTGTCTGTGACATAGAATGATGTCATAACTGATGCTGTATGACACGTCTACATGGTGATGATTACATAAAGCTCACCTGAGCATGAAGTGCATCATTTGGCAGCAGGAAACTGAAGAGGTCAGATAGACTCCTGAATGATTACTCCTACATGTCAACTCACAGGTCACACAGCGTATGTGGGCCAATGGTGGAAGGTGAAACTGATTAGGGGCCCCAATGAACATCATGCAGTAAGTGAATGAAATATGTGACTTAATTAGTGTATCAAAGGCTTATTTTGCCATTGATTTATCCCAAACTTTGAGTTTTTTTACAATACAGTAATGACAGAGTGAATGTTTAATATGGTTATTACAGTAGGCTATATAGCATAAAACAGGCTAAAAGTAGGAGGATTCAAGTGAAAATGTGGCACATTTTAGGCCTATACATTGTATATGTACTAGGTTACTGTAGAAGGCCCAGTTTTTAAGACACAAACTTGGGCTAATACAGATCAATATAGGCTACAGTAGTAGGATTAGGCTAGCCCAATGTATAGCCTCGCCCAAGCCTTGTGTGAAAATACTACAGATTATTCATTAATTTATCTATTTTGATGTGTAAGAAATATGCCTAGATAGACGGGCTAGTACCTTTATTTATCCCCAAGAAAAATGCATGTTCCATGCTGCTCGGTGTAGATAAAAATAGACTAAAAAATAAATAAAAATAGAGAGAAAACAGAGTGAATAGGCCTACTATCCAGACAAATTAGGCTATAGCCATAGAATGGCTCTCTTAGGACAAATTGCTTTACAAAATGCTTCCTAAAAAATGGATTGGATGTTGTCTGGAGGTAGCCTGGCAAGAAGCCAGACTTTAATAGGCCTACTTCTTTCCATCTCCGAAACGTCTGACTCGTCAGGCTAGTTTGGAGGTATTCCCAACCCATATCTTATTTTAGAACCAGCAGAAACAATTAACATAGGATGTTACTAAGGTGTGGGGAACAACGCAAACAATACAAAGTTTGTGTCAAAAAATCACCTCAAATAAATCTCATGTTTTAGCGCACGTCAAAAACGGAGCTCATTAAATTGCCAAAATCGCTGAATACGAAAATAAACACATTACCGGTATGTAGAAGACGATGGCGTAGACTACAATTGATAGGCCTACATACATGTGTAATAGGCCTACATGCAGTAGCCTAGGCCAGGCGTTGTAATGATTCAGCATCAGCAGCTAGCGACACTCTTCACATCAAGTGAATCAA
Source organism: Engraulis encrasicolus (assembly GCF_034702125.1). NCBI lineage: Eukaryota > Metazoa > Chordata > Actinopteri > Clupeiformes > Engraulidae > Engraulis > Engraulis encrasicolus. The sequence continues at coordinate 20,335,612 of NC_085875.1, forward strand.
ATTGTCAGCTGGTGACATTATAGCCGAATATCCCTGACGCTGAAGATTCTGACATTCCAATGTCATCTTTTTATGAGCTTTTAACCAATCAGCGTCAAGGAAAGACGTTGCCGTCAAAAAGACGTTCTAATTAGGTAACGAAGGTAACACAAATGATTGCGTCGAAGTTTGATTTGAACAAAAATGCACGCAATGTTCATTTCTTAACGTGATAGGCTACAAATGTCAAGGCCTACACAGTACGTTTGGTAAGTTGTTCACTCTGGCGTATGTGGGGTATTCAGGTAAAAATAAGTTTAACGTGAACGGCGTGACGTTTTCCATGTGCGTTACGCCCATTTATGGGGGAAAACAACCCATGCAAGTCAATTGGTGATATTGGGGTTTCATAAACGAAAGATACGGACCTGTAGACTAGCGTTGTTCACGCGCAACATGCCGAAAACATGTTGCGTTGCCGGCTGTTCAAATAATATAGCCAAACAGCCGTGGCTGAAGCGTGAAATGTGTTAATTTAGGCTAGCCTTTGTAGCATGTAAGTCAATGAGACATTCGGTTTGTTTTCACCCATAAAGGGGCGTAACGCAAATTTAAGAGCAAAGTACCCGGATGGCCGTTCATGAGGCCTACAGCTGTCCAGTTCGTGTTTATCATCTGTAATATCCTAGCAAGAATGGTCTGAAAACTCGTTATGTTGCCTACTGCGCAGGCTGCGCCAGCCCCGCCAGCTGATTTTAAATTGAGGATGGGACTTTCAGTTTTTCTGGGGCTGCAACACATAGCCTAATGACAAAGGTGTGCAATTCAAGATTATGCAGCAGGGTTAAATCAATATGGTTTGTGGAATGGCTTTGTTTTGATGTTGTTTTGTTGTGATAGAACATGCAAGGACAGAAAGGGGTCTGGGCAAGCAGTGAACCCATGACTTAATCTTATTTGTCCTATTTTTCTTCCAATTTCCAATTGCTTCCACAGCCAATTAAATTGAAACAAAAAAGTGTCACACCTCATCCTTTTAGCGTTTAGCCCATAACTAATATGTAGGCCTAAGTTGAACTTGTTGTTATTATTGTTATTGTTATTTTTATTAGCCTATTATTATTTACTTTTTTGTTTGTTTCATGTGGTTTACTCAGGAAAATGCTGACTTGGATATGCAGTGGTCTAAATCTTGCAACCCAGAGCCTTCATGCTGCCAAGGACGTGTATAGCCCGGCCCCCTAGTTTAGAGCTTCACTGTGGAGATGCTGTTATAGGGTCCATCACTGGCTGGCCTTGGCGTTTTTAAATCCAGGTTGGGATTTTTTTCCCCTGCTAAATATTAGGTTACTTGGGCCATAGGTGCATTTTGGGGCAGAATAAACCTCACACCTGGTCAGGGTTCTGCGTAGTCCACCCCAGCTCCCAAGCAACATGAATACCCCAGCACTGGATTATACTTGATCATAGAACATTTCGGTTTTGGATTATTTTGTTGTTGTCGCATTTTTCAAGCAAAATGTGCACTACAGGGCAGAATAAATCCCTGCTCCACTTCTGAGGGAGTTGGGTAGTCCACCCAACTCCCTATTATTTGCACAGTGGATATTTACACATTATTTTTTGTTGTGTTTGACAACATCTTGTAACACAAGGCTCTCAAAGGGGCACTTTTTTTAGGCTAAGTGGATAATGTTCAGTTGTTGCTGCACTTGCCAGTTGTCACACAACAAGGGCACTACACAGTGCTGTAGGCTTCAGGCTTATTCACAACAGGCCCACAATTTCATGGATATCTCCAAACCACTGGATTACGTAGGATTGCACACCTCTTGCTGTGAATGACAACAGCTTTTATGGATGTGTTTTACAATGAGGACACAGACATCAGGATGGCAGAATATTTCTCATCACTTTTTAGTTTGTGTGGTGGTTATTGGGCAACAGGTGCACTAGGGGGCAGAATAAATCCCTGCACTGTTGCAGGGGGGGTTGGGTAGTCCACCCCAACTCCCCCAGATCCATGGGATACCTAGCCTACCAACACACCTCTGGTCTTACACAACTCTACACTCCTGGATATCATCTATTTGGAAGTAGAGAGCTTTTACTATTTGTCGAGCAACGGAAGTTCCTAAGGGCAGAATAAACCCTTGCACCATTTCAGGAGAGTTGGGTAGTCCACCCAATATCAAGGATAACTCCATACCCCCTGATGATACAGAATGTCCGCAAGGAGGCAGTAGTTTAAATATAATGTTGTTGTGTCATAGTTTCATATTGTGTATTTAACTAAATATGTAGTCCATTGACAACAGGGCAGAATAAACCCCTGCAACACTACAGGGAGGGTTGGGTAGTCCACCCAACTCCCCAGTATTACAGAGAGGCCACCCTAAAAAAAACACTAGATTACACCGGATTACTGGATTACACTGGATTTTGTTTGACAGGAAATAATTGCTTCAGTGGAGGTACGTTCCATCTACGTTGGGCTAACTGGGAACTAATTATTTGTGTGCCATCAAGTGCACATCAGGGCAGAGTTAATCCCTGTGCCATTGCAGGCAGGGTACGGTCCACCACAACGTCCCACCAGCATGGATGCATAGGATTTATTTTTTTATTTGTTAATTCAGTTCTTTTTAATGTCTTTGGCTGTTGCAGGTGAAGCAATGTGTGTAGTGCACAACAGGGCAGAATAACCCCCTGCACCATGGTTGGGTGGGTAGTCCATCGCAGCTCCCCAATTAGAAATGTGCATCATTCACACATGTATGTTCTTTTTATTTGATTTTATTTATTTGTTTTTGATATCAAATGGCATGGATTCAGTGCCTGTGGGGCTCTCCTAGATAGAATAGCCTACCCGGCCTCCGCCTTTTGCATGATTAGGCCTACTCAATATTGCAAACATGGCATAGACATGTGGAGAGAGGACACCGCTGTTGTCGTGCACACTGCACAGTCATGTCATGTGTTGTAGCAAAGCAACATAGGCTGCATCAATGGATCAAAAAGGTGTGTATAGTTTTATAATTGTCTGAACAGGGAATCTGTGAACCCTCAGCTGTCTAACTTTTCATGCTCTGTATTTAAAAATGAGAAGCGTAAAATATACTGCATGTAATGCATTTGCGTTGTTTTTCAGGTTGTTTTAAGGCGGGCATGGAAAGCATTATCACCATCCTGGGGTCCATCTACCACCTGAATGATTATTTATGTCCACCCCACACACCTCTTCTTAGGATCTCCATGTTGTGACCCAATGGCAGACGGTCCACGCTATGCTACTATGGTATACAGATGGGAATAGAGAGCCATCAGCCTCCTCAGTACTCAAAATGATCACAAATGGTAGGAGAATTCTGTAATGAAATGATGACATCATTCCGAAGTGCATTCAGGAGCTGAATGACTAATCCCTGCACATTGCCAGGGGACCCGGTACATGTAATCACTTATCCACCCCAGTTTCCAAAAAAAAATAGAGAAAAAAACACGCATACAACAGGACCACTGTATTATATTGGATTATAATGCATCTTGCTCTCATTTGGTTTTATCTCTGAGGATAAACTTAATTGGACACAGATTACTTTGGATGTACTTGTAGGGCAACGGGTGCACTACAGGGCAGAATAAATCCCTGCACCTTTGCCGGGTTGTAGGGTAGTCCACCCCAGCTCCCAGATAGTCATTATACCTCTGAACCACTGGATTACACGGAATTATACTTTTCTTTTTTTTTTTTTTTTTGACAAACATGTTTATGTTTATTATCCCATGGCAGTATGTTTGAGGTGAATGTGATGATTATTTTTTTTGCTGAATTTGACACAAGCAGTTGGTGACCATCAGGGCAGAATAAACCCCTGCACCAGTGCAAGGGGGTTGGGTAGTCCACCCCAGCTCCCCCAATAACATGGATATCATGGCTGGATTTTTTCCCCTTTTCCACAAAAATGTCATTGATGTTACCACAATGGCACGTTTTTGTGAAAGTACTGGAATACTGATCTTCTTTTTTTGTCTTGTAGGCCAACATTGGCCAAACAATGTGTGCACTTCAGGGCAGAATATACCCCTGCACCATTGCTGGGGAGCTGGGTAGTCCTGTCAGCCCTACTGATAGCCTAACCACCAGCAGTGATTTATGTACTGAAAAGGCCCTGTCTTGTATGAATGAAGTGAATGTGTGAGGCAAGCAGTGCTTGTCTGCAAAGAAAGAAAATGCACATTTCCTGCTGGGTCACAGGTGTATGCTAGATCCCATACACAGAGCCTGGATGTGCATCACACAAGAAAAGACAGTAGCCTTTATGTTGGCGTCAACATATCTGAAGACTCATATTCAGGAGATGAAAGCCTTCTATCAGTGGAGTAATAAAAGGTGCATCTTTTATAAATTACTTTAAATAACATGATCAGCCATTGGATTTCTTATTATTAGATTTTGTATGTGTAATATATATTTTCTAAACATAAATCTAACTACATTTGCTTTTTTTTTTGCTTTTTTTCAGGTTATCATGAAGGCATACATCATTTTCCACAGTACTACCTTAGAGATAGACATCCTAGAATCTTCCTGCTGCATTGGATAAAGACACAACATCAGACAGACTGGTGGGATGCTGCTTTAGCGGGGAGACCAAGTCAGTGTACATCAGGCTGGATCATTTAGGCCTCAGATTATTCCAGTATATTCTGGAGCAGAATAATCTCACAGCACAAATCTCCACCTCAGTTTACAAAGAATATGAATAGCACAGAACCACAGGATTACACCGGAATATGTTTAACATTACTTTCGATACTGAGGATACATAACACTGATTTTTTTCTGCTGTTTTCAATAAGCAATGCGTGACCATCAGGGCAGAATAAACTCCTGCACCATTGCTGGGGAGCTGGGTAGTCCACCCCAACTCCCCAATATCATGGCTCTCCAAACCACTGGATTATACTCGGTTGTACCATTTGTGTTTTATGGATATTCCTTGAAGAAGGTGGATCTTTCATGAAGTGGTGTTTTTTTAATTTATTTAATTTCTACTACCTGTCGAGCAACAGGTGCACAGCAAGGCACCAAGCTGATGGATTGGGTATTCCAGCCTAGCATCCCGTTGTCATGGATATACTGTACACTACATCATTTGGTTTGTTTGCTTTTTGTTTATGTTTGTTTGGCCAGTTTTGTTTGCTGCGGTTGTTCAGCAACGGGTGCACATCAGGGCAGCATAACCCTCTGCAACACCTCAGGGTGGTTGGGTAGCCCACCCCAGCTCTTTACTCTCCTCTAAGTTTCCCCTGTGAAGTCGTGCTTTTCTGGGAAGAACGCACCGTGCACCTCTGCTGCTGTTTTGTGTACTTTAGATCTCAAGCACCGTATTTGCTGAGAGATGTGCATGAGGAGACCGTACAGGACACTGGTGTTAGTGAAGGAATCTACGCTGCAGGTGGTCTTGAGCGCAGAGAGAGACATGGACTACATCAAAGGAACAAAAAGGTATGTAGTAGTCGTAATTTCTAACATCCTTAAAGTGAGCTTACCGGTTTTGTAATTCACCATAAATGACTTAATAATAGCATACCATACCATGGAGGGCACTAAATTAACTTTTTTCATCAGCAGCCAAAATAGCTAGTAGATGATCATCTTACTAGCCAAACACTCACCAATGAGTCATCAATGTGGCTAGTAAGCTTCATTTTCTACCAGCCAAACTGAATTTTCACCAGCAGTTGGCTGGTTGGCTGGTGTTAATTTAGAGCCCTGCGATACAGTACATGTATTTAATTAATCCCCCCCCCCCCACACACACACACACACTTTTTTCCCTTTCAGATTCTCAGGATAAACCATAATGTGAAGTCTCTCTACCTGAATCACTTTGAATGATTGTGCCTGGTTCTCCATGCTGAGGTGGACATAGTCCCTTCGTCAGACGTGCCAGAGCAACTCTGCTTCTGTATGAAGACACTTCAATCCTGGATCTGATCTGAAATTATGCATTTTTCTGATGGATACAGGTTGGTGGGATAGATATATGTCTTGAGACAAAAGTGTCTTCTGCAGTAGAATAATCCCAGCACCTTGGCAGGGCTGTGGGTAGACCTCTCTAGATGCCTGAAACTACAGAACCAATGAATTTGGATTACACTGGATTATACACATTTATTTTGGAGTATTTTGGAAAATATCAAGTGCATTAGTGTTTGCCAGGCAGTGATTCAACAGGGTAGAATAAACCCTGCACCACCACAGGGGGGTGGGTAGTCCACCCCAGCCCCCACAACACACTGGATGATCCTAACTCGGATCACACTGGATTATATATTTTTTAAACTCTGATTTTTATACATTGATTCATGCATGTTCGTAGGGGTAGCAATGTGTGCACTACAGGGCAGAATAAATCCCTGCACCATTGCTGGGGAGTTGGATAGTCCACCCCAGCTCCCCAAATATCAAGTTTATCCCCAAACCCTTTGATTACTCTGGATTGGAATGGTTTGTGTATTTTCAGGATCTACAGATGTTTTGTTCATGTTTTGACTATAAGCAACAGTGATCCACAGGGCAGAATAATCCCTTGCACTGTAGCTGGGGAGATGGGTAGTCCACCCCAACTCCCCAATCAGAAACACTGCACTATACACTTCAAACGTGTAAGTTATATAACAATGCTAACACAATTATGTGTAGCTCATGATTTCAATTTTCAATACAATTTTGAAAAAAGAATCCATACAAAGAACCCATGGCTACAATGCGTCCAGCAACTTTGCACAAGGACTTGGAGGGAGCGCTGTACTGTATGTCTACTTGAGACCCCAGAAGATCCTTCAGAGGTGTTGATAATAGAGATGCACAGGATCCAAGATCCGGTTCCGGATCCGGCAGGATAATAGGGTTTTTCAGACTATCAGGATCTTAAGCAGTGGATCCGGTAAAAATCAGGATCTGGGGCATCTCTACTTTTTACGTAGCCTAGGCTTTTCAGTCAGTCTTTCACAACCCCAATCGCATGGAGTGATAAGATATTGGAAGAAGTTGATAAGATATAAGGATAATGCTGTTGGCCCCAAGGAACAAACAGGCAGAGAGTACTGGAGCACAGGAACATGGACAGCATCAGTGGCACAAGGTAGTCATGATTTACGATACGATACGATACGATACGATACGATGATTGTCAGTTTGCACTGAAATTCAGTTTGCATCCCTGAGCAACGTTAAGACGAAACAGAATACAGAAAACAGAAAAACAGAAAAACAGAAAAACATAGGCCTACACAATAACATCACATCACAAGACTATTGCACAGCTGACAAAACAAAAGACACAGGCCTATGTACAGGCAAACATACATACATACATACATACATACATACATACATACATACATACATACATACATACATACATACATACATACATATATTACATACAACCCACATAACTTGAAGATAATACCACCATGAAGTAATAAATACTACTGATTTAGCAAAAGAATAGATTGATGTATGAAAGCATGTTTAAGTCTGTTGCGGTTGAAGCGGGGAACTCTGAAACGCCTACTTGAGGGTAATGGCTGATATTCTTGGTAGAGAGTGTGTGTGATATCTGTAGAGATGCATGTGGCCAGTCGGAGCATACTTTTATTATGGGCTAATACTACTCAACATGATCTTGCCAAGCAGTGCACCTTGTCATTTACTAGTCATTATTTAGAAAATAGCCTGTGATGTGTTGAATAAATTTGCTTTCTTTCTCAGTATATCTGGACACTTGTTGGTCCATCCTGTGGAGTCCGACCGTATCTGAATGCTTGTGCTTGGGTCTCCCTGTTGATGTGGACATGGGTCCTATGCTAGAGCCATGCTGCTTCAGTGTGAAGACACGGTCACACTTTCATCACTTCATGAACAGACATCATCTTCTTCAATCCTGGATCTGTTCCCAAATTATGCAGTTTTGTGATGGATGGCTAGATAGATGTCTTCAGACTAAAGTGTCTCCTGCAGCAGAATTTAATATTTCTCCAAGAAGGTGTGTCATTGTTACTGATGTCATATTATTTGTCTTTTAGCTTGCCACTGTATTCCAATTTGGTCACCTGTCTGTGACATAGAATGTTGTCATTATTGAGTTCATGACATGTCTCCATTGTGACGCTTGTTTATATAAGACTCACCTCAGCATGAAGGCCCTCATTTGGCAGCAGGACACTGCAGAGGTCAGATGGACTCCTGACTGCTCCTGTACTGGTCACACATAGTATGGGCCTCTTATGGAAGTTAAAACTGATGAGGTACTACTGGATCAACATCATGCTGTAAGTAAATGAATGAGAATTAATATGGCATTTTTATCCAACCTTAACAATAACACCCACCCATAATTGATGAGAGTTAATCTGTATAATATGGTGAGTGAACAATGTGAAATTCAGATCAATTGTCCCTGATTAGGTGCATAAAGAGGTACTGTGGGTCAAAATGATGAACTGCACTTAATGTAGAGTAAAGTTAAACTATAAGGTAAGCGTGCCCATGTACCCTTTAAGCCCACTTTCAACTTTGAGGTCAATTTAAAGAAAGGGAAAAGGTGGATTTTGTTGTTCTTCACCCTATCCAATTAAAGGGTTTAGTAACTGACAAAATGTTTTTTATTGCAAACAAATCACATTTTTTATCGTTGAGTTATCCCCGTCCAAGTGAATCCTGTCTCAGGACTACTGACAAGAAGTCGCCTCAAAACTTTGCTGTTTTGGGACATGTCAGAAATCATAGAATTTCAGCTAGGTTAAGTGAAATGTTTTGAAAATACTTTCATATTTAGTGAACTAAGAGGTAAATGTAATGATTTATATATGTATATGTGCAGTGTTTTGCTAAATTATAGCATTTCCCTTCAAATGAAAAGATGTGTTTTATGAGCTAGCAAACGCCGATATTCTCTTGATACAACCACACACCATCTTTATCTTACTCTACCACAAGACTTAAGGTGGTTAGGTATGAATTCTAAGCATATTCCAGTTTGTTTGGCATTGATCTTTAAAGAAATGCATCATGAAATGTTTTGTGGAGCTGATTATTTCCATAAAATAGCTTTTTGTATATGCAGGCTTAATGGGTACAAGGTGGGCTTAAATGGTACACCCCATTGAAATGCATGCAAGCTGGCATGCATGCTAACCCAAAAATGCCTTTGAGGAACATAAAAAGTGGTGTACAATCTCAAGTTGTTGGTTAAAAAGGTGTAATGTAACGAACTAACAATAATCAATAAGAAAAAAAATAATTTCTCTGTTTGGATGAAGAATTTCATGAAGTATATGAAGTCAGAGATGCTGTAATATTTAATTAGGTTTTATGCATTATTTTTTGAGCAAATCTTACATTTTAGAAGAATATTTTGGTCTGAAACCATTTATGCTATGTAGGCTACTCTGTTTAAACTCAACTCACACACCTCACCAGGTAGTTTGATAGAGAAATAACTATGTTAGCTTATTTGGAACAAGTGGGCTTAAATGGTACCAATGGTACCATTTAAGCCCATTCAGACTTTTCACTTTTCTCTTAAAAAAATCTTCATATTGTACTTTGAAATATTCATCAACTCTGTGATAAACATTGAGAAGAGAGGTAAATCTGACTATTTAACAAATCATTTCACAAAAAATATATGTGAAGATGATTGAAAAACCAAGAAATTTAGATTTTGGTGGGCTTAATGGGTACGCTTACCTTAATGGCACAAAATATTTGAAATTGATGGAGGCGGTACTGCGTATTTATTGGCTATTCAGCTTGTGTGAAAGGGCCAAGAAGAAAATAACTTTCACTTACTTATAAGGAGCCCAACACACGCCCCTCTGTGGAGCCTTTAAAAAAGGTCTCTCCATTGACTCCCATTCACTGATTTTACTCAGTATTCGCTCCTTATAGAGCCTAAATGAGCAGAATGTTTCTTGTGAGAGTCATAACATAAACGTAATACAACATCACCCATCCATAGTTGATTTGAGTTAATCCACATAATATGGCGAGGGAAAAAGGAGAAATTCAGATCAATGTGCAGTATTGTCCCTGAACTATGTTCAAGCACATTGAATTGCATTTAAATGCACTATAGCCTACAAATAAAATAGGCTTGTCTAGCCTAATGTAGGATTCATAAGTGTAAAATATAATGCCAGGAAATACTTGAAACTGATGGAGGTGGTACTGCATATTTATTGTCTATTCATGAAAAAGCTTGTGATAAAAGGTGTGTGTGACAGGGCCAACTAGAAAATAACTTTTAACAAATAACACCTAAAATATTATTGATTGGACTTTTAATACCCAATTATATAGAAAACGCTCATACAACAATTAACAATGGTTGAAGTTTTTTCTTTCATGAATGTATTTAATATGCCTCCCAGACGACATGCCAATTTGTTATAAATGTTGTATGTCACCCAGGGCATACATGTTCTCCATTTTAGGCTGCCACTGTAATTTGGTCACCTGTCTGTGACATAGAATGATGTCATAACTGATGCTGTATGACACGTCTACATGGTGATGATTACATAAAGCTCACCTGAGCATGAAGTGCTTCATTTGGCAGCAGGACACTGAAGAGGTCAGATGGACTCCTGATTACTCCTACATGTCAACACACACGTCACACAGCGTATGTGGGCCAATGGTGGAAGGTGAAACTGATGAGGTGCCCAATGAACATCATGCAGTAAGTGAATGAAATATGTGACTTAACTTAATTAGTGTATCAAAACAGCCTTTTACCCTTATGCATATTTTGCCATTAATCTATCCCAAACTTTGAGTTTATTACAAGACAGTAATGACAGAGTGACTGTTTAATATGGTTATTATGTAGCATACACACACAGGCTAAAGTAGGAAGGATCCAAGTGAAAACGTGGCACATTTTGGTAGGCCTATACATTGTATGTGTACTGTAGTGTATGTAGAAAGTCCAGTTTTTAAGACTGAAACATGGGCTAATACAGCTCTCGGATATGTAGCCTTGTGTGAAAAATACCAGAGATTATTATTTTGATGTGTAAGAAATAGGCCAAGATAGACAGGTAGGCTATTACCTTTATTTATCCCTAAGGGAAAATTCATGTTCAATGTTGCTCTGTATAGATGAAAATAGATTCATAAATAAATAAAAATAGATAGAAATAAATAAGAGTGAACACTATCCAGACAAATTACTGCCCTAAAGCTGGATGGCTCTTGGGGCAAATTGCTTTACAAAATGCTCCCTATAAAATGGATTGGATGTTGTTTGGCGGTATTCCCAACCCATACGTTATTTTAGAATCAGCAGAAACATTTAACATAAGGTAGGGCCTACACACAATAAGCCTAAAACAAAATAAACCCTGTATTAAAAAATCACCACAACTAAATCCCACGTTTTAGCGCACGTCAGAAACAGAGCTCACTTCTATTAAATTGCCAAAATCGCTGAGTGAAAAAATAAACACACTTGTTGATTTGTAAGGAGACTGTATAGGCTACAATAGATCAAATAAATGTGTAACACATGTAGGCCTAGTAGGCTAGGCATAGTAATGGTTCACCAGCTAGCCATGAGCTTCTCATCAAGTGAATCAAATGATCAGCTGGCAACACTGTAGCCGAATTTCCCTGACACTAAAGATTCTGACATTCCATAGTCATCTTTTATGAGCTTTTAACCAATCAGTTAATTGTTATTTCTTTCATGAATTTATTTAATATGCCTCCAAGACGGCACCAATTTCTTATGAATGTTGTATGTCACCCAGGGCATACATGTTCTGCATTTTAGGCTGCCATTGTATTCCAATTTGGTCACTTGTCTGTGACATAGAATGATGTCATAACTGATGGTGTATGACACGTCTACATGGTGATGATTACATAAAGCTCACCGGAGCATGAAGTGCTTCATTTGGCAGCAGGACACTGAAGAGGTGATGGTCAGATCAGATGGACTCCTGAATGATTACTCCTACATGTCAACTCACAGGTCACACAGCGTATGTGGGCCAATGGTGGAAGGTGAAACTGATTAGGGGCCCAATGAACATCATGCAGTAAGTGAATGAAATATGTGACTTAATTAGTGTATCAAAGGCTTATTTTGCCATTGATCTATCCCAAACTTTGAGTTTATTACAAGACAGTAATGACAGAGTGAATGTTTAATATGGTTATTATATAGCATAAACAGGCTAAAAGTAGGAAGGATTCAAGTGAAAATGTGGCACATTTTAGGCCTATAGGCCTACATTGTATGTGTACTAGGCTACTGTAGAAGGCCCAGTTTTTAAGACACAAACTTGGGCTAATACAGATCAATATAGGCTACAGTAGTAGGATTAGGCTATGTATAGCCTAGCCCAAGCCTTGTGTGAAAATACTACGGATTATTAATTTATCTATTTTGATGTGTAAGAAATATGCCTAGATAGACGGGCTAGTACCTTTATTTATCCCCAAGGGAAATGCATGTTTCATGCTGCTCGGTGTAGATAAAAATAGACTAAAAAATGAATAAAAATAGAGAGAAAAGCGAGTGAATACTATCCAGACAAATTAGGCTATAGCCATACTGAATGGCTGGACAAATTGCTTTACAAAATGCTTCCTAAAAAATGGATTGGATGTTGTTTGGAGGTATTCCCAACCCATATCTTATTTTAGAACCAGCAACCAATTAACATAGGATATTAGGCCTACTAAGGTGTGGGGAACAATGCAAACAATACAAAGTTTGTGTCAAAAATCACCTCAAATAAATCTCGTGTTTTAGCGCACGTCAAAAACGGAGCTCATTAAATTGCCAAAATCGCTGAGTGCGAAAATAAACACATTACCGGTATGTAGGAGACGATGGCGTAGACTACAATGGATAGGCCTACATAGGCTACAGCCTAATAGGCCTACATGCAGTAGCCTAGGCTAGGCGTTGTAATGGTTCAGCATCAGCAGCTAGCGACACGTTTCACATCAAGTGAATCAAATTGTCAGCCGAATATCCCTGACGCTGAAGATTCTGACATTCCAATGTCATCTTTGTATGAGCTTTTAACCAATCAGCGTCAAGGAAAGACGTTGCCGTCAAAAAGACGTTCTAATTAGGTAACGAAGGTAACACAAATGATTGCGTCGAAGTTTGATTTGAACAAAAATGCACGCAATGTTCATTTCTTAACGTGATAGGCTACAAATGTCAAGGCCTACACAGTACGTTTGGTAAGTTGTTCACTCTGGCGTATGTGGGGTATTCAGGTAAAAATAAGTTTAACGTGAAAAGGATAGGCCTACAGCTGTCCAGTTCGAGTTTCTCATCTGTAATATCCTAGCAAGAATGATCTGAAAACTCGTTATGTAGCCTACTGCACAGCCCCACCAGCTGATTTTAAGTTGAGGATGGGACTTTCAGTTTTTCTGGGGCTGCAACACATAGCCTAATGACAAAGGTGGGCAATTCAAGATTATGCAGCAGGGTTAAATCAATATGCTTTTGTGGAATGGCTTTGTCTTGATGTTGTTTTGTTGTGATAGAACATGCAAGGACAGAAAGGGGTGTGGGCAAGCAGTGAACCCATGACTTAAGCTTATTTGTCCTATTTTTCTTCCAATTTCCAATTGCTTCCACAGCCAATTAAATTGAAACAAAAAAAAGTGTCACACCTCATCCTTTAGCGTTTAGCCCATAACTAATATGTAGGCCTATGTTGAACTTGTTGTTATTATTGTTGTTATTGTTATTTTTATTAGCCTATTATTATTTACTTTTTTTGTTGGTGTCAGGTGGTTTACCCAGGGAAGTGCTGACTTGGATATGATCTTAATATTGCAACCCAGAGCCTCCATGCTGCCAAGGACGTGGATGGCCCAGGACCCCCCATCTTAGACCTTCAGTGTGGAGATGCTGTCAAAGGGTCCATCACTGGCTGGCCTTGGCTTTTTTAAATCCAGGTTTGGATTTTCTTTTCATCTGCTAAATATTAGGTTACTTGGGCCATAGGTGCATTTTGTTGCAGAATAAACCTCACACCTGGTCAGGGGTCTGCATAGTCCACCCTAGCTCCCAAACAACATGCATACCCCAGCACTGGATTATACTTGATCATAGAACATTTCGGTTTTGGATTATTTTGTTGTTGTCGCATTTTTCAAGCAAAATGTGCACTACAGGGCAGAATAAATCCCTGCTCCACTTCTGAGGGAGTTGGGTAGTCCACCCCAATTCCCTATTATTTGCACAGTGGATATTTGCACATTATTTTTTGTTGTGTTTGGCAACATCTTGTAAGACAAGGCTCTCAAAGGGGCACTTTTTTAGGCTAAGTGGATAATGTTCAGTTGTTGCTGCACTTGCCAGTTGTCACACAACAAGGGCACTACACAGTGCTGTAGGCTTCAGGCTTATTCACAACAGGCCCACAATTTCATGGATAGCTCTAAACCACTGGATTACGTAGGATTGCACACCTCTTGCTGTGAATGACAACAGCTTTTATGGATGTGTTTTACAATGAGGACACAGACATCAGGATGGCAGAATATTTCTCATCACTTTTTAGTTTGTGTGGTGGTTATTGGGCAACAGGTGCACTAGGGGGCAGAATAAATCCCTGCACTGTTGCAGGGGGGGTTGGGTAGTCCACCCCAACTCCCCCAGATCCATGGGATACCTAGCCTACCAACACACCTCTGGTCTTACACAACTCTACACTCCTGGATATCATCTATTTGGAAGTAGAGTGCTTTTACTATTTGTGGAGCAACGGAAGTTCCTAAGGGCAGAATAAACCCTTACACCATTTCAGGAGAGTTGGCTAGTAGTCCACCCAATATCAAGGATAACTCCATAGGCCTGGGTTACATTGGATTACATCAGTGTTTGTTGCTTGATGATACAGAAGTTCTGCAAGGTGGAAGTAGTTTAAATATAATGTTGTTGTGTCTAGTTTCATATTGTGTATTTAACTAAATATGTAGTCCATTGACAACAGGGCAGAATAAACCCCTGCACCACTGCAGGGGGGTTGGGTAGTCCATCCTAACTCCCCAGTATTACAGAGAGGCCACCCTAAAAAAACACTGGATTACACCGGATTACTGGATTACACTGGATTTTGTTTGACAGGAAATAATTGCTTCTTTGGAGGTACAGTCCTTTTACTATTGGCCTAACTGGGAACTAATTATTTGTAGAGGTGCACCGAAAATTCGGCCGCAGAAAATATTTGTCCGGAAACGCAAAAAAATACACTTTCGGCTTTCGACCGAAAGCCAATTGAGTGGCCGAATCGGAGGCCGAATAGAAAATGAATTGAAAAATATTTATTGTAAACCATAGATTTAAGCAATATTTAAAAATAGTGAAAAACATAACTTTTGATAACTTTTGACTGAATTGTAATATTCTGTTTTGGTTTCGGTATTCGACCAAGTGATTCATTATTAAATTAATATTTACTAATAGTAATAGTAACATTTGTTTTCGGTTTCGGCCACAAATTTTCATTTCGGTGCACCTTATTTGTGTGTCATCGAGTGCACATCAGGGCAGAGTTAATACCTGTGCCATTGCAGGCGGGGTATGGTCCACCACAACGTCCCACCAGCATGGATGCATAGGATTTATTTTTTAGATGCGTCCCACGCATCTCTATAAGAGGCTTTGGTGTCCGTCCGTCCGTCCGTCCGTCCGCCGTCCGTCCGTCCGCCCTCCCGTGATGCGTTTCTGAATTGTGATTCCCTCTTGTGATTCCCCCTCTTGTGATTCCCTCTTGTGTCCACAAGGTGGCAGTCGCTCAGTTTTGGCCTGGAGCTCATGCGTGCAATGCCAGTGAGAAAAACATGGCGGCACTTGTTGATTTTCACATGAAAGTTTTGCTTAATTTAAAGTCCCTAAGCGACTATAAATGTTGTGGCTTCCATATATTGATGTAAAAGTGCCCCACGAAGTAATGAAGCACAACAAAGTTACTCCACATTACCATTTGACCACTCGTTTTTCTATGCTAACAGGGTAGCTAATGTAGCATTGTAAATGATCCAGGGAGAAAGGGGGAAATGTTGTGATTTCAGTCCGCCTGAGGCAACGATTTTCGTGGGGAAGATGACCTGCATCTCGGTGGCATTGGACCACGCCCCCGTGCCTTATTTGGTTCGCTCAGCACGTGCGTCCTCAATCCAATCGCAATGCTTTATTTTCCCCAGACGTTTAATCGCATTTAAGTGAAAGTGCCATGTATACACATCGCAAAATAACTCTTAATCCGATCTATTTAAATCGCATTTATTAAATCGGACTTAAAAACATCATGTACACGTAGCCAATGTCTCATTGATTAGTTTATGGAACTTACTGTTTGTCTGTTACGGTCCACGAAGACAATATCCACGTGAAAACGCAAACGCCTGCAAACCACTGTTTTGACAGAAAGACAGTTCACCTGTCGGCCTACTCTTTTTCTTCCCAAAGCGGCATTTAAAAAGTATTCCATGAAATCCAACATCAACGTCACTTCAAATAGGTGACAGCATCATGCACACACATGAAATAACACTTCAGTGAGGGGGGGGACATCACTGCTCTCATATTAAAGTGAAAAGAGAATTTCACATTTTAGTTTATTTAATGTAGGCCTATGCAAAATTGCAAATAGCCTACTCATTTAAATCTGTCCAGAAAGGGTTGTAATGTTTGCCTGTTTTTTATGTTTGTAATTATTATTTTTTTTAAAATAAAAAATCGTCATTAAAAAAAAAAATAGCCTAACAAAAATAGAGATTTTATGTTAAAAAAAAAATGTGATATGGGATGGACCGATGGCCCCCCTAGCTAAATTCGCCTTAGGTCCCCACATTGCTAAATGTAGTGTAAGGGATTATTTTGAAAAGACAGTAACATGTAATCAGCAATGCATTACAGTTTTTCAGTAAATTGCCCAACACTGTTGAAATCCTATGGTACTTTTTCAAATCCAGGCTTATACAGTACATGGTAGGCTTATTGATAAATTGCCTTGACAGGTTATGAGGAGGCCAAGGGGGCGTTTGGGCAAAAAAGGTTCAGAACGGGCATAGACGGACGCATCTGTTGTCCGCCTGTCGGACTTATTTGAAAGTCGGCGAAGGTTATGTTTTGACCACTGCGTATTTATTTATTTATTTATTTATTTATTTATTTATTTATTTATTACCTTCGCCTTCGCCAAGACAAAGTCGGCGAAGGTTATGTTTTGACCGCTGTGTATTTATTTATTTATTTATTTATTTATTTATTTGTGAATATGTTTGTTTGTATGTACTTCGTATAACTCAGTCAGAACTGAGCCGATTTTTATGAAATTTGGTGGGATGATTGGTCATGACCCAAGGAATAATCGATTACGTTTTGGGAGTGATTGGGTCAAAGGTCAAGGTCAAGGTCACGAAAAGGTCAAAGTCAGAAAGAACTGAGCCGATTTTTATGAATATAATGGGATGATTGGTCATGACCCAAGGAACAATCGATTACTTTTTGGGAGTGATTGGGTCAAAGGTCAAAGGTCCAGGCCAAGGTCACGAAAAGGTCAAAAACGTAAATTCAGCCGATTTTTATGAAATTTAGTGGGATGATTAGTCATGACCCAGGGAACAATCAATTACTTTTTGGGAGTGATTGGGTCAAAGGTCAAGGTCAAGGTCACGAAAAGGTCAAAACGTAAATTGAGCCAATTTTTATGACATTTAGTGGGATGATTGGTCATGACCCAAGGAACAACCGATTACTTTTTGGGAGTGATTGGGTCAAAGGTCAAGGTCAAGGTCACAAAAAGGTCAAAAACGTTTTTCTTTGCCAAGCACTATATGCCAGAAGAACGTGTGCATGCTGAATTGAATAAGAGGTCAAGACTGGGCCAAAAATTTAATATTACGATATTCCGGTCCGATTTAAATGAAACTAACACCAAACTTTGGAGAATGTTATGCCCCACACTTGATGGCCAGAAAAAAATAAGTGGTGTAGGCGAAGGTTTGCGCTCTACCGAGTGCCCATTCTAGTTTATTTATTTATTTATTTGTTTGTTAATATGTTTGTTTGTTTGTACTTCGTATAACTCAGACAGAACAGAGCCGATTTTTATGAAATTTGGTGGGATGATTGGTCATGAACCAAGGAACAATCGATTAGTTTTTGGGAGTGATTGGGTCAAAGGTCAAAGGTCAAGGTCAAAATGTTTGCTTGTACTTCGTATAACTCAGACAGAACCTAGCCGATTTTTATGAAATTTAGTGGGATGATTGGTCATGACCCAAGGAACAATCGATTAGTTTTTGGGAGTGATTGGGTCAAAGGTCAAAGGTCAAGGTCAAAAACGTAAATTGAGCCGATTTTTATGAAATTTGGTGGGATGATTGGTCATGACCCAAGGAACAATCGATTACTTTTTGGGAGTGATTGGGTCAAAGGTCAAAGGTCACGAAAAGGTCAAAAACGTAAATTCAGCCGATTTTTATGAAATTTGCTGGGATGATTGGTCATGACCCAAGGAACAATCGATTACTTTTTGGGAGTGATTGGGTCAAAGGTCAAGGTCAAGGTCACGAAAAGGTCAAAAACATTTTTCTTTGCCAAGCACTATATGCCAGAACAACGTGTGCATGCAGAATTGAATAAGAGGTCACCAAAATTTGGAGAATGTTATGCTCCACACTCTGAAGATGCCCAGAAAGAAATAAGTGGCGTAGGCGAAGGTTTGCGCTCTACTGATGCCCATTCTAGTTTTTAATGTCTTTGGCTGTTGCAAGTGAAGCAATGTGTGCAGTGCACAACAGGGCAGAATAACCCCCTGCACCATGGTTGGGTGGGTAGTCCATCGCAGCTCCCCAATTAGAAGTGTGCATCATTCACACATGTTCTTTTTAAGCATTTATCTGTTTTTATGTATTTGTTTTTGATATCAAACGGCATGGATTCAGTGGCTGTAGTGCTTCGCTGGATAGAATAGCCTACCCGGCCTCCACCTTTTGCATGATTAGGCCTACTCAATATCCCAAACATCATGGCCAGGGTTCCCACGGGTCATGGAATTTCTGGAATATCATGGAATTTTATAAAAGTTTTTCCAGTCATGGAAAGTCATAGAATTTTACCATTTTGCATGCACAGTCATGGAATATCATGGAATTTTCTTAATAGTTGTGTAAAAGCAGAAACTTTTTTGTTTGGTGTGTAACATTGTTTCCTACTGGTTATATTACAACTCTTCGGCAGAGCAGGCTTGATTTCACGCTGTAATGTGCAACATTCTAGAATGCAATGAGCCCACCTAAGTCTGGCGATGGCTCTGCGTTGGCTCTAAGGGTGAAGACAATCTTTTGTTTAATGTCCTTTCTTTTTACGGAAGTGGTCATGGAAATTCTGATTTTTGGGTCTGGAAATTCATAGAAAATCATGGAATGTTATATCTGAATTAGAGTGGGAACCCTGCATGGCATAGACATGTGGAGAGAGGACACCACTGTTGTCGTGCACACTGCACAGTCATGTCATGTGTTGTAGCAAAGCAACATAGGCCGCATCAATAGAGTAAAAAGGTGTGTATAGTTTTATAATTGTCTGAAGATGGAATCTATGAACCCTCAGCTGTCTAACTTTTCATGTGCTGTATTTAAAAATGAGAAGCCTGAAATATACATTTTACATGTTCTTCAGGTTGTCAAGACAGCACGCATGGCATGCAAACCATCCTGGGGTCCATCTACCAGCTGAATGATTATTCGTGTCCACCCCACACACCTCTTCTTAGGATCTCCATGTTGTGACCCAATGGCAGATGGTCCACACTATGCTGCCGTGGTATACAGATCGGCCATCAGCTTCTTCAGTCCTCAAAATGATCACAAATGGTAGGAGAATTCTGTAATGAAAGGATGACATCATTCCGAAGTGCATTCAGGAGCTGAATGACTAATCCCCGCACCAATGTCTGGGGATCCGGTACATGTAATCACTCCAGTTTCCAAAAAAAAGAGAGAGAGAAAAAAAACATGCATACAACAGGACCACTGGATTATATTGGATTATAACGCATCTTGCTCTCATTTGGTTTTGTCTCTGAGTAAGATAACTGGACACAGATTACTTTGGATGTACTTGTAAGGCAACGGGTGCACTACAGGGCAGAATAAATCCCTGCACCTTTGCCGGGTAGTTGGGTAGTCCACCCCAGCTCCCAGATAGTCATTATACCTCTGAACCACTGGATTACACGGAATTATACTTTTTTTTGCTTATTGGAAAAAATATTTATGATTATGATCCCACTGCGGTATGTTTTAAGGTTATTTGAAGATTATTTGTTGCTGAATTTGGCACAAGCACTTGGTGACCATCAGGGCAGAATACATTTTTTCCCTTTTATACAATTTTTTTTGTTTTGTTTTGTAGGCCAAAATTGGCCAAACAATGTGTGCACTTCAGGGCAGAATATACCCCTGCACCATTGCTGGGGAGCTGGGTAGTCCACCCCAGCTCCCTACTGATAGCCTAATCACCAGTAGTGATTTATGTACTGAAAAGGCCCTGTCTTGTATGAATGAAGTGAATGTGTGAGGCAATCAGTGCTTGTCTGCAACGAAAGAAAACGCAAATTTCCTGCAGGGTCACAGGTGTATGCTAGATCCCATACACAGAGACTGGATGTGCATCACACAAGAAAAGACAGTAGCCTTTATGCTGGCGTCAACGTATCTGGAGACTTATATTCAGGAGATGAAAGCCTTCTATCAGTGGAGTAATAAAAGGTGCATCTTTTATAATTTACTTTAAATAACATGATCAGCCATTGGATTTCTTATTATGAGATTTCCTGTGTTTAGTATACATTTTCTGAACATCAATCTAACCACATTTTGCTTTTTTTCAGGTTATCATGAAGGCATACATAATTTTCCACAGTACTACCTTAGTGATAGACATCCTAGAATCTCCCTGCTGCATTGGATAAAGACACAACATCAGACAGGCTGGTGGGATGCTGCCTTAGCGGGGAGACCAAGTCAGTGTACATCAGGCTGGATCATTTAGGCCTCAGATTCTTCCAGTATGCTCTGGAGCAGAATAATCTCACAGCACAAATCTCTAAGTTTATCTCCAAACTCTTGGCTTACTCTGAATTTGAATTGTTTGTGTATTTTGAGGAGCTACAGATGATTTATTTATGTTTTGACTATAAGTAACAGTGATCGACAGGGCAGAATTAACCCTTCACTGTAGGAGGGGAGATGGGTTGTCCACCTCGACTCCCCAATTAGGAACACTGCACTAGGCACTTAAAACATGTACAGTAAGTTATATAACAATGCTAGCACCATTGTGTGTAGCTCAGGGTTTCACACAATTTTGAAGAAATAATCCATATAAAGAACCCATGTCTACAATGCGTCCAGCAACTTTGCATGAGGACTTCGAGGGAGCTCTGTGCATATGCCCATGTCTCTACTTAAGACCCCAGATAATCCTTCAGAGGAGTTCATAAGATAAAAGGATAATGCTGTTGGCCCCAAGGAACAGAAATACAGAGTCAGGTGTACTGGAGCACAGGAACATGGACAGCATCAGTGGCACAAGGTAGTCATGATTTATTAAAACTATTCAACATGATCTTGTAAAGCAATGGACACCTTGTTATTTACAATACATTATTTAAAACATAGCCTACCATGCATATGTTTAATACATTTGCTTTCTTTCTTAGTATATCTGGACACTTGTTGGTCCATCCTGTGAAGTCCGTCCATGTCTGACTGATTGTGCTTGGGTCTCCCTGCTGTCCTGTCATTTACTACCTATAAAACATAGCCTACCATACATGTGTTTAACACAATTGCTTTCTTTCTTTCTTTCTTTCTTTCTTTCTTTCTTTCTTTCTTTCTTTCTTTCTTTCTTTCTTTCTCAGTTGGTCCATCCTGTGAAGTCCGTCCGTATCTAAATGATTGTGCTTGGGTCTCCCTGCTGATGTGGACATGGGTCCTATGCTAGAGCCATGCTGCTTCAGTGTGAAGACACGGTCACACTTTCATCACTTCATGAAAAGACATCATCTTCTTCAATCCCGGATCTGTTCCCAAATTATGCAGTTTTGTGATGGATGGATAGATGGATGTCTTCAGACTAAAGTGTCTTTTGCAGCAGAATAGTCCCTGCACCTTGGCAGGGCTGTGGGTAGACCTCTCTTGCTGCACGAGGTACTACAAAACCAATGGATTCCGCTGGATTATACATTTATTTGGAGTATTTTGGAAAATGACAAGTGCCTGCAGCCATGCTTTTTAGGTAGTGATCGAACAGGGCAGAATAAACCCTGCACCACCACAGGGGGTTGGGTAGTCCACCCCAGCCCCCCCCGAACACACTGGATACCTCCTAACTATGAGTACGCTGGATCATAGTCTACTATGTCTTTGTTTCTTTTTATTATTTTTTTAATTATATTTTTATTATATTTAGTTTCTTTTTGTATTTTTTATACATGGCAAGTTTGTCACGGTAGCAATGTGTGCACTACAGGGCAGAATAAACCCCTGCACCATTGCTGGGGAGTTGGGTAGTCCACCCCAGCTCCCTATTATCAAGTCTATCTCCAAACCCTTGGATTGCTCTGGATTGGAATTATCTTTATATTTTCAGGATGTACTGTATGGATGTTTTGTTTACATTTGACTAAATAAGCAACAGTGATCCACAGGGCAGAATAATCCCTGCACTGCAGCAGGGGAGATGGGTAGTCCACCCCAACTCCCCAATCAGAAACACTGCACTATACACTTCAAACGTGTAAGTTATATAACAATGCTAACACAATTACGTGTAGCTCATGATTTCACACAATTTTGGAAAAAAAAAGAATCCAAATTACCCATGGCTATAATGCGTCCAGCATCTTTGCACAAGGACTTCGAGTGTGTACGTTGTATGCCCACTCGAGACCTCAGAGAATCCTTCAGAGGTGTTGATAAGATAAAAGGATAATGCTGTTGGCCCCAAGGAATAGACAGACAGAGATTCAGGTGCACAGGAACATGGGCAGCATCATTGGCACAAGGTAGTCATGATTTATTCAAACTACTCAACGTGATCTTGTCAAGCAGTGGACACCTTGTCATTTACTACCTATAAAACATAGCCTACCATACATGTGTTTAACACAATTGCTTTCTTTCTTTCTTTCTTTCTTTCTTTCTTTCTTTCTTTCTTTCTTTCTTTCTTTCTTTCTCAGTTGGTCCATCCTGTGAAGTCCGTCCGTATCTGAATGCTTGTGCTTGGGTCTCCCTGCTGATGTGGACATGGGTCCTATGCTAGAGCCATGCTGCTTCAGTGTGAAGACACGGTCACACTTTCATCACTTCATGAACAGACATCATCTTCTTCAATCTTGGATCTGTTCCCAAATTATGCAGTTTTGTGATGGATGGCTAGATAGATGTCTTCAGACAAAAGGGTCGTCTGCAGCAGAATAATCCCAGCACTTGGGCAGGGCTGTGGGCAGCCCTCTCTTGCTGCACGAGGTACTACAAAACCAATGTATTGCACTGGATTATATTTGGAGTGTTTTGGAAAATGACAAGTGCCTGCAGCTGTACTTGTCACGTAGTGATCGAACAGGGCAGAATAAACCCTGGTGGCACAGGGGGTTGGGGAGTCCACCCCAGCCCCCGGAACACACTGCATAACTCCTAAGCACGATTACACTGGATCGTAATCTGCTATTTCTTTTTTAAAGTTTTTTTAATATGTTTTTAATCATATTTAGTTTGTTTCCTTTTGTAATTTTTATACATGGCAAGTTTGTCACGGTAGCAATGTGTGCACTACAGGGCAGAATAAATCCCTGCACCATTGCTGGGGAGTTGGGTAGTCCACCCCAGCTCCCTATTATCAAGTCTATCTCCAAAACCCTTGGATTCCTCTGGATTGGAATTTTTTTTTTTTCATTTTCAGAATGTATGGATATTTTGTTTACAGTGATCCACAGGGCAGAATAATCCCTGCACTGCAGCAGGGGAGATGGGTAGTCCGCCCCAACTCCCCAATCAGAAACACTGCACTATACACTTGAAACACGGATACGTGTTGGACACGTGTCAGTCGTGATTTTGAACAACTTTGAAAAAGTACCCATGTGTGGATACAATGATTCCAGCAACTTTGCGCTAGTGCTTCCAGGGAGTGCTGCATGTCAAACAGGCATATGTATATCAGATCAGTTAAAAGTGCAATATTTTTGCCCTCAAGAAATCTGCAGATGGGGAGTCAGGTTTACTAGAACACAGAGACACGTGGACAGCATCAGTCGAACAAGGTAGACATCATTTATTCAAACTACTCAATATGATTTTGTCAAGCAGCGGACATCTTGCCATTGTCACTATCCATTATTTAAAACATAACCTACATGTATTTAATACACTTTCTGTCTTTCTCAGTGTATCAGAAGGCATGTTGGACCAGGCAAGTCCCACTACCTCTAATGATTGTGTCTGTTTCTCCATGCTAAGGTGGGCATGGGCCGTATGCACACGCTGGAGCCATACTACTTTGGTGTGGAGACACAGGTACAGTTTCATCACGCCATGAACGGACATCACCACAGCCCTGAATCTGCTCTGAAATTAAATGGAAATTCAGTCATTTTATGTCCTCAGCCAAAAGTGCCCTCTGAAGCCGTATAACTTAATCCCTGCACCTTGGCAGGGACCTGACGGATAACCCACCTCCTACCTAACCACTTAGCCTACTACTTACCTTATCACTTCTATTTGGAAAGATAGCAATGTGTGCACTACAGGGCAGAATAAATCCCTGCACCATTGCTGGGGAGTTGGGTAGTCCACCCCAGCTCTCCACTGATAGATCTACACTTCTGGATGTTATCTTTTTTTTTTGAAGAAACGTGCAATTACTATTTACCAAGCAGTTGGTGACCATCAGGGCAGAATAAACCCCTGCACCATTGCAGGGGAGTTGGGTAGTCCACCCCAACTCCCCAATATCACGGATAAGATCCTGGATTATACTGGTACCTGTAATTTACATTACATACATACTATGCGTACAGTTGTGATTAAGATGCATTTGTCAAGCAATGTGTGCACTACAGGGCAGAATAAATCCCTGCACCATTGCTAAGGGAGTTGGGTAGTCCACCCCAGCTCCCAGATACTCATCATATATCTGAACCACTGGATTACACAGGCCATAGACTTTTTGGACAAAAATGTTTATGTTTATGATCCCACGGCTGTATTTTTTTTATTTTTTTTGCTGCATTTGACACACGCAGTTGGTGACCTGCAGGCAGAATAAACCCCTGCACCAGTGCAGGGGGGTTGGGTAGTCTACCCCAGCTCCCCCAATAACATGGATACAATGGTCACAAGACACTGGATTTAATGTATTAGGCCTATGCTGGAATATTTTTTTCTGAATTGTCTTTAATCTCTATACACTCCTCCCCAATAGCCATATTTTTCTAAACCACTGGACTACACTGGATTGCTTTTTGGTCAAACACGTTTGCTCCCCACTCACAGATCTTCACTGCTGGATTATCCTACTATGTCTTTGGTGTTAATTTGTATGGATGCAAGTATGACCCTGTGTGGTAGGCTATGGATGAAGTGATTGTGTCAGGCATGAGACGCTTGTCAGGGAGAAATACCATCTGCACCTTCAAACCTTCTCCTCAGCGGCATCTGAACCTTCTTCATCTGAACCTTCGAAGAATCCCTGGGAGTTGTGATGGACACATGGTGCTGGCTTCAAAGAACCTACAGTGCACAACGTCTGGAGCACGGAGACATGGACTGAATCGGTGGACCAAACAGGTGATTAGAGTCATGGTTTATAATTAACTGTCAATATGATTGCAACAATTTAATTTATTCTCATTTAATATCCTATATTTTGAACAGATACAGGTTTTCTCTATCATCATACGTTTGATTTGTGTTTGTAGGATATAGTACACAAAGGTCATCTTGTGATCAACTGAATGCTCAGGTGGATATGGACCCTACACCAGACAGACTACAGCCGTGCTTCGTGTAGTGGAGAGACACTGCAGGTCCATCAGATTCTTCAGTTCTGGATATTTTACAGTAGCAAAGGAAAATCCTGCACTTCACAGAGATAATGCTGCGTTCAGGAGCAAAATAATCCCCGCACCTTGGCCGTGGGCTGGATAGTCCACCACATCCCTTTACATCATGGATAACAGAGCCGCTGTCCTGGAATGGATTAGGCTGGCTAGTCCACTTCAACCCCCCAATGTCATCTACGGTATACCTCCTCACATATTAGATTTTAGTATTTTTTTTTGGTGGCATCTGGCATCTGCATAGCCTACAGTATATGTTGGCTAGTCTCCGTACTACTTGTACATATTTAATGATCATAGAATTTATGCATGCATTTCACCATAAGTTAAGCAATGTGTGCACTTCAGGGCAGAATAAACCCCTGCACCATTGCTGGGGAGTTGGATAGTCCACCCCAGCTCCCCAATGTCATTCATACCTCCCATACATTAACAAATACTGTACATAATACATTACGCACTAGTGTAACAAATACATTATACATTACACACTAGTAGCACAACATACATATTGTACCTCCTTATCACATTTTATTTAGCCTCTGTACACCTGTACTGCCTTGTGGCTATGTATGACATACATTTTTTAAAGACATACACCATTGCTCAGAGAGGAAGTAGCTCACCCAGTCTCCCCACTGGTTCATCTTCACTGCTGGATATCGTCCATTCATGTTGGTGTCAGCTATACGCATCCATGCAATTATGCATGCAATTATGCATGGATATATTAACCTCAACGTCTCATATACATGAAGAACACATGCGTGACATGGATGCTTTTCAGCGCAGCATATTTTATGCATTATTCATCCTGGAGTTGTTTCTCAGGTGGTCAGGACAGGAGGCGTATAGGACAGGAGGCCGCCCAGAGAAGTTCACCCATTGGAATGCTTCTGCTGGTCGCCTCTGACTGCTCTGCAAATGCACCATGCTGGAACACCTATACAATGTTTTTTTTATCACGTTTGACAACTTTTTTCACAAGAATCATATGGGATTTTTTCCCCACACTGAATTTGAAAAGCAATTGGCCACCATCAGGGCAGAATAAATCCCTGCACCATTGCTGGGGAGTTGGGTAGTCCACCCCAGCTCCCCAACATCATGGATAAACTCCATACCCCTGGATTATACTGGCGCCTGCCATGTACATTTACATTTTGTGTGCGCAATGACCTTTGACCTTTCACAATGAATTTTGTGCATACAGTTGTGATTTAGCTGCAGTTGTCAGGCAATGTGTGCACTACAGGGCAGAATAAATCCCTGCACCATTGCTGGGGAGTTGGGTAGTCCACCCCAGCTCCCTTATCACGTTATACTTAGTGTTATTTGTTTTGCATTTTGTATTAATTGGGATTTATTGTTAACCAGAGGATATTTAATCTACACGTCGTAGGAGTGAAGAACAAGGTGCTGAAGCATCGTAAGCAATGGGTGCACTTCAGGGCAGAATAAATCCCTGCACCATTGCTGGGGGGCTGGATAGTCCACCCCGGCTCCCCAAACTCCCCAGTATCATAATTATAACCCTGCATTGTGCTTCATACACATTGTATACCATAGATACAAGTGCTGTGTTTGTGTACATGTTTTCTTGGAAATAAAAAAAAAAATCATTTCAATTAATCCATTCATGTTGGAAGTCTATTTTTTAAAATAATTATTTTCTCCACATAAATATCCACAAATGACTGATAATAAATATTTCTTTTGCAGTACTTTCAAAGCTATTTTTCTGCTATGTTTTTTCTTCCCATGACCATTTAAATCCGGTCTATTCATTTGACCAATAAGAGCATTCTATGGTTGAAAGGTCTTGGCATGGTAACATGGTGTTAGGTGTTTTTATCAGAAATATAAGTACAGACCAATAAGAGTATAGACCTTGTAGTGTAGGAGCGACCTCAAACCCGAAAATAGCCCATAGCTGATTCACACGTTCCAGCTCCCTCCAACACTGTGGTCTGTCATATGGTGTTAAGACGTCAGCAAAGTCAAAGTGACTCTGTTGGTAAAGCCTATACACAGCTCTGTCCTTACATGTGTAAGTGGATCAAGGTGTAGTTTGAGGGGATGTCGTGTGTGTCTCTAGACATATACACATTTCTGTGATGAAAAAGAATTTTGGCAGGGAGTCTTATTGCTCTGAGGCAAGAGGCTAATGTGGCTAGTGAATGAGTGACAGTTTTTTTTCTTTTTTGCAATTTTCTTTTCAGTCATGGCACACAACCATGCGTCCACAGGCTATGTAAGCCTTCTTTGTTATTCCTGAGACACACTGTGTAACAATTTTAGTTTTTTGTATTCTTTTTTTTACCCAAAGTAATGTATGGGGGTGTGCTGTATGTAAAACTCCTCCATGAACTGAACATTAATATAAACATACAACAGCCTCAAGGTACGTCTGTGATGAAAACACCTTGTTGGAAATCATACAGTAGCCTATGTTCATTTGCTCATTCAAATTGCATTCTGTGTTTTTTTTTTCAATATCATGCCGTGTTAGTAAATTTGCATGTCATCTTAAAAAAAAAAGTGAAGTGCATTAAAATGCAGATCGAAAATATTGAAAAATAATACAAAAACTCATGACCCCTCCCTATACCCAAACTTTTTGTTTTGTTTTTAATATATATCACTTTTTAAATTTATTTTTTTACCCTCGGGTATTATTCTGAGAATGTGGTTCACTGCCAAAACAGGCTAAGTCAACCTGGAGGTATGGTAAATCAGCTAATATTAAGAGGGAGGAGTCCTGTCCTCATGTTTTTAACTGTCACCTGGAGCTAGTCTATTAGGAGGTTTACCACTTTGTGTTGGTCAAATTACCCAGGTCTATCTCTGAACCATGCTCTTGGATTAGCCATCCACCTCACTGAACACCCCCATCCCCACCTAGTTCATTTTCACAAATCCTAGTTGTGAGATATGAAATACTCTGACTATTCATTCAATGTTTCACATTGCAGTCACATTGTGTGTGTGTGTGTGTGTGTGTGTGTGTGTGTGTGTGTGTGTGTGTGTGTGTGTGTGTGTGTGTGTGTGTGAGCGCGCGTGCGTGCGTGCGTGCGTGTGCATGACTCCATTTAAATGTCAGAGTAAACATTAACTTGGTATTCTTCCGGTACTGTCATTCAGCAAATATTCTACTCTCAGCACAGATAATTTTCTCGCCCTCTAACCTCTCAATTTCTGTATTGGTGTCCCTCTTGGGGTCAAATAAGTAATTACCACTACGGTCATTCAACATTACTTTTAAAATACTCATACCAAAGTCTCATGCACACTAAATAGGCGTAACTCTCATATCATAAACTTTTCCTGAGACGCTGCATTTTTTTGTGGTTTATTTGTTTGTTTGTCCTTTGGCCTGTCAGTGATTCAGTCAGTTGAGACAAATCTTTACTGCGTGGCAGTGGCTGGGTCACTGCATAGCCTTGACACTGAGAACAGCGAGATAACGAGCAATGACACCACAGCTCCCTGTGAGAAAGTTATTTTATGTGCTGAAATATATTTCTTCACGTAAGAAATATGTATCACTGAAACTTTCCCTTTTTATTTGTCACATTGGGTGTCATGCAGATAGAAATGCTGTATAAAATACATGGCCAGTGCTGTCAAATACATTACTTCATATATTATAAAGTGAATTTATAGGAGAATATGTAAAAGATGGTCATACTGATTTTCACTTTGCATGCCAACAGCCAATACAGTAAAAAAAATAAAAAAAATAAACGTCAAACAAAACTTTAAAGGGTATGATATAAACAGCAATATAACAGTTAACATTTGTGATTAGATACACCAAAAAACACCTCTATTAAATATTTAATCATGGCAGCTATTAAAAGTCTAGACTGCACATTTTAAGTAAATTATATATACCAGGAGATGCCTCAGGGAAAAAGATGCCAATGAACATTCCTGATTCTGCCACAGTGTAAAGTTCTTTTTGTGTGTAGTGTACATTTCAAGTGCAATCAGTGTTAACCACAAAGCTGTTCGGTAAAAAGAAACCGTGTAGTTTTATCTTCATGTGCTCGAGGGTTAACCGTTATTTCCGACTTCCCTCAACAAGCGACAGCTGTCTCTGGCTGATTGGCCGGCCCATTCTGCAGCACATTTTGATAGCGGTCTTCTCTGGCTGTCTCAGTACATTACCCCTGAGAGACGTTTGGAAATCATCCCCATTCAGCCGCCGCAGCAGCAGTGTTAATGTCCAGACAGCCATGGACTCACAATCAAATGGGAGATATTCCACACATAGCTGTGATTTCAAGGGATGAATTAGCCTTCGGGTAGCAGAGCAGTTTTGCCTGAGCTCTTGAAAGAGAGGAGGGCTTGATGTCCCGGGGATCAGCAAACAAACATCATTATCACTCAGACACAGGACTTCAAAAATATGCTGAACTGCTGTTTCCTCCTAGTTAAAAGCGGGAAAGAAAGCTCAGCCACCACCCCCACAAACACCCTCCCTGATGCCACCCTTCCCCCACCCCCTCTCTGAAGCATCCCCCCTTAAGCAATTACCGTCCCTTGGAAACATTCATGCAAACATCAGCAGTACTGAATGAGAGAAGAAGGATGGATGAAAAAAATGAAGGGAAAAAAAGAAAAAAAGTACAGCAGACGAGGGTACTGGTGCCTGAAATGCAGGGATGAGCAGAAATGTCCCAGGCGAGGCGTATCTGTGCGTTTCAGGAGGGGGGGTCTTATTTACTGTCGCGCTCTTGCAGGTGCACATACCAAGGGCACGTCGAGACGGGGCTATAACGAATCGTCCCTCGGGGAGCCATCTCAAAGAGTTTGTTTTCGAAACTGTCTTCAAAGGCGAGTTCAAGTACACGTTTCGCCTGCACAGATGGGCGGGAAAGTTCTTGCAAGTGACGGCTGCAGCGGGTGTTGGGGGTGGGGTGCTGAGGTAAACTTTGGAGCTTTGAGATGGTGATGTTGGCAAGGAGTGGGCACCTCAGGCTCTCTCTCTCTCTCTCTCTCTCTCTCTCTCTCTCTCTCTCTCTCTCTCTCTCTCTCTCTCTCTCTTCTACAACTTCACTCAATCACTCAAATCTGGACCAGGCTCCTCAGCAGAATCCAAACTGCTGAGTTGGACAGTGCTGCTCACATTTGTCTTCTCAGTCGGAGGCCTTCTGACTGTGACCATTATAATGCCTGCCAGTAAGGTTTGATCACCTCCCTCACAGAGGAATGAACCATTAGAGATATAAAGGGTCAATTTCATCTTGGCCTGAAGGATGTAAGACGCCGCCGCTCACAGTGAGGGGGAAAGCAGACTCCTCTCGTTTGGGAAAGAATTCTCTCCTTTACTGTACCTCTGCTATCCGTCTCTGTCACGTAGGCTTAGCTTTTTGGGTGCTGGATCGAGTAATTTCTGAGAAAAATGGTGGCTGCGTTTCTTGAAATGGCTTTTCCAATTGAGCCTAAAGGCCTTGAAATTAGAAAACAATATATAAAGTCAGTGGATTAGATATATCTGCAGTCAAACTGTGCGTATTCTCTTAAGGCCATTTTTTTCACTCTGTCGTTGACCAGAATGTGTCCTCTATAATGGGGACAAAAACGAAATGAGGAGAGAAAAAAAATAGAACAGTGACTCATCCAGCTTCCTGAGGGTATATAAATGCTTCTAGTGCTCAATTGAATCTTGGGAGCTGGGACTTCTTTTGAATTCCCCCTCTCTCTAGTTTCTTTAGCCTTTTCTCAAATTTGACAACATTATGATAGACAATCGTTTCCATGGGCCGCGGCACCCTAATCAGCCGGCGGAAATGGAGAGTTGTCTGGCGCTCATTGGAATGGGTGTGCTGTGGCAGAGTGGCCCCGTCAGCTGTAATGGGTAAAACAGAGACTCTTGCAGACAGTTGTTTGGGAGACACTAAATCACAGTCTGTGCCCTGCTCCCAGGGCTGGACTGAGGGCTGGCCTGGGGGAGAAATAGGGCCCGGGCATGTTTGGCTTAAAGGGCCCCCTTCTAATTAAAGGTGCAGAACTGACTCACCAGTGGGCCCCGCACCCTCATGGGCCCCTATTTTCAGAAATGTATTAGTAAAATGAAACTTTAAAAAAAAATACATCTCTGAAAATAGGAGCCCACGAGGGTGCAGGGCCCACCGGGAAATGCCTACTATGTCACATAGCCCGTCCAGCCCTGCCCCTGCTTGGATTCGATCAGAGCCCACCACACCAGTGCCGCTTGCCTGACAACAACCTGCCGTCTGAGGAAACCAGATGAAACCGTGAACTGAAAAGGGCACACACAAATAGATGTCCCTGTGTGCGTACCTGTACATATTTTGTGACAAAGAACTAACTACAAAGCTCACTGTAAACACCATGGAAAATAGAGGCGGTACCGTTAAATCCACAAGACCGGTCCCATCTCATAAATGCACCTGATTTACATTCACTTCGCATTGTTCTTCTTAACGTACTATTAAGTGCAGCAAAAACACAACGCCGAGTAAATAACAGCATTTTATCGCTTTGTGTTGACACAGGATAACTCACAGTAAACACCATAGAAAACAGAGGCATAGCAGAGACGGAAATTTCGTATTTCAAGAGCTAAAAGATGTTGCATCTTATAAATCAAAATGGACCTGATCCACAGTCTGTGAGCAGTGTTTTGTTGTTTTTATGTGAGTATGATAAAGTGTGCTGTTACATAGCCTACTGAAGCAAGCAGCAGCACATTATGGCTGTATGTAAACATAAATTAGAAGTTCAAGTTGTCAGGTTTTGTGTTAGAAGGTGTTTAAAAAGAATCTTGCCATTTGGGCATGAAACTCTTCCTTGCATTCTTTCTGTACTTTTGTTATTATTATCTTTATAATTTGGCAGCAGTTTATGCGTAATTAAATACCAGAAAGGAGAATGTGTGTCATATTCATTCATGGCTGACATACCCTTGAGTAAATAGGTCCATGGACTGTAACCAGTGTCATTTCATAACTCTAGGCCTAAATTGTTTGGATAAAAGCATCAGCTAAGTGTAAGGAAGTGAAACGATACATGATATGTAAAGATAAATTAAATTGCAATGTAATAATACATTAATAATATATATAAAGTATAATGTAAGAGCATGGGAGTGTGTTGTTACGGTTATTGTTGGGTTAATGGGTTATAATTATGTCATTATCAGGTGTGGCAGCCATAATTATTTGCTTTATTCCTTGAGTGCTTTGATGAGTGAACACACAAGAAGAAAAAAATCTTAATGAAGAATATCAAATCTTTAAAAAGCCATGATTTCACCAACAAACAGCCTGTTTCAGTGCTGAAACAAGTAATGACATTAACCCCTTAGCGCAACACTATGGGTCTCTGTAATGTCATAGCAATGTTGTTATGATGTGGTTAAGCATTTTCAGCAAGTGAATAGGGTCGCCGGCGACCCCTGCTGCATTAAGAGGCTACGTCAAAGAAATGGAAAATGATAAATGTCAAACATTTAAATGTACTGTTATTTTCAATGTTTTGATTAAAATACACGCAGTAAGAAGTTAATATGAATCCTATTATATTTTTGTAATACATTATTATTCCTATTATATTTTTTCCCACCCCTCCGATGCAAAAATCAAACTCTGCTTATGCTGACACGACCAGCTTTAAATGCTCCCTTGTGCATTACGCCTCATAGAGTGCACCATCACGGATTCTTTGGATGGAATGAAAGAAACAAGACAGCGAAAGAACAATGGAAAGAAGGAAGCTTGTTAGACACAAGGAGAAACGCCCACTGCAAAAAATAAAGAGAAAGCAAGTTAGAGTGAGAAGGAGAGAGAGGGGTAGGCCTAATACAAAAGGGTAGAGAAAAAGGGAGGTACAGTGAAGGGAACAAAAACGTGGAATGACAGCAGCCCGTGAGAGCTTGTTCATCTTACACAGTAGTGTGAGGTGATGATAAAATTGAGGCATTCATAACAACCAGTGCAGGAGGAGAGATGGGAGATGAGATCTTGGGATCGTGTGTGTGTGTTTAAGTGTATGTGTACTGCATGTCTGTGTGGTTGTGCATGCGTGTGAGGTGGTGGTCCATATTTGTGGTGTTTGTGTGAGTGTGTGTGCGTGTGTGCGTGCGTGCGTGCGTGCATGCGTGTGTGTGTG
Organism: Engraulis encrasicolus; assembly: GCF_034702125.1. NCBI lineage: Eukaryota > Metazoa > Chordata > Actinopteri > Clupeiformes > Engraulidae > Engraulis > Engraulis encrasicolus. The sequence goes on from NC_085875.1 coordinate 20,369,929, forward strand.
TGTGTGTGTGTGTGCGTGTGTGTGGGTCTATTTGTTTGTGGGGTCTCTGTGTGTATAGAATAGGTCTATGTTTGTGTGTGTGTGTGTGTGTGTGTGTGTGTGTGTGTGTGTGTGTGTGTGTGTGTGTGTGTGTGTGTGTGTGTGTGTGTGTGTGTGTGTGTGTGTGTGTGTGTGCATGCGTGTGTGCGCATGCGTGCGCGTGTGTGTGTGCGCGCGTGCGCACGTGCACAGAAGATGTGGGTAGTAGTGGTGGATGTGACCATTTCAGATCAGACGTACAGGAAAAGGGATGAAATTGAACTGGTGGAATAATCTAGAAGCCAGATGGCTGCTCCGATGGGGGGGGACAAAGGACTCCCGTGATTGGGTGACACCGCACAGACGATGACAGGACTGAGATGACACTGAGAAATGACACCAGACTGAAAAAAAATGTCCTGCGGATGAGAGGGAAGGAAGGTATGAAGGGAGAGATAGGGAAGGAAGGGATGAAGGAAGGAAGAGGGGGGTGACGAGTGATGTGATTAGATAGATAAGGAGCCAGCCGCACTGAACAAGGACATCTGTAAACATGGGTTTTGGTGAGCACATGGGGAGCCTAACGGACCTATCGCCAGGTCCTGACAGTTGTAGTTGCAGCTCTAAAGCCTGGGGGTCTTGAGCTGAAGCTTATTCCTCCTGTAGACTACATACCTATTTTCTGACCTTTCCAATAGGAGTGAGTCCATTCAAATAATATCTCACATGCCCCTGAAAGGTGTGCCTGACCTGTCAAGTCCACCTGGGAAAGTCCAACACCCATTGTCATTGTGACACAGCTCTCCACAGCACACAAGTGCACACTGCACACAGCGAAATTGCATTTACGTTTCACCTGTGCAAGGGGGCAGCCCCAAATGGCACCTCAAGGGATCAGTGCGGCAGAACGGTCAGGCCCGTTGCGTTAAGGTACACCATGTAGGCAGTTGCCTAGGGCCCCCGAGTAGGTGGGGCCCCCAAGGACGACAGGTTATGTACCCAACAGCAATGACGAGTTTAAATAGCTTTATAATAAGGCAATGTAGGCTATGAAGGGCTCTGCTGCGAGGGAAGCAACAGCGCCTCCCTAATACCCCCTGCTCGAGGGGGCCCCCTTCCAATAGGTTTGCATCAGCGACAGCGTGAAAATGTCAATTGCAGAAAAGTGCAACAACAAATTTAGTCAAAGTACCCCCCTCTCGAGGGGGCACCCCTTTCCAATTTGTTCAAGTGTCAAATCCAGCGCAAATACAAACTGAAAATGAAGCAACATAATCTCTCTCACTGGATGTTAATCTTGAAGACAACATATTACTCTCTGTACTGCAACCAAACTGTCCCAGGCCAGTTGACATCGCACAAACAGCGAAATGCTTCATTTACAGTGTTATGTTTTCAAAAACGTAATCCACGTGCTCTAACAAGCACTGGGCAAACGTCGATTGTTCAATAACGCACCTTTTTTCGACACGGAACTGTTTTGGATGTGGACAAACGCAACAAAAAGCCGCACTCCCGGATCAATTTCTTGCCGTTTTAATACTGGGTTAGCATGGCAGACAGACAGACGTTTCGGCCTAAGCCTTCTTCAGCGTCTTTTCAAAGAAGGCCGAAACGTCTGTCTGTCTGCCATGCTAACCCAGTATTAAAACTGCAAGAAATTGATCCGGGAGTGCGGCTTTTTTACTATACATGAACTTTGCTGTTTGCTCGCACCCAAAGACCTTGTAAGAAACTTTTCGGAGTTGAGCGCACTTTCTCTACTAAAAGACAAACGCAACAAGAAACGAATGAACAATGTGCAATGCATATGACCTATATTTCGGATAACACGAGTCACACAAGTGCGCTGAGTGGGATAGCTAAATTGTAGCCCAATTTCTTGCTATTACTATATGTGGATTACACATTGGAATTGGGGAGCATGATTGTGGAAACGTGTGGATTACAGTGAGAGGTTGGGATAGCCTACATTCTGGGATACATTCTGCGGTCAAGACAACGCAAGGTAAGGGCACCGGGATATTGGTCCCCTATAATTGACACAGTTTTAGTTGTCGGAGTAGCCTAACGTGGTTGTTCAGTGATCCTTGGTCGCTACAGTAGCCTATTCGTGTTTGCTGCGGTATTACTAACAACACAAACATTTGGATTGTATTTTCAAGTGCGTGATGGATGCAATACGAAAAAAAAAATCTTGTCGGGGAGACCCCCCTTGGCTTGGTTACAGAATTCTTGATTACCAATATCGCATGCCCCCAAACCCCCCACTGTGCCTGCTCATTCGTTTTTCAGCCTTGAGTTTCTGGACTAGGCCTATTGTTTTATGAGTCAATAGTTGGTTTTGCACAAATGGAGCGCCCTTGGTTAGATTTTAAAAGTGGTTGGAAAGATTAGACTTTCTTTATTTGTGATTCGCAATGCAGATCATGATTTTCGTGGTAGGGTCAACGAATCTGATTGGGCCATAGGCTATAGGCATACTTTCATGTGAGATAGGCCAGGTTAAACAACTGAGCATTCAATTGGCCTACTTCATGAGCCTACTGAATGGAATGGGCTATATTTGCCCAGGTCTTTCTTCATAAAGTTTCATAAAATGAACTGTAGGGACTAGTTATCATAATAACTAGACTGCATTTCCTCACAGGAAATGCTGGTGTATGCTTGCTCTTTATGCATTCATTGCCCTTCATGCATGTGTTGCCCTGCCACAACACTGTCTATAAGGTGACTTCTTGTTTGTTCCATTAGGTTTCTATGGCTTCTGTGACATTGTGTTGTAATGGTAGGCTATGTGACAATGACTGAAGTGCCATCCAAAAATTGTCTAGCCCATCCGAAACAGAAATTACTGTCAGGTGCCCCACCCCTGAGAAAAAAAGCCCTAGGGCACCGACAACCCCTTTGCCTAGGGCCCCCAAAGTCCTAGAAACGGGCCTGAGAACGGTACTACCAGCAGCAGAACGGTACCTCAGTCATGGAGGAGGATGGGGGAGAGCAATGGTTCATTACTCCCCCCACCAACCTGGCGTGTCGGGAGTCGAACCAGCAATTTTTGGGCTAACAAGTCTGACACCCTTACCCATGGGTGCCCAGGAATGAGTCCATTCAAATAATATCTCACATGCCCCTGAGAAGTGTGAGGATGAGGGAAAGGGCTCTGACCTTGTTGATTTTGTGAATGTTTGGTTGCTGAGGGGACAGTGACCAAGAAACTACACATAGGCCTACTGTGTAGTTTTTTTGTCAATGAAATATAACGATACACCACAGGAGTTGGTCTGTCAGCGAAATTGCATTTACGTTTCACCTGTGCAAGGGGGCAGCCCCAAATGGCACCTCAAGGGATCAGTGCGGCAGAACGGTCAGGCCCGTTGCGTTAAGGTACACCATGTAGGCAGTTGCCTAGGGCCCCCGAGTAGGTGGGGCCCCCAAGGACGACAGGTTATGTACCCAACAGCAATGACGAGTTTAAATAGCTTTATAATAAGGCAATGTAGGCTATGAAGGGCTCTGCTGCGAGGGAAGCAACAGCGCCTCCCTAATACCCCCTGCTCGAGGGGGCCCCCTTCCAATAGGTTTGCATCAGCGACAGCGTGAAAATGTCAATTGCAGAAAAGTGCAACAACAAATTTAGTCAAAGTACCCCCCTCTCGAGGGGGCACCCCTTTCCAATTTGTTCAAGTGTCAAATCCAGCGCAAATACAAACTGAAAATGAAGCAACATAATCTCTCTCACTGGATGTTAATCTTGAAGACAACATATTACTCTCTGTACTGCAACCAAACTGTCCCAGGCCAGTTGACATCGCACAAACAGCGAGATGCTTCATTTACAGTGTTATGTTTTCAAAAACGTAATCCACGTGCTGTAACAAGCACTGGGCAAACGTCGATTGTTCAATAACGCACCTTTTTTCTTGACTGATGTCAATGAAAATATCAGTAGATCTCCTGTTAACACAGTGGAGATCCAAATTAAGGGCATGATAATCTAGAATGTCTTGCATTCACAAGAAAAAATAAAGATTCCATTTAGCTGGAATGGTCAATGTCATTAATGTTAGACCTTTATAAAATACGAGACATTTCCTTTTCAATGAACATTAAAATGTAAAAATGACACAATGTGTGTAATTTCCATTCCATGGGTTGATATGGACTCAGGAAATCCACACAACTATTCCCACTTTCATTTCAGAGAGAGAAAGAGAGCAGTGCAATTCAAAGAAAAGTTGAATTTGAAAATGACTTAAGAACAGAGAACACTGACTTTTTCTATTTAAAAGTTGCTAAGGTGTAACATGACCTGATGGTGACTCAGAGTTATCTCTATCAGGGTCACAGTCATATTCTAAACCAAGACACTGGTATGGGAAATGCCAAGCGTAAGAACGATAAAGGTCAGCTTTCAGTTGCCTTTGAAGACTGAGCTCTGTGAAATACTGTATCTTTGTTGGGTCCTTTGACTGAATGTGAATTAGAAACTAAATGAATTCCCTATCAAGTCGGGAAGGACTGTGATATGTTGAAGGATACTGAGATGAGGGGGCGAGTTCTTAGAATTGGCTGCTGAAAACTAGGAATGAAAGCAACTTCTTTTTGTTCAAATGTGGGAAAAAAGTACCTCCGTTACAGGAACTACTTGGTGCAGCTTCAGTTCATGCAGAGACGGTATTACCAATAGACAGACTATAGGCAATTGTCATGGGCCCCACATAATCTGCCTTCTGTTGTGGCCCCCAGCAGTCAGCTCCACCATAAACACCAGCAAAAGTCATTCAAAAGGGCCCTGTGTCTACATCTTGCCTATAGGGCCCCCAAATGAGAAGGACCGCCGCTGAGTCCATGGAAGGTACTGAGGTGGATCTGGAAGTGCCTTTTACTCATTGCAAGTGGAAAAACCACTGAAACCATTTTGAAGTTGAAATGTGTTGCTTTACCAAGTTGTGATTGTTTGTAGCTTGTATACCTTAAATCATAGGTAACATTTGAATGACAATAACGGCGATCAATCATAAAAGACACTATGGAACATTTACATCTATCCTTGCTTCTCTAAACTTCTTGTAACCTACCTGGAATTATAGTGTGGAGCAGTGTTGCCAATTTAGCAACTTTGTCGTTAGATTTAGCAACTTTTGGCTCTCTCTAGCGACTAAAAACCTAGTCTAGTGACTATGTGGCGACTCTGGCAACATTGAGAATTTCATAAATTGACAAAAATCTTTGTTTTTCAACGTTACTATACCATAGCTTTGCGCCGCTATCAGAATCGTTTTTAACAGTGCAGCGCGGCAGATTAGCTCTGGCCTCTAAAAAGCAGCTAACACTGACCTTATAAAAGTAGCCAGGTAAACACATTTTCAAGAGATCATGTCGGGCGTGACCTTATGACGTAACATGTAACATCATGGCACCATCTACTGACTTCTATATAGCAACTTTTCAGAGAGTCAATAGCGAGTTCCTGTGATTGTTGATTCACTGGCTGTGGAGAAAGTCCACCATCTTTATAGTCTATGGGGGTAATACAGTATGGAGTCACTGCTAAGTGTTTGAAAACATGAACTTTACTGGGGCACACTTTGAGAATTTGTTCCTCCAAGCATGCATGCAGGCTACAGTGAGATAAAAACCAACAAAACATGCTAATACTGCTGTCATATATGAATGTTTTAGCTACAACATCCAGCATGTTCAGCTGAAAAAATAGGTTATTCTGCTAAATCTCTCTCTCTCTCTCTCTTTCTCTCTCTCTCTCTCTCTCTCTCTCTCTCTCTCTCTCTCTCTCTCTCTCTCTCTCTCTCACACACACACACACACACACGCGCACACACACACGCACACAAACACACACACTAACAGGATTGAATTTGAAACATGAAGAGCTGCGACTTATCTGCGCTGTTGGTTCTCCTCCAGGCTGTGTGTGTGTGTGTGTGTGTGTGTGTGTGTGTGTGTGTGTGTGTGTGTGTGTGTGTGTGTGTGTGTGTGTGTGTGTGTGTGTGTGTGAGGGCTTGTGCGTGTGTTTCTATGTGTGTGTCCCCTCATACCCCCGAATCCCTCGTTTTCCTCGTCAGTAAACAGGCTCTCTGCCCCGTCCCACCACCACCACCACCACCACCAGTCGCCACCCACTACCCCCCACCACAACACCTCTCCTCTCAATCCAGCTCCTACCAGGCATGACTCACAGTGCTTCAGTCTTATTTGGAACACATTTTCCAGATGGCACTAAGGCAACATCCATAGGTCCGACTCTGATGTATAAAAAACCCCCTTGAATCCCCCCATAAACCACCAATCCCACCTCCAACCTCCCCCCCACCCCCATGCATACAAACATACCAATTTCCATCTTCTGTACCTCAAACCCAAGCCCCACCACACCCCCCTCCTTACTGCCGTCGGCCTGTGGCGGGCAAAGAGGGATTTATTTTTAATGCCCGCCTTCCGTATTAATAAATAAACCGTTTACCACTTTGATCTCGGCGGAGAGCCTTGCTTTAGCCAAACAAATAGCGAGCATCTCCTCAGAGGACAGAGACTGCCCCACAACTGGTGCACCCACAGCCCTGCAATCTAGAAAGGAAGGAAATAGGACTTTCCATAAGTAAGGGGTGTGCAAACATAGGCATTAATGTGCACCATGCATGCATGCACTCAGACCTTGACAGACCTTTTCACCTCAACCACATACAACAACACATGTTTATCTGTCTGTTTGTTTGTTTGTGAGAACAATTACTTACATGGATGTGTGCATCTGAATTTTTTTACTTTAATTTTTTTACTTTTAGGCCTACTTCGGTGAAACATGAGTAAAGATTGAACATTTAATGTAATTTCATGTAAGTACATGTTATTATTTTTTTTTAAAGTCAAAGGCTTCTTGAGTGGAAGGAGGTTTCATTAATCTAAGGGCTTTTCTAAATTTCTATTAAAACTTTTCTTTAAATGTTGTATTTATTTTGCTTGGTAAAGCCAAACGATTTCTTTTTTATTATTATTATTTTAGTGGAGCTTGCACACTCTTGCCCATGCCAAACAGAAGGCCATTTCACAGCAATATGCAACAACTTTCTGCCCTGCACACACTGCAAATTCCGCTTCCAATTAGGTTGATGAAATATGAACGAAATTTAATCTAGCAGAAAATGCCTTTTTCATATCCCTAGACATCTGTCTCCATTTAGACAATTGTCTGTTCCTGTTGTCTTGCTTCAAACTTTAATAGATGCATGTGAATACTAATAACAAACAGCACGGCTGCTGTTTTCCCCCCATGCTGCCTTCTGTGTGACTGGAAGAGAGTGCGAGCACATTATTGTAGTTAATCTGCCAGTGTTAATTCAACACTCATGTAATTGTATTCAAATACAATTTTTACATTCTTGCAATTGGTCCCACTCTCTATGTGTTAAATTAACACTGCTTGAAAAAGAATGGTCGTCGCACACTCTTGTGTGTAAGATGACCCTGATGAAGGCGTAAGCCGAAACGTGGTCTTATTAAACGTAACTGCATGAAGTTCTGAGTGTGCGACGACCATTCTTTTTCAAGTTGAGTCTAATTGTCTGCCGTACGCACCTCAAACGGTGTGCGTTTACTGAAACCCAAAGAAAGACTTAAATTAACACTGCAATTCACTGTGAGGTGCCCCTGCATGTGCTTAATTCCTAGTGACATTGCTTCAGTCGTCGTAGAAACAAGCAGCGACCGTATGATGTCATATTTACTACATGGCTGTATTCGTTTTCACGATCCTGGAGGGGATTAAAGGAAATGATTGGTTGCAAATGTGCATGTGTCAACTCTCTGGGACCTCATGCTGATTTACGACCCCCATGTTGCTCGATGTCATCTGACAGCGAGAGCTTACATATGGAACATGTAGAACATATGGATCAAACGGCAATCATTAGTGTTAAAATGTCAACACATCTCTCTCCGGTCCCATCACTGTCAGATGATCACACACAAACTTGTAATGAAGTGTGATAAGAAAAAAGTATGTTTTTTACCACTGAGTGGGAAAAACACATAATTTAGGAGATGTTTAGCAAACAGGTTTGTCTTTCTGTGGTTTCTGAGAGATTATACCTTGCAGGCAAAGACATCTTGCTCTTGCTAGATACAGTATTGCTCTCCCCTACCTCCCTCCCTCCTTACCTCCACCTCCTCCCCACTCTGCTAATCTTTGAACTACAAAGTCTGACACACTGCATTTGAAGACGTGTCAGAGCAATTATCCCTATCATACACAGTGTCAGACTTCAATGAATGCAGGTATACGACTCCAGGGAAACGCTTATGGCAGGCCGCGATACTCCATCTTTTTCTGCGGGCAGAAAATAAACTGTGTTGCTTATCGCCCGAGCTGCAAAGTCAGAAATTACGCCAGCAATGTCTGCTGTTGACATGACATGGCCAATTTTGTGGGAAGTGTGGATGTCACCGAATCCCAGTGGAAATATGCTAGCTTCTATATGCTTTGCTGTGGCTCATCTGCGGCTTGTTCCTGACTTCATTCAATAAAGAACGTCTCAACGTTCAGTTATTAAAAGTAAAGAAACAGTCATACATCGTCAAAAACAAATGTCTTCTTTATTTGTTTTTTATTCTACCACCCCCCCCCCCCCCCCGGTCTTTCTCTTTGTCCCTCTTTCTCTCTCTCTCTCTCTCACACACACACACACACACACACACACACACACACACACACACACACACACACACACACACACACACACACACACACACACACACACACACACACACACACACACACACACAGTACTGCATTATAATTTGAAACAAAAAATACATAATTCATGTAAAATATGCTGCTAATCATCTTTGTAATCATGAGGTCTTTCTCACTGACTCTCATACAGACAAAAACAGTTAGATAAACAGTGTAATATTAATCCCCAAATCAATATTGTATTGGTGCACTTGCTGCAGATAATCACTCTGTTTACACCATAAGGCCTGAGCCTTGCAGTCTATACAAAGGTGAGAGGAGGCGAGAGAAGGAGCAAGGAAGGTGAACAGAGGAAAGCTGTTTAGAACGGAGTGGATGCTGAATTTGATGATTTTAGAGAGCAGCAGAGGGAAGATGAAAAAGGCGATGGACAGTGGTGAACTGACTAAAACAAAGAAAGCAAATGTCAAGACCAAGTGTGAGGTATATATATATATATATATATAGAGAGAGAGAGAGAGAGAGAGAGAGAGAGAGAGAGAGAGAGAGAGAGAGAGAGAGAGAGAGAGAGAGAGAGAGAGAGAATGTCTAATCCCTCTTTTAAAATTTCCTTTTAGCCTTCAGTGGGTCAAAGCTGGGACCAAAAAAAGTATGAGCCACCCACCCAATCTAAATGGTCTCTACTAAGCAAAAAAATAAAATCAAGACAAAAAGTCAAGCAAAAAAACAAAACCAGAAAACAAAAGCAACAAACAAAAGCATTGGCCCCTTGACGACTGATTGAAGAAATGCCCTTCATGCCAGATGACCAGTCCAGCCCACAGCTCAGTGGAGCATGACAGAGCATGTCCCCCTTATCCCCCTCCGCAGTTCAGTGGAGGGGGAGGCTACTGGGAAAAGCTAAGAGTCTAACAAGGTAAGAAGGTGTACCAAACTGGGCACTTTGGGAATGCTGAGCATGCAGGACTACCACAGCTTAAATGCTTTTATCAGTTAAGCCGATTCCCAGTTGTACATTTAGTTGTACACAAATGCTTGATCACACGCGTACACGCACAGACACACACAGACACACAGACACACACACACACACACACACACACACACACACACACACACACACACACACACACACACACACACACACACACACACACACACACACACACACACACACACACACACGCACAGTGGTTAGGGAGTCAGACTTGTAGCAGACTTGTACAGGTTTGTCAGGGAAAATAATTAACCAGTGCTCTCGCCCATCCTCCTCCATGACTGAGGTACCGGGAGCCCCCGCACTGCAGCCCCTCCCCCCTTCCCCCATGGGTGAGGCATACATGCAATTTTGTTATGTGCAGTGAGCACTGTGCCACAATGACAATGGGAGTTTCTCAGAGGGGTTTTCAAATCACATTTCCTATCACAACCAAGATCTTCAAACTGATTCTAGCCACACAACCACTTAACTAAGACCCTATGGATGAAGAAAAGGTCGAGGCACAAACACCACAACAACACGGTGGCTTGTCTGACATGAGCCAGACCAGGCCCGGCAGACATATTTGCGCCCCTCAGGGAAGCCGACAAGGGGGAGACAAAGAGGTCAGTTAACCCAGACCCAGAGAGATAGGGGGCCCAAGAACTGGGTCCTGGTGCTCCTGATGTGGAGTGGTCCGTGTCATGCCATGTTATGCCCCCTACCCCTGCTGTGGACCCCTGTCAGCCCTCCTCTCTGCTCCCCTGCCAGGACGTCTCACAGCTTTCACACGCTCACTCATGCTTTGATACGTGATGCTGTGTTTCTCTCTTTTTGTCCTCTCCCTTCTGTTCTCTTTTCTTCTGTTCCGTTCTAACCCCCTTGAACATCTTGGTGCAGTTTTGCCGAGAGAGCAGCGGAAGATGAGAGAGGCTTGTCAAACAGCCTCTGACTGAGAGATGAGCTCTTGTGGGTGTGCGTGTGCGTGTGCGCGTGCGTGTGCGTGCGTGTGCGTGTGTGTGTGCGGGTGTGCGGGTGTGCATGCGTATGCATGTGTGCGTGCATGCGTGTGTTTGGTCTGAATCTTTGTCTGTCTGTGTGTATGGTGAGATACAAAATGCCAAGCAGACAAACCTTATGAAAAGGCCAGTTGCTCAGGTTAATCATTCTCCAATATATCAAAGCATTCTTTTTCGCTATGGCACCAATTCAAGTCTCATATTCTCAAGATATTGGTAGGCTTTGATCTCATTCTGGTAACCTTCCCTCAAACTATTTACCAGCAGTTTTAGCATCTTAGAGCTTTTAACCCTCAAGCGACCGGCCTGTTTTTGCGACTAATCTGACCGAGCGGGGTCATTTATGACCCCAAGGAGTTTATATAGAAATACCACTACATAAATTATTTTTTGGGGTTCATTCAAATTTATTTACATCTTGCACATACTTGTCCCTCATCTAAAGCAAAAAAAATGTGAATTTGAAAATGTTATTGTTTTGCTAAAAATTAGTCAACCTTACATACGTATATGTTAAATATGATGTATGCCCTCATTTGCATATGTAAACATCAAAATACAAAAAACATCCAATAATTTTTTTTCCTTCTCTCATCATCAGTAATCAACTGAGAAAGTTTCATGGTGATATCTATCTTTTACATTTTTTAGCCTATTCACTTGTAGTAGTCTTACCATAATAATACAGTATATTTATGCTAATTATGGAAATTGCTTAAACTGAAACTTTGGGAAGCCAAGCTAAATTCTATCCATTCGGCCCATAGATGATATTTCTGCAATAAAACTTTAGGGTACTCAACATTTCTGGGTTCATGAAATCACTAGATCAGAGAATATGGTAATTTACATAGACAAAGCCATGTCTCAAACATATAACCTTATGCACACTCAAAATTTCTTTGAAACTTTTTCTGGACATAGTAGCTGTGAAAAGGTGTCTTCCATATGTATTATAGCAAAGAAATGATTCAACTGATGATTCAGCCTTTGTATAGCCATATAATAAGGAAAATTAAAAAACGCCATTGATTTCTACACTGATGACTTGTTTCCTCCCTCTTTGTTCATCAGGATGAATTCCATTTCATATTCTAATCATGTGTCTAGGAACACTGTGCCATGATATCAACAAATATGGAGCAGTAACAGAGGAAATGCTACCTGGGCGCCCTCACAATATGCTTTGTTGGCTATCGCAGGGGTGCCCTATTTATTTATATAATATAGGCTATTATATTTTAATGCTATAAATGTTTATATTATGAAAATTTTAGGTCTGTTGACCATGGCCTACCCCAAGACACAAAATACAATAACCAGAGTTTGAAAATTACAACAATGGCCATTATAATGTTGAGTAACTCATGGATCCTCTCGGGGTCATAAATGACCCCAGAGGTGTTTTGATTATAAATCCCATATAGAAGTCCAAATCTCACAGAAATCATTCACAACATGCACAACACATGTATTGACAAACTCCTAGAAGGACAGGTTTTTCTGATGAAAATTGCAGAAATGGTGTATGAAAATATGTGCCCAGGGTCATAAATGACCCCAGTCAGTCGCTTTAGGGTTAATGCATTCTTTCAATGTTTTTCGTTCAGTATAGGCTGATATTGATGTTTGGATGAATGAAAGCGTGGTAGTATGGATGTACTTGACATAACTGACATACTTTAATGAGAAGTTAGTGAGAGAAGTCATCTTCCTTTCTCTCTCTGTATGTGTGTGTGTGTGTGTGTGTGTGTGTGTGTGTGTGTGTGTGTGTGTGTGTGTGTGTGTGTGTGTGTGTGTGTGTGTGTGTGTGTGTGTGTGAGACAGGGAGATACAGAGACAGAAAGACACACACACACACACGCACACACACACACACACACACACACACACACACACACACACACACACACACACACACACACACACACACACACACACACACGTACATCCCCCCACCACACACACACCATCCGTTTCATCCAACAGATTAATTTTCAGCCGCAGAAGATATGTCAGAGCAGAAGACGCGGCAGTGTTTCAGGACGCACGTCACCATTATGGATGTGCAAGCGCACAATTCTCTGCCGTGTCAGGGCCGCGTTTTTAATGGTCCACTGGACCGTCAGAGCGCACTCCGTGGCCTTGAGGGACGTGACGGAAAATTAACACCGCGCTGTCTTGACACGTTGTCGGGCCTGCCTGCTTGCCTGTCTTATACAGTGCTCACTACAACGCCGCTGGCCAATGATGAGTTGAAGGGCAGCGGTATGTACATTTCTTTGATATGAAATGAAAGTGCAATAGATTGCCATTTTATCCGAAGGTTCATTATGACTGGCCATCTGCCATAGCGGGCTTTTTTCTGTGGGCCCTGCACTCTTGTGGGCCACTATTTTCAGAGATGTTAAAAAAATCTATAAAACAATTACAAGGGTGCGGGGCCTGGTGAGTCAGTTCTGCATCACTAATTATGAGGGGCCCCTTCAAGCCAAAAGTTCCCGGTCCCTACATCTCCCCTAGTCCCAGCCCAGCCCTGGCTAGTAGTTGAAGGTCATCTGGAGATCACAGGGGGGGATAAGTGGAGATTTCTAATGGCCCCCCTTGAGTCTCTACGGTAGGACAAAGACTGCCATGAGCATTGCTGGGCTGTCTCTTTGCTAAATTGTTGAATTACAATACATCCTTTGTATGACGCACTATTCAATAAAAGACTATTGTTATACATATTGTTATACTGTGATTACTACTATTGCTGCTGCTGCTACTACTACTGAAGGTCTCAGCAGAGGACCGTCTGAGGTATGCTCTTAACTGACTTGGGCTTAGGTCTGCTTTCTCCGGAATGGTGTAAATAAATAATTGAGATTATCTTGTGTGTGCAGTTTTGCCAACTTAAATTTGATAGTTTTCTTTTTTTTTACTTACAAAATCATTACTTTTTCAAAGGTGCATATTTCTTTTCAATGCTGTCAAATTTCCAGGTGTTTTAGGCTTAACCTTTTACCCTAACCCCCCTGAATTTTGCACATTTTGATTGTCTTTGTATTGTGAAAGTGAAGTGCTGCTCCCTTAAAGCCATAACAGATTTTTTACTCTCCTGTAGCCCGTCTGGAAAGGCCTCTGTTTTTTTTCCGGTGGTTGTTTGCTTTCACACTATTTCCCGTGCAGCATAAGCTCCACAATATCCCCCCTGAGGAAAACAGTACTTAGGTAAAAAAAAAAAATCCAATACGTACAAATCCAATACAACACTCCTGTGATGTGGATTATCTGGTTTGGATTTGAAGAAGGCCATCTCACCGGGACTAGTATGGAGTGGATTTCGGGCCACCTTGAAATGCAGACTTAACTTAAAACAAGAGAGAAAGCAGCACCTGGCGTGACATATTGCTCTACATCGTGCTGAGTACTCAGCTGAACCTGAGCCTGAACGCGTGCCAAGGTATAGCACTTCCACGCGCAAGAGGGACTGCTCTTGACCATGTTATGCGTGAACATAAGTGATCTCCAATGAAACGCAAATTCATCACTCAACAAGAGATTACGTTAGACCGCCATTGATGAATGGAATAATGAAATCATGGTGTGCTCTCTTGAAAACGGAGTCGACATCTTGGCTTCCCTCCTAATGCTCCATTGGCTCATTTACCCCTTTGGAAAAGTACACGCTGAAATGGTGCCAGCGGGAACATCAAGTCGCAGTCCAAACATGGCGATTAGGCAAATTAGGGGTGTGTAAGAGGTCAGCACCAGGCAAGTCTGTGTGTGTGTGTGTGTGTGTGTGTGTGTGTGTGTGTGTGTGTGTGTGTGTGTGTGCGCGTGCGTGCGTGCGTGCGTGCGTGCGTGCGTGCGTGCGTGCGTGTGTGCATGCATGCATGTGTGTCTGTGAAAGAAATAAACTCAAATTATAACTTCTTCTGGGGTGTTTCTTATCAACATGACAAAGCTGAAAAAAAACACCCTCTCTATCTTATTGCTTTACTTAAAAAAAGTTTTATTGCACCATGTCCCTCAGCATCAAGCCGTCCTCAAGGTATGTCAGACACATCTCCTCCACATGGTTACACTTCAACGTCCTCTTCATTATTTCATAACATTGTCATTAGAATAATGGCCCGGGCCCAGGACAATAATTATTGTCTGGGTCAAAGACACTGTGACCAAAACAAATGGAAAAGCCACAGACAAAAGCCTTTGAAGGTGAATGAGTGTGAGAGAAAGAGTTAGGGAGAGAGCAGGCATGAATATAAAGGGTAGTCATGGGTCAGTGGTCAGGGTGTCAGACTTGTATCCCAAAAGTTGCCGATTCGACTCCCGAGGTTGGTAATTAGCCAGTGTTCCTCTCCATCCTCTTCCATGTCTGAGGTACCCTAAGCATGGTATGGTCCCACACTGCACTGCACCATTGAAGGTTTCCCCCCTTGCACGGGTGAGGCATAAATGTAATTTTGCAGTGTGCACTTGTGTGCTGGAGCGCTGTGTCACAATGACAATTGGAGTTGGAGTTTCCCAGGAGGACTTTCAGTTTCACTTTTTGATAATGTAGTGATTGAGCTTGAAAGTAGCAAATAACAAATTAGCGAGTGGGATAGAGTGAGTAAGATAAGATACCAGGGGACAGTTTTATTTTAAATGATGTGGTGTGATTCTGCTTGTCCACAGGGCCCTGAATTTGACGCTTATGTTATACCCCGGATAGCGAGTGTGTGAGAGAGTGAACAAGTGAGTGTGAAGGAGATTGAGAGTGTAAGAGTGAGAAGTTGAAAGTAAGGGAGTGTCATGCAGCCTCACCGCTATGATATACTCAATATCTGATGTACCCAACAAATACTGTCAACGATAGAGATCTTTTCATCAAGCCACAGAACTGACTAAACAGATGAACTTCAAAGTTAATCAAAGACTCAGCTTCTCAACTTCTGATAGAACTGACATCCATCGCCACCGAAAACACCTGACAGCTGGTGATTCAATACAATGGGCCAGACGGTGCTATTATTTGTGTTGCATTTGTATAATACTTCAACATCGTCACAATTTGACTGTCATTATGACTTGACATTATGTTGCCTTGCGAGATAAAAGACAGCCTTGTCTTCAAAACAATTTCCTGTTAATGCCACGGAAAGACGGAGGACATTTTCTTAAATGCCACATTAAAGCGGGAGTGAAAAAAGGAAAGAAAAGAAGAACCAACGTCACAATCAGATCCACTACAAGCGATAGCACACGAAAAAAAAGTTCCTTAAGGTGGGAAGTAATTTTCAATGTTACAGTTGTACTCTGTAAAATATGGCAACAAGACTGCCAATGTGTAAGATACTTGTCAGGACACAGTCCCTTAATTTCCCAGGCCCATTGAAATAGAGATGATCCTGTTTCCACGAGATAGTCTAATATAAGCCTCCTTTTCCTGAAGATTTGATTTTCTAATAGCGGCTATGATTAATCACTTGAATTTCACTGACGCTGGCAGTATTATCAGGGAAGGGATGTGAGAGGGGAAGAGTGGGGGGAATCAGGCATTCAAGAGAGGAGGATTTGGCCCCACTGCAACACACGTGGATCGCATATAGCACCTTACTTCAGCTGAAGTGAATAATCCTTCATTTACGAGGGCTAATTTGCCTCACTTAGCTATCTGGCTGACGCAGGCCCTGGCATCTGTCCTTCAAATCACAGGCTAATGGCATTGCAACAGTATTATAAGCAAAGTGATTACAGGTTTTTTCAACCTCTTACACACACAATTGTTTTTTATTGATGGCACTACTTCACTAATTCTCAGATTTCACAACTGCCTCTCAAGTTAGTGATACCTGTTAGGGCCAAAACATACCAAGGCGGAACGAAATGGTCCTGGGACGAACGCGGTCTTTCTGCTTAGTTTTGACCGGCGTGTTTTTCTCTGCCTTTCACACCGACAGCGTCGGCGTGCGCTGACGCCCGACTACCGCCGGTTGGTGTGTAACGACAGATATGTTTCAATGTATTTTCACAGACGCAGGTAAAAACGCGTCCATTCCACAACGCTTTACCTCCCTGGTGTGTAAGGGCCAAAACATACCAAGGCGGAACGGAACGGTCCCGGGTCGAACGCGGTCTTTCTGCTTAGTTTTGGCTGGCGTGTTTTTCTCTACCTTTCACACTGACAGCGTCGGCGTGCGCGGCCAGTCCTATTCAAAACCCTCCCCACAGCCAAAGCTAGCATGCTACTTTGCCATTCATTTGAATGAGACACCGCCGGTCGCCGGCGTGAAAAATACGCTCGAGTTCTATTTTCCAAATGCAGTGCGGCGCGGAGCCGGCTCCCGCGCCGCTGACGCTCGACTACCGCCGGTTGGTGTGTAAGGACAGATATGTTTCAATGTATTTTCACAGACGCGGGTAAAAAATGTGGCCGTTCAGCAACGCTTTACCGCCCTGCTGTGTAAGACCCCTTACTAATTCTGAGCCTTGATACTTGAAAAAAATCAATACAGCCTACACACATCTCTGTTCATACACATCCGGTTTAATATCATAGGAAATGTGTGGTGTGAGACAAGAGCATGCTTCTGAAATCTATTTTAAAAGTTTTGGAAACATTTTGAGTGAGAACCTGCATTTTGCATTTTGAGTGAGCTAATTGAGTTTTGAGAAAAACACAGCAGTGTGTGGGATATTGAAAAGAACACTGTATTAAATTGTCCTCCACCACGCAGACCAGTGTTGTGCCTGTTCACAGCTTTTCTGAACTAGTTCAAGTTCAGTTCATACATGCTCAAAGTGAACAGTTCATGTTCAAAGTTCACAATTTTAATTCTGAACTAGTTCAAAGTTCAGTTCATTTTACTTTTTTCGTAAAATGTGCAAATAAATACTTTTTCCACACTACGAGCTAGAAATCACTATACGTTCTTCGAAACTGCTCATTGTAGACATTTGCTCAGGACAGCAGATGATGAAACTTGCAGCAGTACAGACAAGCCTGGACAGGGAGAACAAATGGCCTTGGCATTTTTGGCCTAGACCGGCCCCTCATGGGCTAATCAGCAGAGAACATCCAACTACTTATTGATGTAACGGCCTAGTCAAAAGAGTGCAATATTGTAGAACAAATCAGTCTTTCAGCTAACAGAAAACACCAGTAAATGTGCTGTGACTACATTCAACTATTTATTTTAAATGAATCTTGCTTTGGGTGGTGGTTTAGAAATGCTTGTATCACACTCTGGACAGCAAAAGTAGTCTATTCTTTCCTCTCTCTCTTGGAACTCAACCTCATCCTCAACAGCCTGGCTTGACTAAACGAGAAGAGGGGGGTTAGATTATTTTATCAAAATGTATAGGCCCTGCAGCACTTGCAATATATTCAAATGAATATATATATATGCTGTATATGCCCTGTCATTAACATAATAGTCTATGGGCATAGTAAAACTGTATTACAGTTGTTCAAAAGAATGCTTCAAACATGTAGGCATACCATTTCCAATGGTCATGGACAAAACAACGAGAGAGAGAGAGAGAGAGAGAGAGAGAGAGAGAGAGAGAGAGAGAGAGAGAGAGAGAGAGAGAGAGAGAGAGAGAGAGAGAGAGAGAGAGAGGGTGAGAGAGATGCTGGGTCTTCAGAATTTCTAGAATGGTTAAACCCAATTGTGCTCCGAGAGGATTTACACCTCCAAATGAATTAGGCAAACCCTCTTCACTCGCGACAAGCGTTACACGTTACCCAAATGGACATTTTCACTGTGTGGTAAATGTGCTGTTCGCAAACTATCACTAAATATTTAGCGAGAGTAGACACGAGTTTGACAGTTTTCAAAACGCATTTGGAACACCGTGGAAATTAAATTAATATTTGATGTTAATGTTTAAGTGAGAGTTGGGGAGGAGAAGCATGGAGTAGCCTAAAGTTTGAAAGCACAGGTCTTGACTGTTGACTCATACCTGCCATCTCCCTGTTCATGGCTATTAACTGCAGCTTCCACCTGCTGTCTCCTCCGTCTGGCCGCTGTAGTAGCTTGCCCCTTCGTCCAACATGCAAATGTTGTCCCTCTCCACTGCTGCTGCCTTCAACTGAGGTGGTGGAGGAAGCTACAAGACCTCATGTGAACACATTATCTTGCGTCTGCTGCAAGTTTTTTCAGTCTTTTTTAGCCCAAGTTTTTCCACACTTTTTTGTTTTGGTCTCTCCATTGCTTGTCTCATATTTGCGCACGTAATGCAGAGTAGGGGAGGGGACTTTACTATTCATTGCAGAGTAGGGGTCGGACTTTACTATTCATTGCGGCCAGGGAGAATACAGGAGGGAGGAACTGTCTCTCGTTGCGTTTCAAAAGAAAAAAACGGATGTCACTCATTTTTCAATGGAAAACAAATTCCAACGTTAATTTACAGTGATGTCTGCTGTTTATGACACATAATGTACTCTAATTCACGTTGAAGTTCTTTATAAAAAAATGTGTTGCATTCATTTCAACGTTCACGAAAAAAATGAGCGTGTTCAATGAACGCGTTCTTTTGAATTCGTTCACGCACAACACTGACGCAGACCACCAAAGGCGAAGAGCAAGAAAAGGGAGACTAAGTAAGTTAAGTGTGCCATGTGCCATGTTGTCAGACTCAAAAACTGCCTCTCAGACACTTTAATGTGCAGCACAGGAGCGCCCCAAGGTACTGTCCTCTCTCCTGTCCTGTTCACCTTGTATACCTCAGACTTTAGTTACAACACAGAGTCATGCCACATGCAGAAATTCTCTGATGACACTGCAATTGTAGGTTGTATAAAGGAGGGGCAGGAGGGGGAGTACAGGAGTCTGGTGGAAGGCTTTGTGCATTGGTGCAAAATCAACCACCTTAAACTCAACACCACAAAGACCAAGGAGATGGTGGTGGATTTTCGGAGGTCTAAGCCAGCTCAGGAACCTGCCGCCATTGATGGTGTTGAGGTGGAGATTGTAAGCACATATAAGTATCTGGGGGTATATCTGGATAACAAACTAGACTGGTCTACCAATACAGATGCAGTATACAAAAAAGGACAGAGTCGTCTATACTTCCTGAGGAAGCTACGATCTTTCAATGTGTGTAACACACTCCTCACTATGTTATATGAGTCTGTGGTTGCCAGTGTACTTTTTTATGCAGTGGTCTGCTGAGGTGGAAGAAAAAGGAAGAGGGATGTTGCACGGCTTGACAGACTGGTGAGGAAAGCTGGCTCTGTTGTGGGAGAAGAGCTGGAGAACTTCACTTCAGTGTCAGATAGATCTTTGAGCAATCTGCTCACCATCTTGGACAATAAGGCGCACCCACTCTACAATATAATCATCCAACAAAAGAGTGTGTTCAGCTGGAGGCTGAAATCACTGAAATTCAGGACTGACAGACTGGGGAAATCATTCATCAGTCCCTAGAGCCATGTGTCACGGGGTGACAAAAGCTGTTGGTGTTCGGAACTGAAAATGTTTTTTTTTGTTTCTCAAGGGAAGGTTTTAACCGATGGACAATAACAGAGACTGGTTTTATCATGGACTAATGGTCTTGAATGTGTGCAGGTGCAAGGCGGTAGATTTGGGGAACGTGATTGGTGCATACGGGGTGGGTGAGTGTTTTTATGTGCAGGTGATGGAGCACTCGAGAGCGGAGGAAGCGGATGAGTGACGACGCAGCAGGGGTTGCGAGAGGAAGAGAGAGAGGGGTCCGGGCGAAGATGAGACGCGAGACGTGACCTGAGCCGAAGCTGAGAAGCAGACGCCGGAGGCCTGGGCGGACGCCAAGCCGGTAGCCGGACGGGCCTAGGAAGAAGGTGGACGAGCTCAGATGATCATACGGATCGAGAATGGCCACCAGCGACCTGATGGAAGAGGCGGACGGCATTCTGCCCGATGAGAGTCCGTGACCTGGGCGCAGTGTTTTATGCCACGTTGGAAATGGAGGGGTGAGAACGCTCGCCCCTCAGAAAGATAAGTGCATATTTCGTGACTTAGTCTCCGTGGCACTTCAAGTCTAAGAAGCCCCCTCCCTCCAAGAAGGCAGACCGCTCAGCCCTGCTCTCTCTCTCTCTCTCTCTCTCTCTCTCTCTCTCTCCCCCCTCGCACTCTCCTCTGCCTTTCCAGTCCTTCCTCCGACTCACTCACTCTCTCTCTCCTAGGCCCCAACCTCGCCTATGATCGTAGTGAAATTATCCTCAACATGCGTAAACGTGATGGCCGTTCCTAGTTTCATTCACTGTGTGAAGTTTGAAGTGCAGTAGTAATGCGTGCCGTGTGCCATGGTTTTGAACTCACGTGTGTTATCAGAAAACGGCTATCCCGTGCGCATATTTATAAATAATAAGAGTAACGACGGTGGCATCATGTACGAACACTGGCTGGTGACGTTTTCATTGTCCTTCCCAGCCTTCCGCCGGATTTCCGTGATGGATATGGAAACGAATGGACTGGCATTGACGCTTGGGGGGCCCTACCGAAGAGAGAGGCGAATGGACCCGCCCCCGTTGAACTGGTTGCACTCACCCACACACGCACAACACCGCATTAGGCCTACAGAACTTTGTGTCCACAATTCAGAAATAAATGTTAAACCTCAACTGCTCTGGTGTCTTGGTGTGTTTGGTTGTGCAATGCTCCTCGGGGTATAGTTGATAGTAAGTGGAGGTGCCGCCTGGCAACGTGCACCTCCCACCTGTGACACCATGCAACTCTATAATCTGTCCATTAAGGACAAAGAGAAACTCCTGGACTTTTCTGCATGATCACCTTATTTATTTTTTATCTACTTTTTATTTTTATTTTATTTTTACTTGCCTTTTTAATCTACAGAGCAAACTGGAAAAAGAATTCCCCCTTGTGGATAAATAAAGTTTAATCTAATCTAACCTATCTAATCTAATGTTCAAGACCCTGCATTTCTGTGCTCTCTCTCTCTCTCTCTCTCTCTCTCTCTCTCTCTCTCTCTCTCTCTCTATCTCCCTCTCCACCCCCCCCCCTCTCTCTTTCTCTCAGTTGTTTTAGTCCAGGGAAGAACACAAGGCACTACACTACAGCAATGATTATGTGCTGTTTCATGTCAACTTGAAGTTCAAATAGTACAGTGTAATTTTTCTCTTTCTCTCTTTCTATCTGTCTTTGACATTAACACACACACGTGCACGCACGCACGCATGCACACACACACACACACACACACGCACGCACGCACACGCACACACGCACACACACAGAGTTTCTCTCTCCCTCTCTCTGTTTCCTAGAAGGCATGAATATCAGAGAGGCTATCAAATGAGTTTTGTTCACTTCCTGAGAGTGCTCAGAGTGAGAGAGTTTGACTGTGTGTGTGTGTGTGTGTGTGTGTGTGTGTGTGTGTGTGTGTGTGTGTGTGTGTGTGTGTGTGTGTGTGTGTGTGTGTGTGTGTGTGTGTGTGTGTGTGTGTGTGTAGTAAGGCACGAGGCAAAGTAAGTGTGTAGCCACGGGAAGGCATCAAGAGAAAGCCGAGAGACTTTTGTGCACCATGAATGCGTGATTTATTCCGTCTTGATGAGAACTCACAGCATGCCAAGCCATGAAAGGCGCATAATAACACAACAATCTGGCATTTAAGGGAATCAAAAAAAAAAAAAAGACCGGAGAAACACACGCATGTGGACACGCCATTTTCCACATTTCATGACTTTCTGTTTTATTTTTTTCCCTCCTCAAAGATAAGCAACCATGCGCCGGCACCCTGCCTCTGATTACATGCAAAATTACTTGTGATACATTCATCAAGCGGCAACACAGAAATTGGATTTCGGGGTAATTATACAATTGTAATGAAGATTAATTTGCATGCATGAGTCTCCCTCTTTAACCAAAGGGAGAGGACGGCTTTCATCCCTCTATATGAATCCACCGCCAAAACATGTGCCAGTGTTATAACTATAACTATAGGGGAAGGAGCGGACGCTATTCGGAGACCCGTCTTTAATGTCCGTAATTACGCAGGCCTGCTATGGAAATGTGCGAAGCCACCATTATGTGCAGTGAAGCACAATGTGCATACAAATGTACATGGTATTTATTGTGAGTGTGTGTGTGTATGTGTGCGTGTTGGAATACTAAAGT
>NC_085875.1:20395246-20422746 GCF_034702125.1 Engraulis encrasicolus
GCAGTGATATGTACAGCGACATTTGGTTATTGGGGTGGATTTTGGGGGCATGATTGTCTTCACAGGTATTTAACGACTTTCATAAAGATGTCATGTGTAGCCTACTGTGTTTGACGCACCTTTCAATCTTCCTGCACATCTTCAGGCACAATGCTTTTTTTTTTTTTTTAAATCTCTTTTTATTAAACACAAAACAGAGTTACATTCTTAATGGCAATTATTTTTCTTGTGGCCTACGTTGGACGTAAGGACTTGCTGGCAGGAAGACGGCATACACAAACAAATATATTTAAAATTGTCTAATCATTGGACATTTTGTGTGGTAAAAGTTAGACGCTTGTGCACTTGGTGGCAGTAATCAATCACTGTCACTTGAACTCTGCCTGAACCTGCCCCAAGACGCTGAAATGTCAGGAGCAAGACCAACTTAAGAACAACTTAAGAACAACTTAAGAACAACTTAAGAACAACTCAAGACCAAGCCGGAAGACTGTCTTACGAGCGACTTAAGACCTTGGTTACAACGTTGGTCTTAAGAACGAACAAAATGGCTAACGTCGTTAGCAAAGGCACTGTCGAGAAACGACCCCCTGGTTAGCAAGGATGCTTTCGAGAAACAGGGTCTTGGTTTGTCATCGGCTACCGTGTGTATTGTGTTGCTGGCATAGATTTCAATTATTTTACAAGTATTTACTGAAGAAATATACCATGCACACTAATGAACGAATCAACTTTGGGTAACTGTTTAAATCAGGCATGACTGATTTGACGTACGGTGCAGAGCTACAGTATGAATAGGCCTTCACTTTAGTGTGATAGAATTACAACATCTGCTGTTCAAAGTAGTCTTCAAGAGGTCAGTCATTCAATTGACTTCATCTGTTTAACAGTAAACAAATCTCACAGGCACTTTGGTCTATACTGTAGCCAGCTCTCTATGAATCACTTGGGGGGGAAAGGGACGCCGCTGACCCAAGCCAAATGGACGTGCATCACTCCTGGCGGATGCCTTCTCCATGATAACTAATTGCCGGCTGCGTACATCGGGGCGGGGGGGGGACAACGAGTCGCCTCGTGCCGCCGTCCTATCCTTCAGACAGGGGCAGACAGACGGCGGCGTACGAATGTGAATCACAAATTAGCCGCGTTGACAGCGGCTCTGGCGTATCGCGCGCCTCTATGTCATTTGCGGGGGAAAGCGCCATGTCAGCACTGTCGCCTGACTGCCACAACCCCTCCTCACCACCACCACCATCCTCCACCAGCACTCAGCCAACCAGCCCAGCCCCCTCCAAGTGTAACCACAGGCTCCTGCCGGAGCCGTTAAGTTTTAAATCCATGTGACAAGAGGCTCTATTCTGGGCGAGGACATATTTCAGAGTGCACAGTGGAGAGCAGAGAAAAGGAGAGAGAAGAGAGAGAGAAGGAGACATAAATGCAGAGAGACAAAGAAAGTATGTGTGTGTGTGTGTGTGTGTGTGTGTGTGTGTGTGTGTGTGTGTGTGTGTGTGTGTGTGTGTGTGTGTGTGTGTGTGTGTGTGTGCGTGTGTGTGTGTGTGTGTGTGTGTGAGAGAGAGGGAGAGAGACAGGGAGAAAGCCTGTGAAATTGCTTCCGCAGAATTAACATAGCATATTTTTTATATACCTACGTAATATATACTGTATATATATATTTTTATACATTTTTCTTCTCAGGATTCAGACATCAAAACCATCTGTCCAAAAAAGCAGACACATTATTTACATCTATGTAGAAATGTCCCTGTTGTTGATTTTGCCAAACTTTTCTTCTGGCATTTTATGACATTGTATTTATTGAGGTTATTTTCTCTTTCTGAAGTGCATACTTTACCTCCACTTGACACATTCGTGAGCGCAGAAAACAGGACGCATTAGTGTTCATGAGCTGCAAGTGATTCAAAACCATTATGAGGATTTTTTCGGCAGTATTCATTTGTGACCTTTCAAGAATGCATGTTTCCCATTGCAATGCTGCTTGATACAAATGGTTGGCCATTTCATATGATTGTAAAAGCTGTGAAAAACACAATTGCCAATCTCTCCTCGCCTCTATCTGTCTAGGGAATAACATTAAACCCATATATATGCTTTTCCAAGTGGCAAACAGTGAAACTCGAACTAAATAAATGATGAAGACAAAACTGAATGTTCTGAAGAATATCTAACATATCTGTTGGGAATTGACTTGACTTTGGTGGGGTTTGCTAGTTTTCGGGTGCATGATAACTTGAGATGAGGAATTCAGAATGAATTGGCAAAGACGGCAGGCTCTTCGAATCTACAATTTGGTTTTCATCTGCTCTGTGAGAAAGTCCATCACTGAAATTGCCCAGTTCTACAATTCTATGTTTAAATTCAAATACTAGACAAGACTGGCTATCACCAGATTACATCAGAGACGTGCGGTCAGGGTAGGCAGGGTAGGCAGTGCCTACCCTGGGATAAATGTCTTAAAAATAAAAAATAACACGTGTTTAAAAAAATATTCTTCAGAGTTCACATAGGCCTACACAACAATAACATTGATTCAGCATAAATTATGAGCTGTTTAAAGTACAGTATACACAGGACAACGATCCAAAAACCTAAGTAATCGCACGAAGCAAAGCGCTCAGGCTTGGGCAGGTTGCCGTGGCAACGCGCAGTCCCGGCTGGTAGCAGAGACAGGCTGAAAGCAGAGCTTTCGAATGCCAGCCAGGCAGCCCGGTAAGGCTCGCTTTTCCTCTGCCTACCCTGCCTTCAATGCTGTCAATGTAGAAGTTTGCGCATGCGTATTAAGTTGTCACATAGCTTGTCAATGGGACTAAAAGCAGAGCCTTTACTCTGTGGCGGGAGTATGTGAGCCAATCACAGCGCCCAAAATGAAAAATTGTTACAATTCAGGTAGTAGCCAATTTCTGCCCTACAGGCAGCTATGATAGCAACAACTAGCAAGGCAAGGCTTGTTCAAATCTCTAGCCGTATCGGAAAGAAAACATGGCAGTCTTTGGCTTTTTGTCTTTATTATTTTAAAAAAATGCAGAGAAGTAGCAAGAAAGACGGTTCAAGTGACAGACAGCTGAGCCGTTTGCAATCGCTGCATTGTGGAAATATTCAACATCAGATGGGTAGCAGCTTCAAGTAGTTTGCACTGAGACAAAATGTCTTCATCATGTCAACCACCCCGGGCTTTTAATGGAACTAGCTTGCATGAAAAACACAGCCTACTTGTGATTCTGCTTTAAGGTAAGATTCATCTAATTATTATGCTGCGGGTAGCCTTTTAACATTAACATGCTCAAGTTTTTTCGTGGTGCCTTTTGTTGTCACCGTTTGTCAGGGTGTTGACATTGAAGATTGGTTGTGTGGTGGTGGACATGAATAGACCGTGTGTGTGTTATTATGGACGCGAGATTGTTTTTTGAGCACGACATGACTCCATTTCCCTAATTAATTATGATGATGACTACGCAATGCGTGAGTTGTGTGGAGCCTGTTAGCAAGTGCAGCTGCGTTCTTTTGAAGTGCGCGGTGTGCGAGTCGAGATCAACGTGGAACAGGACGATTGACTGGGGATGGTTTCTCGGAGTGCTTCCGCACTCACAAATTGACTTAATTTGAAACACCTTGCACAACCGTAGCTGAAGTGTTTGAGAATACTATCACGCACAAGAATGAGTCTCAGAAGTGGTTTCGTTGGTTTACTCGATACTGTCTGAATGCACGGGTCATGTTTGCAAGCAATCCGCCCCCTTGCCTACTTTCCTTCTTGTCTGTGAGTGTTTGATTATCAGCACAAAACGCGGCAGTGAAGCAGGAGCTGTTACCTAGGTTGGTTAATTGCTAAATGTAAATCGTTTCCCCCTCACATGCTATGGTGTGATTCACAGTTGGTGAACTAGACATTTTATCTTCAAAAGTAGGCTACACTGTGCCACCCTCCATCCATGTGAAACACCCTGGCATTTGCAACAGAATAAACAGAAGAGCAACAAAATCAACTGCTAAAGCCAAAAGTTAAAGCTTTTCCCCCAAAATGTTGTAGCTTTCTAAATTATTATTGTAAAATGTAGGCCTACAGGTCCTTAAAGGTGTGAAAAGTATGGGTCCTGGAGCTAATTTGGCAATTTGGCAAAACAAATAAGTGTAGCTGGCCTTTTCAAGAAATTGAAATTATGTTTTCACTTATTGTTTCAGATTTAGGTCTAAATAGTGTAGCCTATTTACTTATTTAGTTATTAGAGCTGTGGTGGTTAAGCACTGATGGCATCTTATAGCCTACTTTATATTTACAGTATTTAGAGAAACATAGGCCTACTAATGCACATTAAAGACCATATCAACATGTTTATGTGAATAGGCCTATTTGCCTATTCAAACCATACCTTGTGGCACAAGGCCCCCCTCTCTCTCTCTCACACACACACACACACACACACACACACACACACACACACACACACACACACACACACACACACACAAACACACACACACACGTTACATTTCAGATCTGCATGAAAGGGGACTATTTGTTCAAAGTTTTTAGTCTTTTGTAAAAGTTTTTAGCTGATAGTGACTCTCCAGATTTGGTTAAAATGCAGGAAATTGCATCTAAGAAATACATTTTTTTCTGGGGGAGGACCGAACCCACCGTTAATATATATATATATATATATATATATTCTATATTTACTGCCTACCCTACCATACCCTTCACTGCACGTCACTGGATTACATCACAAGTGAGACATAGGTGCTGTTTACGATAAATAAACATTTATCTTACCTATATTTTCCAAAATATCTTGGTTCACACTATTGGCGAATCCATGTAATATGCGGGCCAGAGCTGTCATAAATATGTTAAGCCTGTGCACAGCAAAGAGAATGGCATTCAAGTTTTTCTTTGTTTACATACAAATTCCAAACTAGAGTTTTCAAAAATCTCCCCTTTTGACAGAGTTTTTAGAAAGATCCATGTTTGGATGAGAATCTTCCATTTGTGTTTAGAAACAAGGCTCGAATGAAGGGAAAAGGTCTTTGTTTTAGAAAATACCCAGGTATGTGTAAGCACAAGCAGTGGGATAGTATGGGGACCACTTATTCAATTTCTTGTAGGGGAGGTGTGCTTTATGGTTGCCCATGGCCTTTCATTGCTCGTTACGAATGCACTAGGCCTATTTTGCGATTACGTAGCCCATCCAATCAATCGTGGCAGTTGTATTCAAACAAACTACAAGCCTCCATTTGTCGAATAGTGCTTCTTACCTTTCCCACGCTAAATAGACATTGGGGTGGATTTCAAAGATGGACTAAGGGAATGCAATAGTAGGCCTGTTTTTGGTACTGATAGATTATTTTTTAATCTAACTGAAATCATGGAATTAAGTTAGATCAATCTGGCTCATTCAGATTATGTTGTTTACCTGTAGTAAAGCTAAACGTAAATCTTGAGAATGGATTTCTTAAGCAAAGTTGTGCATTAGTAGGCCTACAATTTGCAATACTGTAGGACACAATTTACCCTTGTTACTCTGAACATGGTTTCAAACTTAATAAGTAGACCTTCATCATGAATAGAAATAATAATGCATAAAAGACCCTGGAGCTCCTAGCATGGCATGGAGTGGATACCGTACGTGTCATTTCAGTGGTGAGCTAGGGTGTGTCGAGCTGATGCTTGCATTGGGAGAAATAGCGAGGGCATTCGGTGACGTCAGTCATGCTTTGCAGCGCTTTGTCAGAGGGACGCCCATAACGAGGCAGCACTGCTCACGCTCAACTTTGATCTGTCCTGCGTCGACACTTACTCAGTCATTCTGAAGGACAAATTGCTGCTTAATGCACCAAGGAGCCTCACTAAGTATTCATGGAGGACCAAGCAGATAGAAAGGAGATAGAAAGGATTATTGGCACCACACAGAGAGTTACTGACTGCACAGCTGTTAACAGAAATAAAAAGACAACAAAAAAAAATTGTTTATTTCTTCATTTCTTTTCTAAGGCGGAACATCTGCTTTAGTATCAAGATGGCAAACAAAGTATGATACAAAGGGGAATATGGTGGGAATATGGTGTTGGTGGTGGAATTGTCTAGAGAGTAAAGAAGACACTTCTCCTCGCATAATAATTAAAGATCTTCAATGTACTGCAGGTAAGCCTATTTTTTCACACTGATCAATCAACACACAGTAATGAAAAAGTATGAAAAAATAGTTTTGTTAAAAAGTTAAGATCTGAAAATATCTTTGTTGACAAAGGTGACCTTTGTGGTAGACTACAGTAACACTTGCTATTGAACTTCTCAGGCTTCCCACAGGAATGGAACTGTACTGAGGTACAGGCTGGGGGATCGCTATATTACAAAACCTTAAGTCCACTTCACTTAAGAGCATAGGGGCCACCATGATACTTTAAGGGATGAAGTTTTGAAGAACCATAACTCTTCTGTTTCTGTAGCACAAAAGGCCCTGCAGCTAAATTCAGCCACTGGGGGAGAAGGAGGCCTTATCGACTTATGGAGGTTACCGAGTACAGGTGCACTGGAGACATGAAGTGGATATGGGAGGTGGACTTATAGGAACTCTCTAAAAACTGAGAAAATTGATATGCCAGCATGCTCTTGGGGCTAAATATGAAAATGTGGAGGTTTTTGCAAGTTTTACAAGTCTTATAAGTGCTAGCTTCCAGAAGTTAATCGGTTCATGTACTTTTTATAAAGTATTACATAACATTTGGTCAAAATCCATCCATCCATTCAAGAGTTATCGCGCAGGCAAAAATCTGTACTGACAGACAACCGAAAAACAGTCTACACTAATGGACGAAAGCATACACAGGACATTTCAAAATGCCTCTAAAGGCCACTTTGCAGCAGGCCGGTGAACTTAACCGCACAGATAAGGTCACACAGCTGTAGCTTCGGCATGGGTCTGTGAGGGATCTGGCATTCACAAGTCAGAAAGTGCCCTGACTTGTACTAATACTCATCTCCAAGGACCTCTGAAAATCACTGACCAATGGGAGTCCCAACAAACCTGACAGAGCTTTGGGGGATTAAGAGGGAAAGAAAATCCTGAAATTCAGGTGGGTTAAGCCTCATGTGTCATACCGAACAGGACTTGAGGCAGTAATGGCTGCCAAAGGTCAGCTAAGTGCTTAGCAAAGGGCTTAAGGATGGAAGCATACCAACTTTATGTTCCATATTTTACCTTAAAGAGCCTGGCAAAACTTTTTTTTTTTGATGATGTCTACACTTTATCACCAGGGTACTGAGAGCAACTTGCCTGCAAACACAATGACTTGAATCTGAAGGTATGAGAAATATTAGTGTGAATGAATTGTAAGCCATGAATGTTTTCATTTTAAAACACATTATGGTAGAGAACCTTTTCATAGGATATCATATTCATACTCGATAACGATTTTGTCATTTTCTCACTCACGTGAAACTCAAATGTCAGAGAAAATGGAGCACATTTTAAATTGTATGTTGAACTTAACCACATAAGGGCAGACTCAGTAGAGTGCATAAGCATAGCCAAGTCTGAGTGTCCTTCCAAATGCCTTATATATGACAGTGAAGTGCATAGCTCATAATCACCTAATATTAGTGTATGACAACGTAACACGGAAAAGTACATTGAGTCGAACTGAATAAGAATCTGATCTGTGTGCAGATTCCTTATACCAGCCATGGGTGGATCATGATGCCATTCAATAGATTTCACACTGTTTGTGGAGAGTTTAGTTGACGTGCAATTCTGCCCTACAAAGCAAAAAGGCAGTAACTGCGCAGAGCTCAAAACTGACTCAGTTGACTTTAAAATGAGACAGTAATCCAGTATAAGTGTTTTTTGGGAGATTATTGACATGTGACAGTTTTGTTATTTTATATTACCACCTTTTTTGAAGATAACTCATTTTATTTAACTTCAGACTGTGATGTATATGGCATTAAAGTCATAGTAATTCATTTTAAACAGCAATGCAATTACTGCCTTTTTGCTTTGTAGGGCAGAATAGGCCCTATCCCTATCTTTGCAAAAATCCATTTGAAACCTTGATGGAAAATAATAGAAAGAAAGACAGAGTCTGTTTGATGTTTGCTATCTGGAAGACAAAACACAGAGGAATCATATTGTGTATCATTCTCACAAATATCCAAATTAAGGATAACTATTTTTTTAAACCCCAGCCCTCGGTGGTGGGATAAATTGTCTAAGAGGATTTTAGTTTTTAATCTTCAAGTCTCCCTGGAGATCTGTAGTCTAAGAGCATAGCTGCAGTTTTGAATTATTTAAAAGATGCAGAGACTAATTATTATTATCTGATATAGATTTCTGAAAATGGTTATGGTGTAAATGGGCACTGCAATATCCAAAACGCATTCCAGCAGATCCATAATTGTACATGGCCTCTTAAAATAATGGAAAAGGTTTGAAGAATTAACTTGAACAACATATACTGTTGCAGAAGTCCGAGGTCGTGTAGTGTTAAGCGGATGTCTATAACTTGCCATCAACTCAGGGCAAAATCTTGTCTGCCTTATCTGCAATAGACCATCAGAAGAGAATTAAATAGTTATAGCTTGAGATGGAAAATTGACCGTTTTGACCATCATTGCTTGATCCCTCAAATCCTGCTCTTCTGAACACCACATGACTTTTCAAATGGGGTATTTTTTTTTACGATAAATTCAATCCATGTTTGTGGTTGTGGTTTACGATATTTCCAAGTCAGTTGGTGTCTGTGTGTTTGAACTACAGTTCTGAATAAAAAAATAAATAATTTTGTCATTTTACTTTTGGGGTCTCATTTGCAGGCAAATTAGTTTGAATTTATATTAATGGGCAGTCATGGGTAAGGGGTTAGGGCCTCAGACTTGGTCCCGATACGCCAGGTTGAAGGGGTAAGTAATTAACCAGTGCACTCCCTCATCCTCTTCCATGACTATCCTGAGCATGGTACCATTCGCCGCACTGCTCCCTTGGGGCACACTTGGAGGCTGTCCCCTTGGACGGGTGAGGTATGAATGCAATTTCGTTGTGTAAAGTGTGCACTTGTGTGCTGTTGATTACAGTGGGCTTTCACTTCTTTCACTTCAAGATGAATGGAAGTGTCGAATGGAAGTCTGTCTGCTGCTCTTGATTCACTCCTCAGCTTTACCAAATGTCTGGCCATTGTCCCTAGCAACCACATAGCTTACCTGACTCTTACCATCTGATATGCTCTCGTAAGGCATGGGAACGATCCGCGTGACGTAGCCGAACGCAGCCCAGATGATGTAAATCAGGTTACATACATAGCCACTGCCAGCGAATTAATAGAGTAGACTAGAATGAAGTAGAGTTTCTTCTAAGGTGTCTAGCAGCTTACACACAATAGAAGATACACATAATATCCATTGCAAAAAAGATCAAATTGCACACAATCCCAAACAAAAAAAACAAGTCAAACATTCAGACATAAATAGCCACACTCTTGCAACTGTAGCAACCATGTTCAAGTACACCTGAAATCCCACGCTGTGCCAGTTCCCCTTTAGAGAGTGCTGGACAAATAGTCATTGTGAAGGACTCAGAAGGCCCACTTACCTCCCTCTCTATTGTGCCAAAAAGGGAGTTTTTGGGGGGCTAAAAAGCAGCGTTGGCCAAACATGAAGTGAACCGTTTATAGGATTCTCCTGAATCTTTCACCATGAGTGAACCAGGATTCACCTGATCTCATTCTGCATGAATCTGTGTAATCCATGGAAGCAGTTGGAGGCCTCTGAGAAAAATCGATGCACTTTTGTCAATGTGAATGCACAATGGAACAAGATCATGTTGATACGCAACTGAACATCATCTGCCTTTGTAGAAAATATTGGATTGGCGCTGAAAATGTTTTGGAAAATGTAAATTTCTTCAACCTGCTAGATCATTTGGTTTAGTTAATAATATAGATATTGATTGGTTTTCCTCCAAGTGCTTGACCTTATTTGAGGGACGGCAAAATTACACGAGTTGAATACTATCCTGTCAAAAAACAAAATTATAGGCCTATTTGTTTTCCTGATATGGGGAAATTGGGCAAAATTACACGTTGCTGAAGCACTTTGTTTTTCATGTGTGTTGTTTCGATTTGAAAGTGATTGGAATGTGTGTAGGCCTACAACATGCAAATAAAAGTTCTGGTGTTGCCAACACTTCTCTCCATTTCTGGAAAGCCTCCCAGACTAGCTGGATGCAGAGCAGGTGTGTTGAATTACGCCTGCTTACCCTTGCTTGCCACTGTTTCACCATCACCTGCCGGTGCTAATGTCACTGAGAGGGGGTTAATGGAACAGCTGTTATTGCAAGTGTGTGTGTGTGTGTGTGTGTGTACATGCGTGCGTGTGTACTGTGCATGTGTGTGTACCTGCATGCGTGTTTACCTGTGTGTACCTGAGTGACCGTGATTTAGCCATGAGTATGTGTGTATAGTATACATGTGTGTGTGTGTGTGTGTGTGTGTGTGTGTGTGTGTGTGTGTGTGTGTGTGTGTGTGTGTGTGTGTGTGTGTGTGTGTGTGTGTGTGTGTGTGTGTGTGTGTGTGTGTGTGTGTGTGTGTGTGCAAATGTGCAAATGCAACTATCTCTCTTGACTGCCTCTGTGTCTGTGTGTGCTGTCTATAAAAGTGAATAATACATCAAGTTCCCATAGTGCTTTTAGAAACTCTGTTAAAGCATGGCCTTCCGATAAGGATGCAGGAATGAGATTTCTGTGACGAGAACAAACAAAAACGAGAGAGATAAAGGCCTGTTTTTCCCGTTCACATCTTTGTATTAAAATGAGGTGAGTCCTGCAAAAAAAAGGTACAAAATGTGTTTGCTTGTGTATGTTAAGTCTCTTTGTTAAGTCTACCCCAGGGAGAAATTTGTCTCAGAGATAGAGATAGTTAAGATTTGCAGCAACATTATAGCAAACAAAGGCATAATGCAAATATAAAGTACAAACAGACGAGACATCAGAAAGAGGAACAATATGAATGTTGCCTGTGGCTCTATAGCAAGGTTAGAAATCTTAGGTCTAGATTTAACTCTCAGATAACCAAAAGCAGCTGGTGATAGCAGAGTAGAGGCCCCATGCAATTGTTGAGATTTACAGTAAAATTAACATTTTGTGTGCTTTGTTGTTTCTCTTATTGTTGCATATTTCTCTCTTTCGCTTGCTCTCTCTCTCTCTCTCTCTCTCTCTCTCTCTCTCTCTCTCTCCCCGTTCTACAGAACACAACAGAAGTTAGAACTTCTGAGTTGTGAATGTACCGGAGGCCAACTAGCAGAGTGTGGTATGGAACGTTAGTAAACCCCCCTCCCGAAGCCTCATACAGTAGTGCTGGGCTATCGGACTGGTCCTTTAGTCCAGCGGTTTCGTGCTGTGACTCCCATACCCGAACCGGTGCCTTGAAGAGGTGGCGAGTTCGAGACCCCGAGGGGAGAGACGGACTGTACGGGAACACCAGGGTTACACTGGTGCCGTGACCCGGATGGGAGTGAAGTTTAGGGGGGGTGAGTGTAACAGAGGCCAACTAGGGGGTGAGTGTAACAGAGGCCAACTAGCAGAGTGTGGTGTGGGACAATAGTAAACCTCCCTCCCGAAGCCTCATACAGTATCGGTAGGGCTGGGCTATTGGACTGGTCCAGCGGTTTCGTGCTGTGAATCCCATACCCGAACCGGTGCATTGAAGAGGTGGTGAGTTCGAGATCCCAAGGGGGAGAAGGACTGTGCGGGAACACCAGGGTTACATGTGTTGTAAACCCGAGGAAACTGAGGAAGAGGGTGAGTGAGGGTACAATGTTGCTAAGGCACAATGCCATGATGACGTGTCTCCACAAGGCTCTATTTTCAATCTAATGTGTTTCATTTGCTGGCTTTGATTCCTGATGCCTGCCTTAAGCCACCACAATCTCATATTCACTTATCTTCTGTCAACCTACATACACACATACAGGATGGTAGACTTTTTTTCAAGATATTGACACACTGTAGCTTATAACTTGTAATTAGTTGACTGAAAATGTTTTTTTTTTTTAAATAAAGTGATCATTTGGATGTAAAGTTTTTTTGTTGTGAAAAAACAACAACCCTGGAGTGGGAAAATACGTACTGCACGTCATCAATTTTATAAGGACCTTGTCAAGCATTTACCACGCCTTCCTGGCAAACATTATTCCACTAATTAGCTTCAGTTCCTGGCTAACTATACAGGCCAATTAGAGCTTTTACAGTTTTTTTCCAATTGCTTACAAGCTTTTGTCCAATCCTCAGCGACATTTGCAAAACTCTTAATACAGCTAACACACCGAGTGCTTTCCATGGCCATGCAGTTGACACATTTTTTTTTTTTTAAATCAATATTGATAAATACACATCCGCCTCGCTGAGGCCAGGTGCAGAAAAAAATGTATCACTGAAAAAGGAACATAGAAACACTTTTTCGAAACGTTTCAATACAGTACAATACAAGTAAAATCGTAGCGATTGGAATATCAATGTGCAAGCTTTTCTTTTTCTTTAGTTTCTTAAATTACAATTACTAATATGTAAATGCATGGGATGAGTTCTTGCTGAAGTTTTCATCTCTAGAAAAGCATATGCTACATTCAATTTTGAATTGTGACCTGGTGATCAGCTTATTTTGTTTTCCTGGATGATTGTGTCTAATCTGTCACCAGTGACAGCTGCCACAGACAACATATGGCTCGTTCTTTTGAAA
This sequence comes from Engraulis encrasicolus, assembly GCF_034702125.1. Lineage (NCBI taxonomy): Eukaryota > Metazoa > Chordata > Actinopteri > Clupeiformes > Engraulidae > Engraulis > Engraulis encrasicolus. Next base: position 20,407,988 of record NC_085875.1, read on the forward strand.
CTAGATTGTCGGAAACTCCGGCTTCCGCCTCGGAAAAGTGCAATAGAATGGGTACTCAAATCGGGGTTCCGAAACACAAACTCGGAGCATTTCTGTGTACTCCGAGTTCAAGTTTAACTTAGTGTTTTCAGACGTTTGTATTGTCCCCAGCTGTTTCAATAGAATGCATTTACAACGGTTGTCGGCTGAGCAACCTCGATCTACCGACGGCCGAGTTTCAAAAGAATGAGCCATAACAGTCCATGCATCAAAAGCTATGGCACTTGAATCCACTCTGGCAAAACTGTATGGATCCATTGCAACACTAACAAAATAATCCCCAAGAAATTATTTGGTTGATGGCTTTGTAAATTGAAAAATTGATACATGGGGCCTGAAAAAACCAAGCAAAAAACGTCCAAAGTACCTATGTATTATAGTAGTGAATGTATGGCTGGCCATGGAGATCAACCATTCTAGCCGACTGGTGTGTGTGTGTGTGTGTGTGTGTGTGTGTGTGTGTGTGTGTGTGTGTGTGTGTGTGTGTGTGTGTGTGTGTGTGCGTGCGTGCTTGTGTGTGTTGCAGTATATTTTGTCTTATGTCACAGTAGTGAGCATATGCATATACTGAGCCAGAGCTAGGGACCCAGCAAATTTGCCCTCTGCACGAGGCCCCACAACAGTCAGGCCCATCATAGGAAATACCAGCGGGAAAAAAATCAATAGGGCCCCATGTCTATATTTTGCCTAGGGCCCTAAAATTGGAAACCATCGCTGAGTATTATGAGCGAGACTAGCTCTGTATATTTCCCCAGAACTCACATAATTGTTTTATACAGCTTCTTCCTTACATCTTTTTTTGCACATGGATTATGAATATATCAAGGCTATAACCCAGGCAATGAAAGTCACTTGCTCCAGCTGAATGACTGCTCATTAATTGTGTTGTAGGTTAATTGCTGGAGTTCTGGCGAATATGACTGTGGGCTATAGTTGGTAACTGTGGCTCACACTTGCTTCCATATATATTCAAGCCATCCTGTGTGACAGATGAAGGTAATGCTGAGGGTCAGAGTGTGGATGGAGGAAGGGGTGGTGTGGGCTTATCATCAACTGTGTTTCTATTGCTTTATTGCACAGACGTGTTTTGAGTGTGCCTGCTTTCTCTGTCATTCAAGTGAAGGGTTAATGTATTGCCTCTTGGAAATCAGTCTCCAACAAGGAAACAGGAAGAAAGAAAAAACATAAAAAAACAAGAAACCAAGCAGGCAAATCATTTAACTCCTCATTAATCGGACTGCCCGTTCCATTATCATAACTTGGCTACAACTCTTCAGTAACGTGATAGCTTCATGGTCACTCTAAGGCATTGACACAAGCAAAATTATTCAGGAGAAAATCCTTGGAAAGTCTTTCATTGTCACACATAATGAATTCTTTGATAGTTTTTTTTGTAGTACACGACACCTGCCAAAATAATAACGCGCCAATAATAATTTCCATTTGCCCAGGGGGCTACCGCTAAGGTCTGGCACAACCATATATGAGAGTCTTTCATAGTAATTTAGTCACGAAAAATACAGAAAAGAAATGTGTTTGCCCCTGGCAAAGATGCAAAAAAGAATTGAAGAGTGGCTGAGCTTGTGCTAAATTCAATCATCCAGGACCGCATGACAAAAAGGAGTGCCCCTTGCACGGAAAGTTGGAACACGCTTATCCAGCTTTTCATGCTGTCTGGTCGTAGTTACTCAAAAATGCACACACACACACACACACACACACACACACACACACACACACACACACACACACACACACACACACACACACACACACACACACACACACACACACACACACACACACACACACACAGCCCGATATATATATCTTTGTGTGGCCCTTGTGGGGCAACTTCCATTCATATTTGCCCTAACAATAGCTAAAGAATTACTAAACTGTTCCCAAACCAAAACGATCCCAACCCTAACCTGTCAGTGAGGAAATGTTTTTACACTTTTGTTTTTACCTGTAGCAACAAAACTACCCAAACCAAAGGGGTCAAAACATGTGGGGTCCAGGATTTGGGCCCCACATGGAGCAAGGGACCCAGCATGTGGGTGTGCTCCAATAGTAGCCTAGAAATCTAGACGCCCCTAGTGGCCGCAAAATGAATTTGCTCCCGGCACAGCGTTGCTGTAGGGGTTTTTGGCGCGGCCAGGCTACTCCAATAGCAGTGGCCTCACGAAGTGGGATTGGTGGAGTACACACACACACACACGCACGCACGCACATGCACACGCACATGCACACGCACACGCACACGCAGACAAACACACTCACACCAACACACACACACACACATATTTCAACTTCACAAGCTTTCATCATTTATGGAACAGGCGGTAAACAAACAGTGGAGTTACAACGGTGAAATGTTAATTCCTGTCAGGTTCAGGTTTTTTCCTACTTTGCTCTTACGTATTTCTGCTACAGGGGCTGTGTTTGAAATTAGTCACCTCACCATGGAAGAGGTATGAGAGCAGAGCCCATACAACGAGTGTAATGAGGAGATAAAGTTAAGGAATGCCTGCACGCACGCACGCACGCACGCACGCAAGCAAGCACACAGGCACTCATGCAGACACACATGCGCGTGCAGGCACACACACACACACACACACACACACACACACACACACACACACACACACACACACTTTTTCTGTCTTATACTACTTATATAGGCCCTACGCTAATTAAGCCGTGTTACAGAGTTTTGGGTCACAGGGGTAAAATAAGAATCCTAAGAAATGGGGACAGCATGTGTACTGAACTGAGTTAACCCTCAAGCGACCGGCCTGTTTTTGCGACTAATCTGACCGAGCGGGGTCATTTATGACCCCAAGGAGTTTATATAGAAATACCATTATATAAATTATTTTTTGGGGTTCATTCAAATTTATTTACATCTTGCACATACTTGTCCCTCATCTAAAGCAAAAAAATGTGAATTTGAACTTTTTATTGTTTTGCTAAAAATTAGTCAAACTTACATACGTATATGCTAAATATGATGTATGCCCTCATTTGCATATGTAAACATCAAAATACAAAAAACATCCAATACATTTTTTTCTTCTCTCATCATCAGTAATCAACTGAGAAAGTTTCATGGTGATATCTATCATTTACATTTTTTTGCCAATTCAATTGTAGTACTCTTACCATGATAATACAGTATATTTATGCTAATTATGGAAATTGCTCAAAGTGAAACTTTGAGAAACCAAACTAAATTCTATCCATTAGGCCCATAGATGATATTTCTGCAATAAAACTTTAGGTTACTCAACATTTCTGGGTTCATGAAATCACAAGATCAGAGAATATGGTAATTTACATAGACAAAACCACGTCTCAAACATATAACCATATGCACACTCAAAATTTCTCTGAAACTTTTTCTGGACATTGTAGCTGTGAAAATGTGTCTTCCCTATATATTAGAGCAAATAAATGATTCAACTGAAGCTTCAGCCTTTGTATAGCCATATAATAAGGACAATTCTAAAAACGCCATTGATTTCTACACTGATGACTTGTTTCCTCCCTCTTTGTTCATCAGGATGACTTCCATTTCATGTTCTCATCATGTGGCTAGGACCACTGTGCCATGATATCAACAAATATGGAGCAATAACAGAGGAAATGCTACCTGGGTGCCCTCACAATATGCTTCGTTGGCTATCGCATTGGCTATAGGGTGCCCTATTTATTTATATAATATATTATATTTTAATACTATAAATGTTTATATTATGAATATTTTAAGTCTGCTGACCATGGCTTGCTCAAAGAAACAAAATACAAAAATCAGAGTTTGAAAATTACAACAACAATGGTCATTATAATGTTGAGTATCTCATGGATCCTCTTGGGGTCATAAATGACCCCAGAGGTGTTTTGGTTATAAATCCTATACAGATGGTCCAAATCTCACAAAAATCATTCACAACATGCACAACATATGTATTGACAAACTCCTAGAAGGACAAGTTTTTATGATGAAAATTGCAGAAATGGTGTATGAAAATATGTGCCCGGGGTCATAAATGACCCCAGTCGGTCGCTTTAGGGTTAAATACACAAAATCAGTTAAGTGGGAGTACATTTTGGAGAAGTTACAGTACACAGATACAGATACTGATACAGTATATTACAGGCAATTGTCAGATGTACTTCTTCTTAAAAGCAGGTGTTATAAGAAAGTAGTTTAATTTATTTGGTAAATTAATTGAATTGGTTCAGTGATTCAATTATACTCTATGTTATACCTCGTTCCAAAGTGTGTTAGTTGGTGTCTATAGTTTTAGAGAAAATGATGTACACTGTAGTTGTAACTACAATAGGATCAGGAAATGAACATTCCAAAATACTTTTCAATTTGTTTTAGCGAGCAATTGATGAGGGCAATTACACTAAAATTGATCAGACAAGACGATGGAACACTGGATTGGATAAACACTTTGTGATAAGCATTATAATGAGATAGTTTAAATGTATATTTCTTTACACTTGTGATATTTCTTGAGGTATTTCAATTTGTTTTTGCATCTTTTCTGGATAATTTCAGATTTTGGCTTGGATCATTATTCTTATTAATTGCAGAAGTTTGTGAAGTTGCTTAAAAATGTGTGTTCTGAGAAAATCACTATTCAGCAGTGAACGCATTGATACTGTATTTGGCAGTGCGTAGCTAAACCGAAAAAAATACACCTCTCAATGTTACTGGAACAAGATAGCCGACTTGAGTTAAGTGTGCGTGTTCAAGGACCTGACTGGTAATTACATTTGAGTTGATTTAGCTACCACCACATTAGTCATGGGAAACACCAAGTACCTCATTCTCAATTAAAAAAGAAAGATCACACAGCTAGTTCTGATACAAATTCAGAGATGATTCTCCTATCGACGCCTCTTCACCTAGTGCAAACCATCATCGTCCTATGGTGAAGCTGACTGCGCAGCAATGGAGGACCAAGTGACCATTCTGACCCAGGACTGAATGCAATGCTTTCAGTTCCATGTTGAATTGGAGCAGGTGTAAGTCTACCAGAATGAGGCAGAAAACAGTGACGAGTATGTGACGTGTCTCCACTGGATGCACTTTTGAATGCATTGACTCAATGGTGTCTGGCATCACCTGAGTAGGGCCCATTCTGACAAAACCATGTAAAAGCACTAGTGTGAAAGCAAAGTGGAAGCCCACCTGGGAAACTCAAGGCGTATGATAAAGATTAGTCTAGAATTCCACTTCAGTTATTCCAAAGATACTAGCTCCTAGTTTGCCTTCATCTGGCCAGAATTGGGGGCCTTTTTGGATGAAAGGTGAAATGCCCTCAAGCTACAAATAGAAGTTCAGGTACTTAAAAGTTATCTCTTTTTGACTGCACTGATACCTGAATAAACAGAATGAAGGAATGTTCCAGACCTCCACACAAACCACACTCCATGCTCTAACCAGCATGCCTTAGGGAAGTGGGATGGGGCGGGGGTTCCCAAACTTTACCATGACAAGGCCCCCCATATTCCGGTAGATTTACCCCCTTAGTACATGGGTCATGACACACTGTTTTTTTCTGTGCACCCCCTTTCACAACCATGGTTTAGGCCTCTGTGTCAGTGCCCCATTGGGACATATGAATTAACGTTCATGTTAGTAATGTTCTGAGATGCAATAGATTATTTAATACAGTTCTAAATGAATGAGGTTTTTATTTAGAATAGTTTTGGTTTATTGTGGCATACTTAGTTATTCAATGTATTCAATTATTCATATTTCTTTTTCCTGCCAACCTGCCGCGACCCCTCTAGCACCCCTTCGTGGCCCCCCAGGGGTCCCCGGGCCTCACTTTGAAAACCACAAGGATGGGGGACTCGGTAGGCTTCAAATGGGCTCGGCACACTGCACTTATCTGTTGGGGTAAAAGGTTGGAGGGGTTGGGGAGTGGTTTGGTGGGTAGTTTGCTCAAGAATATACCTGAGGCAAAAGTGGAGATCAAGCTATTGTGAACCATGAAAGTGGATATCACAAAAAGCCCCCAGACGAGAGAGCGAGAGTGCAGGATAAAGATGTCTTGGAGCATGTACATACAGTAAAAGCAGCCATCCATTTTGATGATGAGCAATCTCAATGCAATTCAAGTAAGGCACATTTCCACACATCATCGTTAAAGCCTGCAGCGGCCCTCGAAGAGCCTCATTGAGTTTCATCTGTACTTATGCACTTATGTTCTCCTCCTCACACCTGCTGGCACTAGTCGAGTTTCCACTCAGCTCACCTCTGCTCATTCATTGTCATGCGACGAGAGATGTGATGATGAGATGTCCACCGGTGGACATTTTTGACCTCAAACACTGACAGGCATTTGAAAACCTTTTCCAAGTCAGGACATCTCAGTTGAATGACCAAAAAATACACACTGGCGCGTTGGCTGGAAAGTTGGTGTGTGTTCCAAAATACTGGTTATGTCAGAACCCCAAGTGCTCTTGTCATTCTTTGCCATTCCCAATGTGAATTAGTAGTAGACGTGTTCCCCCATGTTCCAGACGGTTGTTGATCGTGCAAAACAACCCCACCCCCCACCCCCACCAACTTGGCTCTCCTCGGGGCACCTGGGCCTGTCATTTCTCATGAAGCGACCGGCTCAGCTTCGGCTCTGACATCCCTTAATTACTGTTCCCCATCTCTGGTTGGAGCTGATTGCCATTTCTTTGGTCTCCAATGGGGGGTGGGTATAGGCGCAGTGCATCATTCCATGGAAAAGGCATCATATATTATTCAGTTGTGTGTCTATTAGATAGGAACATATAGTCAGGTACACTACGTTGAGAGCTATGCGTTCGTTCAATTTTCATGGGGATTTGTAAAACTTAATATTTTTGGAATCCTTAGACCCTAAAGAGTCAGAAAAGCAATGTTTTACAATTTTCAAAAGTCATCAATGCAGTAATTTTGGGTCTTGAAAAGTGGACACAATTACACTAAAAACGCCTAGGCCAATTTGCTAATATCTTCATAAATTGAAAATAAAAATAAGTGTGAGGTAAATATTTGTATTGGAAAAGTTGTCATACTAAATTCTTAGATAGTTCAAAGGGCCTTTACACAGATTTACCACATAATTTAGTTCAGACCCCCATTTTCACACACTTTTCATTAAAAAAATTGTGTTTTTCTCAAGCGAGAAAACACTAGTAGATTGGGTAAAACAAATGAAACTTCTATGCCTCACCACACAATTTTCCCAGTTAATTACTTACATTACAATACAGGATTTTTATTACAAGTTTTCTTAAATGTTATGTTTCAATATCTTAAAGTGTAATGTACTTAACCCCTTAAGACGCGGCTTTATACATTTGTTGTTACCAGTATGGCAATGACCAAGTCGTGGTGCATTACTAAAGGGCCTGTGTTGTGTCATAGTATTATAGTGCTATGGTAGTTACATTTCAATGACAATTACAGCGTGCCATTGGAGGTACGGCGCGCATTAAGGGGCTACATATAAGCTAATTTACATACACACCCAAATTTGATGTTGACAAAGGCCTATTGGATGAAGCAGAGACTACACTTTTTCCATACACTCAGGGTGTTTGGAGAGGATAAAGTTACTTTTTTTAACCATGCTGTTGTTGAGAGTGCACTACACTTTACAATCCAGTGGTGTGCACAGACATTTTGGGGGGCAGGTGCTCAATGTGGAGGCGCGGGGCATATGGAACTTCCAGCTGCCTTACTAGGTTATAGAGCAGGGGTGGGGAGCTGTTTTCATTCGAGAGCCACATAAAATTTCATAAAGTCCTCCAAGGTCTGTACTATGAACACAAACCAGGATTAACCCCTGCACTTTAGGCCTATATTGAAGGTGGCCACCTTCACAACAGACCCACCTTTCCTAGGTCCCCTGAAAATATAACCTAATTGTATTGTAAATTTACAAAACATATCATATTCCATGTGAAATGGCATGACATTAAAATTACATTCGGGGCCGGATAAGAAGGCCGCAAGGACAACCCTAGAGACAAAGGTTCCCCACCATTGTAGTGTATATATACTGTATTACATATGTGATATAACACAGCTATGTGAAAGTGGTAGTTTCTATATTCACATGTTTCTACACTCCCCATTGTGGCTGTGTTTCTGTGCCCGACAGAAGGAAATGAAAATAATAATAATAATAATAATAATAATAATAATAATAATAATAATAATAATATTATTATTATTCATTATTATAATAATATGTTTGTTTTATACAGCGCACGCCTTTCAAAAGGAATGTGTGCGTGTGTCAGCGTGTGAGTGTGTGTGTGCGTTAATGTGCTTGTGGAACTAGCAGCCATAAGCCTCCAGGAAAAGAAGTGTCTTCAGGTTTTGTTTAAACATGGCCAGTGAAGGGGCGCTCTGGTTGTGGTTGGGTAGATTGCTCCAAAGAATAGGAGCAGCTACACTGGTGTCCTTGAGTCTGGAAGAGGACTGCAGGGATCTTGAGGGGGCATGGGGTGAAGGAGGTCTGTGAGGTAATGGGGTGCCAGACCATGGTGGGACTTGAAGGTTAGAAGGAGGACTTTATAATAATAATAATAATATTAATTGTATTTGTATAGCACTGTATCATACAAGGGATGCAACTCAAAGTGCTTTACAAATGAGAAAAAAACATACTTGTTTAAATAATTTAAAAGGAGAGGAAGAGAGGAGAGGCAGAGATAGCAGGAAGGCAGAAGAAGAAGAGATAGAAAGAGATTGTAGAGTCATAGGGTCAACGTAGGTTAAGACCGGGATTCTTAGATGCGTAAGGTCCATAATTCTATAATTGAAGAGTTCATATGCAAAACCCCCTAACTCCATTTCTGAAGATCGGCACATCTATATTTTTAGAGAACCCGATTGTTGGTTTGGATTACAATCATGTACTTGATAATACATATAAATAGTTATATTACATAAATAAAATAAAAAAATATGCAATTTTGATAGCTTTGTATTAAATAAAAATGAATTAAGATTATTTTCTGAAATGGCACTTAGGGGGTTTTGCATCTGAACTCTTCAATTATAGGTAATGCGTGACTTGATGGGGAGCCAGTGAAGCTGCTTGTGTATGGGGGTGATGCACTGCCAGGGTCTAGTGCCTATCAGGATCCTGGCAGCAGAGTTCTGGACATTTGCAGTCTGTCTAAGGCCTTGTTGGGTAGACCAAGCAGAATGGCATTGCAGTAATCCAGACGGGAAGAGGTGAAGGAATGAGTGAGAGTCTCTGTAACTGTCTTAGAAAATGAAGGCCTGAGTCTGGTAGACTGGACTGCATGAGTCTGCTTGCATTTGTCTCCCTCAGCTCAATTATCTACCTTTATTTGACTGTCCCTGCAGGTAACTCTTATAATATCCTTCAGCTGAGTATCTCAAAAATACTGAAGTAGTACTTATGTACAAGGTACCCTTTAGACAATAGCAGGCATAGACATCAATTCAAGTTTATGCGATACCTTCTCTTGTACATGCATGCTTAAACATAACACATATGTGAGGAAAAGTAGTGGATGTAGGCCTATACATTTTTAGTGATGATGTGTAGTATATTCCTGATATACTGACAAGGGGCTACCTGCTACATAGCCACTTACAGCAAATGGCCAATTCACTCTTACCAATTCACTCTTAGCTGAAAACACTCAACTGCATCATAACAATATTGCTAACAATGCAAGGAGCCAATTTAGACTTGGTCAGTAACATTTTGTTGGCAATAAGGTTATAACAGAGGTACTGTGTTAAGGCGTTGAAACTTAAGAACTACTTTGTACCACACAGTATCACCAAGCCAACAGTGATAGGCTATATTTTTTTACATGGAATACAAATTTGCCAATGTAACGGGGGGAAGAGGCTAGGGCTACAATAGAAATATAATATCAAATAAATACAGAAAATCATCATAAAAGCACAAAACTGCACAATATACTAAATTCCCACACATAGGCCTAATAAAATGCTCCCCCTGAGGTGGGGTGGTGGAAGTTTGAAGTTGATGATGTAATCCTTTTGTAAGGCCGTTTTCTCAAAATGTGTTTTTTCTCCTGCTCTGATCAAATAATCTCCACTTCTATGCAACCTACCTGCACCCAACTTAACAGGTCTTTTCCTATCAAGAGTGTGAATGTTTGCACGGAGGGATTTGTTGATATCTCATTCATGATTTGATTTAGCCTACTGGTAGGTATATGACATAGGCAAAGAATCGCAAAAATCGCGAAAATAGCCCATTTTGTCGGTCAATGGCAGGCAGTATTTCCTGATTTACTGGATAACAAAAGTCACAATGCCCTCTCTAAATATATTTTTATGCAACATATCAAGAAATTTTAAAAAACAACAGCATTTGAAACTTGCTTTTTCAGGTGGCCAGATTCTTCGCTTCATTGCTTCGTCGCATGTATGCAAATGAGCGTATCATAAATAGCCTCATTAGCATATGTAAACATGAAATTATAGAAAACTTGTAATACATTTTTTTCTCCTTTCCATGTAAATAATCAACTAGTAAAGTTTCATAGTGATATCTGTACGTTCAAAAAATTACCCTATTCACCTGCAATTTCTCGCCTTAAAACAAAATAAAACGCTTAAAAAACTTAAATATGGGCCATTGATCATCTAAAACTAAATGGAAATATTTTCTCTCATCCCACATGACAATTTGATTACTAAAAAATGAGTTTATATGCATTTCTCTTGATGACAGATTGAATAAATTGGCATTAGAAGGCGGCCATTTTGAAAGCCATATATAGTTGCCATAGCAACCAAGGAAAATTGTAAAACATTGCTTTTCTGATTCCTTACACTCTGCGGTTTCCAAAAATATATAGGTTTCATAATCCCCAAAAAAATTGAACGAAAATACACAAGAAACTGAACATATGCATAGGGCCCTGTCTTACAACCTGAATATGCCAGCAGCTTGATAAATTAAAAAGCAATACCTGCATAAGTAACACAACACAGGTCTTCTTTGCACTCACTTGCTCACACACACACAAACACACGCACGCACGCACGTGCGCGCACACACACACACACACACACACACACACACACACACACACACACACACACACACACACACACACACACACATAGTCAAACTCTCTCACTCTGAGCACTCTCAGGAAGTGAACAAAACTCATTTGATAGCCTCTCTGATATTCATGCCTTCTAGGAAACAGAGAGGGAGGGGGAGAGAGAAATGCATATGTGCCCAGTTTACTTCCTTATTTAGGTCGACAGGTAGACATTTACTATCGCACAAACCAAATTTTACATGACTGTCATACAAAAAGGACCTGATCACTGAGGTACCTACATCTCCAAATGAAGAGGCTCACAATTATGCCACTCGCATGCACGCACGCACACAAACACGCACGCATGCACACACACACACACACACACACGAGTGATTTTGTGTGTGTGTGTGTGTGTGTGTGTGTGTGTGTGTGTGTGTGTGTGTGTGAGTGTGTGTGTGTGTGTGTGAGAGAGAGAGAGAGAGAGAGAGAGAGAGAGAGAGAGAGAGAGAGAGAGAGAGAGAGAGAGAGAGAGAGAGAGAGAGAGAGAGAGAGAGAGAGAGAGATACAGGCACATGCCTAGAACTTTTTTTATTGCCTTTATTCACATATTTATTTTTTCTATGTTTGTGTTTGTTTTCTTTTTCTGATGCTATACATACGCGCACACACAACTGCATGAATATACAAACATGCTCTCTCTCTCTGTGTCACACAACACAACAATCACTGCTTTCCATTCCATTCCCCTGCCGCTTAGAGGCGCACATAAATTTCGGGAGATCTCCAGTGGGATATCGCGGAGGGCCAAAACACTAATGAATTTCTCCAGCGTGGGGGGAAGGGAGATGAAGCATATCTATTCATTACCCCAGGGTCATTGATTGTTGCCTCAATAACGGAAAGAAATATTGCCATTTATCGAAGATGATTTTTGAGCCCTTGCTCATACAGCGCTAATTTCACAAGTGCACTTTTTTTTCTTTCTTTTTTCGCTTTTTCATTTTGCTGTGTCACACCACATGGAGGAATTGCAGGAATTTTCAATTGGAGTTTTCAGGTTTTCAGATTCCACAATCTCTCACACAAAGGGGCATGGCTGATTGAATTGAGAGATGTGTACTGTTACGACGGTCCAACCCCTATTACTCTTGTAGTAGTTTCATTTGGTCTAGACCAGTGGTTCTCAACCTTTTTTGAGCAAACGCCCCCTTGACCTCATCATAAGTCTTCCAACACCCCCTTTAGAGTTAAAAATAAACAAATAGGCGAATTTTCTGCAGATGATGTACATGGTTTCCTTAGATGCCTTCGGCATTCCAAACGAAGATTCTATGCGCGTCTAGTCGCACGCTTGACACCTGACCGGTTCCACAGAATTAACGGCCACCCCATCAGCCAATCAGAAAAGAGAATTCCATTGCGAAGGCAGATAAATAATGTATCATCATCCACTTCCTTCCCCTGGCCCTCCCCCCTTACTCTGAGTGGTCAAGTTGTCTGGTAACATGAGTAAACTTGTCCCAGAAGACCTGACCTGAAGCAACATGGAGGGAAATGAGAACTGACCGGAGATTTACGGGGGGCAATGTATAAATCATTTGGATATTCTGTACAATCTGTATATAAACGTACATAAACATTCTTCTTTGAGGTCAGAGTGCTTGAGGAACCAACAGTGTGACCCGAGGTGCCAATTTGTTTTCATGGTTCCTGCTGCGGTACATTGATTAGGTTCATTGTAACATTTTTCGCTTTGAATATTCCTTAGGGCTGATGGTTACACGTGGCACGAACACACTATAGGCCTACTATATGTGCTAAAAAAGTAAGCCGTTAAAGAAAGCATGCCTAACACTGAATAAATGCATGGTTCCTGTGTGTCTACAAGAACCTTTTAAAAGTGAAAAGAAAAACAGACTCCGCACAAAAATCCTCAGGTGTTAGTCTCACTCCATTATTCATCAATGGAAACAGGAGCTTTCAAGGCATTTTTGAAATAATATTTCCAGAGGGCTGTCGTTCTGTCTGGCACCAACTCTACTCTGAGACACGTGAGCAGAACTTGATCCAGATCTGCCTTTCCGTATAGTGGGGATCGCTTAACATAAATAGACACACACGGGCACCAACCACACACACACACACACACACGCACACACACACACACACACACACACACACAAACACACACACACACACACACACACACACACACACACACACACACACACACACACACACACACACACACACACACACACACACACACACCTTAACTGGATGGATATTTGTAATCATGGAAGCATAAATGTGACAAAATAACATTATGTAGGCCTAATGCCAATGTTTTTGCTATGTAGACTAAATCATGAGACTAAAGATATTGAAGGATGTAAGTTAGAATCGCAAAAGTCCTAACTAGAAATGCATTCAGAGAACGCAGACCTCCGCCAAGGAAGTTCAGTTCATAGGTGTAGAGTCATGATGTGACATAGCACTTGTGTTCAGGTAGCCTAATTGAACCGTCAAGTCGTAACCAAATTATAGTTCTATCTGTCTCTTTTATCATTTCCATGTCCTCTAGCTGTGGTCTGTTTAGTTCACCTTTGATTGTTTTATTGGCAAATTGATTGTTCATGCTAGCCTATGCCTTCTGTGATTTGCAAATGCACTTAAGCCTTGAATGCCATTGCTACATATTAGTCACATTGTTGATGAATGGCAGCACGCCTTTCATTAGGCTACCATCTAAAACAAAATAACAATTAAAAAGCACTATTTTCATTGGCCAACACCCGTAGTAGGCCTACATAGGCCATTCTACAGTAGTGCAGCGGCCCATAGGCTACTACTTTGAGCCGTTCACTTAATTATTGAATCAGAATGAAATGTGCAAGAATCCCCTTATCCAGTGGCAGTGCATGGATGGTTGTGGAGTGTCAGCTATTGTCGGCTATTTCGTAAGGCTAAACAAACTTTTGAGATGTAAATCCACTTCTATCATTTCTAGCTGTTTCAATATCGTGACACAAACGTTGGGGTACAAACGCAATTGCTTAGCGAGAGACATGTCGACTCGACTGGTCGCAGCTAGCGGAATCATTAAGCCCATACGACTTTGTTGCTGACGACCAACGTTGACGGAACCATGTGAGCGAGAACTTGTTGTCACGATGTGGGTGTTATTAAATACAGCGCATTTGCAGTCGGCCACAAATATGAACGAGACGATGAGCTCGCACCGGTTTGCTCTACTAACACACCACGTGTGAGGAGTGGGGGGACAGGCAGTGAGGAGGAGCTGAAGTGGGGACCTGCGCAAACTTGTGTAGAGGTGTGAGACAAGACCCATATACACACGTGAGTGAGTTGTTGACCAACCAGTTAATGGGCGCGTGACCTCGGAGGCAGTCCGCCGACGAGCGTTGAAGGGGATAAGCAACTGCAGAGGTTGCAAGATCTGACTGCAGCCGCATTCATCCCTCGATAGTTTTACACCATGTGACATGTCACCTCGTCAACGCAACGTCGACGAAATTTCGAAGTTTGACAGGAAATCTAACCGTCATGCAGCATTTTCCATCCAGGGTGCATTGCTGTCTAAATGCGCATACATGCGTTGACACATCTCG
>NC_085875.1:20435246-20490246 GCF_034702125.1 Engraulis encrasicolus
AGTACATTTGGCTGTGCTAATCCGACATTTCAAGAATGGCGCCAACATGAAAAGTGTTACATCAGTGCTGAGGTTTCTCATTAATAAGCAACACATTCTTTTTTCCAATTACAGAGTCTATGTAAACCCTACCTCTCACCCAACCCCCTTCTACAACACGATGAGGGCTAGAATTTTCAAACCAGAATGCATCAAACTGGCAAAGTTTGCTGCATAGCAAGTTTGCTGCATAGCAAAAGCATCTCTGCTCCATGAAAAACGAACCCATTGTGTGTAGCACTCTGATAGCTCTTTTGCAAGCGCGTATGTGCACTTGGTTTTACACAGTTGCGTGTGTAAATTAATTCACACGACAAGCATGTCCCTGGCCCGACAAAAATAATGTTAGATTGAACTCACAGGTGTTGAAACATTGTAGCGTGTTGTCCCCTGCAGAAACACCAATGGTGGCAAGGCCTATTGGAAGTAGTAAACCTGTGGGTATTAAAGACATTTAGAATGTAAACAAAGCAAGCAGTTAATGTGCCTTGTGAGAAATGGTAGCCATTTTGTAAAAACCCATTCTTCAATTAAGGAAAAAAAACAAATTCACAACAGATGTGGGAGTTATTAAGGATGTCAGTACTCATATGGAAGCCCACAGCAGTCGTTTTCATAAGGATAAAAAAGTGTATGATTAGTGTGCTGTGATGGTGTTGTTTTTGCTCTGGGGTTGCTTAAAAGTCATTACGATTCTAATTGCTACACAAGGTATGAATAAAGGGTCCCAGAGGTAGCGTGAAAGCCGACTGAATGTTCAAACCACCCGCATGCACGTACCTACGCGCGCACACACACACACACACAGACACACACACACACACACACACACACACACACACACACACACACACACGGCCTCTAACAACTTTGGTTGGGCCTGGGAAGTCATCTGAAATCTGAAAGACCCGCCCATCCAATACACTACAATGAGGATCCAATTCTGGCCCACCCCTCTCCCTTTGCCTGGGATAACCTTTTTTGCTCCTTTCAGCTTCCCTGCACACACGCACGCACGCACGCACGCACGCACGCACGCACGCACGCACGCACGCACGCACGCACGCACACACACACACACACAAAGCACTTCCATCCTAAGTACAGAAATGTACACGGGAGTCAAACATATTATTGAGTTTAGATGAAGAAAAGAAATGAAAAAAAGAAAAGAAACAAGGAATGGAGGGATGGGAGAGAAAGATTATGTGAAGCAATATTGAACTTTAAATTTGAACTCAAACTAGGACACAAGTAAGTCGCTGTTTTTTGAAAATGCACTGGTTTACACATCTCGTTTACACGTAAACTGAATTTTAGAATGTCCATTTCAAAAGTCCAGTTGTAAAAATGTCCCGTAGACACCTACAGTATCACAATGGGGCTTTTAACTTTTATCAACATGTCGTGTTCACACGAAAATGGATTAAAAAAATATCTGCCTTTAAAAATATCCACATACATTAACCCTCTGGTTGTGTTAGAAACATGGTTACGTTCGTGGTGTTAACGGTCAAAATCGACCGCCTACACAAAAAAGGTAATAATACATTGATTAAAAATCTGATTTGCTTTTTTTGTGATTTTGAAACATTTCCAATGTGATTTAAATGTTATTCTGCTTTGTTTTAGTGATTTCTAGGCTATTTTTTTTTCATCTTGCACCAATTCGTTTTATTAACCCTCTGGAGTCTAGGGCCTCTCTGAGGCTTTCAGGGCGTTTGGAACACCTTTACTTTTTTCAAGTATTTCAACTAACTGTAAACATTTATACTAATATGGCACACATGGTTGTATTCTGAAAAGCCTAACAAAAAATAATATGAGAGTAAAGTGAATGTAATATAACTGTATATACCTTTGGGAGATGTACATTAATGGTCCGGTCATTTTTGACCGAAACACCATGAATGTAACAAGTTCTTCAGGAATTTCATTGTATTTCATTTTGACCATTTGATTAGGTTAGCTGGAGGATATCATGAAGTGTCATTTGTGTATGATGAAAAATTTATTTAATGATAAAAAGTTATTCAAGAATGAAGTTTCAAAACGGTCATTTTTGACCGAAACACAACCAGAGGGTTAAACCATCACCTCAAAGTCAAAAGTGACATGACGTGACAGCAATGAATCAGTGCACTGCAGATGATGCCTAATTTTGCTCCTGTGAATCAGATCACTGGCAGAAAGAGGGAAATAGAGGAGAGACAGACAAACCCATATTTTTGGCACTCATAGAAAACCACAGTAGGGTGCAGCGGCTTGTGGATGGGAAGCGTTCCCTCAAACCATTGACGCCCTGCCACGGAATCCCTGAAATAAAAGACTGCCGCTATGGGAGGCACAACTGATTGGACTCAAGTGACAAATACTCTGACATAATACAACATCCAGCCGCTGAGAGCCACAGCTGTGTCATGTCAGTATGCACTACTGCACTACAGAGCTCTCAGAGATGGAGAGGGAGAGCCCTAGAGGGGGCACCTGAAACACCAAAGACATTCACTCTGTATGAGACCAGGCCATGCAGACATTATCATAAGAGATAAAAGGGTCTGCTACAGAGCTTCTCCATCACCTGAGATGGAGCACCCCACCCACCAGCATTCTCTCAGGCATCCACTTCAAAAACACCACTGCACAAAAACACTTATTGAGTATACTAGTGCCTCTTTTCCACTGCCGGTTTTCTGGTAGACCTACAACTCGACACAGCACAACTCAGCCGTCGCTTTTTGCTCTTTCACTGAGCTGTGTTGTGGCCAATCGAAAAGCTAAAAGTGACGGCCGAGTCGTGCTGTGTTGAGCTGTAGGCCCTCCAGGAAAACGGCAGTGGAAAAGAGGCATTGGAGAGTTAAACGTTAACTTTCCGAGTGTTAACTGGACACAGCAAATTGAATAATGTGCCTTGCATGCAAACACAGCCCACACTAGCACAGCCACCCTCTAGCAACAGCAAAACTCCCCCCAGAACAGCTACAAAAATGCTGACATAGTCATTCTAATGGTCTCAAATGGCAAATTCATTAAGGAAGACCAGCTGTTTCTCCATCTATTAAAACAGTAAAACTTTGCTATCTAAACACAAAACATTATGTAAGGGTTAACGTTCGGCGAGAAGGTCGCTACCGTGGAATAGCAGCACGACAGAGAGAATCTTTAGACCCCGACGCGGAGCGGAGGGGTCTTGTTCTCTCTGAAGTGCTGCTATTCCACAAAGCGACCGACTCGCCGAAAGTTAACCCGCTTATTATATGGATATACTTAAATGATTCACACATGGCGGGGACATTTCTTTAGGCCTATTTAATGTGAAGTCTAGGCTATTATAGTTTTAATGTCAAAAGATTTGCTGCGCCGTTGTGGAACACCGCTAACAGCTAGGTAGCCAGGACAACAGGTGTTGTCTATCACAGCAGCTGATTAGAGTCTTGTTGAAAAGTCGCTTTAGCAGTGAAAAGTCGTGTTGCCATTGACAGTGGTCTGTTATAGACCAACCCGTCCGTTATCGAAAAATAACAGACGTGCGAACGTTGGGGAGCCCCGTTGAAATGAATGGAGCATTCGACCGATGACGTCACAACCATATAATAAACCCATATAATAACAGCTCTACGAGTGTGACGGAGATGTTCCTGCTCAGTCCGTCCCCCTCCCCTCGGGGACGCGAACCGGTCACCTTGTCAACTACAACGGTCCAAAGAAGAGAGTTGCAGTAAGTTACCACAGGACTAAAGGACCAGTCCCCTAGCTCAGCGGTATCAATACTATATGAGGCTTTGGGAGGGAGGTTTACTAACGTTCCACGCCAACTCTGCTGGTTAGCCTCCGTTACATGAGGAACGTCTGTGTGAGTCCAGTCACACATTATCCTGTTAGGACCTAAGGATCTCATGACCCAACAGCAGCATGTGGCAATATCTCTTGAATAGGTAGCAGATTTAGTGGTAGAATAGCGAAACTTAAATAATTAATTAACGAAACGAAGGTGTCCAGCACACACAAGGGTGGGAGACGTGACGCCTTGTTTTTTCGTAACATTGGTTAAAAACCTACAAAACTGTTATTTTCCTTTAAAAAACAAATGTCAATGAAAGAAGATGTGGTACATTATTTTTCATATTAGTCTTAGATGAGAAGAAACATTTTTGTTAAGATTTATGTAAAGGTTTATATGTCAAATTTCCTGCGGTGTGACTGTAACATTAATGAAACAATATATAATAATATATATAAAAATTAACCAACAACATTTTGAATAATGTATGAAGCATTTGGCATGATTGCATAAATCTTAGCTTTAGATTAAGATATGTGAATGTGGAAAAAACTCAAGACAGTAATATTAACTACAAGTTCAATTTCGTAACACAAATTGCGTCCTGTGGGGTGACATGTATGTCAATGTTTGTGAATGGGCAGCTGCAAGGCCAACTACAAGGGTCTTAAAGACTGGCTCCTAACCAGTCAGTACCTCAGTAATTGGAGAGTGCTGTGGAAGTTTAAGGTGACTCTTAACCTCTTAATATGTCTTCATATTGCAATCTTTCTGTCACGCAATGCTTAGGTTCATTTTATGGTGTCCTGTGGTGTGACTGCTCTTATAGGAGGAAAAAAAAGTTTTTTTTATTAATGAAAACACATATTAAGATTAAACACAATATCATTATCAAGTTAGCATGAGCTCAGATGTCAGTCATATATACAAAAGGATTAAAATGGCCATAATGCAGTGAATTCCCTGTGGTGTGACTCCATTTTCCTGCGGTGTGACATGCCTATGCTATGTGTTGATGCAGGACACATTTTCCCAAAAATGGCAAAAATAAGGTGAAATTCCACAGACCACTAAGTGCTTTATTTTTTTCTATTTTTTTCCAATTTTTATCCATAATTTTTTTCAGGAATTTGAAAAACTTTTTTTTTTTTTTTTTTGCGTTACGCCCTTAAACGTCAACCACCCACAAATATACACATAATATTGCACAACAGATAAAAGACATTTACCTTCTCTAAAATAGCAATCTTCAGCCAACACAGTGTCTGGTATGGGGTCCTTTTGAATTCTAATGTCTCTTGTAGAATTATTATGATCAAGCAAAAATCACGTTCAAAGGCAAATGGCCGTGTAGCAGAACATTGGCCATATTCTCTCCAACACAGTAACAAAGTCATGATTTAAACATTTAGAAATACTTGCAACATAGGAACAAATGGCCCCACTGCTTAACCCCTCAGACAATCTTAGCAGTCAGCAACAGACACAGACACAGGAAGCTCTACCTAGAGGCCCATAAAAACAGCAGGCTGTGTGTGTCTGTATTGCGACAACTAAGAGTTTGAATTAAGAATGTTCAGGTTACACATGTTGTCTTTGTTCTGTGAGTGAACAGACTACCTCTTAACTGCTACATTTGACAATCAGCATGAAGTCGTAATCCCATGCACAGGTGTTTTGTACAGCACTGGAGGGAGTGACTTGTAAGACTGGTGTATGTTTAAACAGGCCTCCACATCCTTTTATGATAATTCCTCGTAGAATGGAGGAAATTGTATTTACAAAACACTGCAGTACCTCAGAAACCATTACAAAGAAATTGTTACTTTAGTTCGGCAATTGCAGGCAATACCTCCAAAATTTAATGAACTGAAAAACCTCTATAAAGTCTGATATTTCTTCGGGGGGAAGGAAAGCCTTGTTAAATAATTGTGGCACATTCACAATCCTGACACAAAGATGACTGATCACCCAGTAACGCACCCATAAGCTCACATAAACTATATTATCAGAGAGAGAGAGAGCGAGGATACAGAGAATACACAACTGGGGTTAATTAGCATGGAAAAACTGTTATGCACAGAGGACCTCATTACCAAAACATAGAAGATACCAGAGAAACGCCATGCATTTACATGAAAACATTAAGCCCAGTCTCTCTCTCTCTCTCTCTCTCTCTCTCTCTCTCTCTCTCTCTCTCTCTCTCTATCTGTCCCCTCCTCTGTTTTGACTGATTTACCGTTTTGACTGCTTTCCGCTGTTCAGTACACCAGACACTCAGGTTTGCATTCAGACAGATTGGAAGATGATTTTCTAGTAAAGTCACTGCACTTTTCCTATTTCACAGTAGAGCGACGGCAGAAACACATTGCTGGGCTCCAAGGAGCTTTGGCATCTTATAAAAGATTAAGATTAAATTTGGCCTATTTGTTGGAGGTTATTCGCCGAGTCTGATACCCGCCCTTGCTATGAAATGTGATGAGACTGTTTATGGTAACACAGCTCTCTCTCTCTCTCTCTCTCTCTCTCTCTCTCTCTCTCTCTCACACTTGTCTGCTTTTCCCCCTCTTCTCTTCCATTCACTTACCCTCTCGGTTTGGTTCTGTTCCACATTTACTCTTGTTCGTGTTTGCACATTTATTTTTTGCCCCCACTTATCAGCATTGCTTGCATTATTAATCCTCTTCTTAGTTTTGGGCTTTTAGCTCAAAATTGGAGCAGACTGCTAAAAAAGTGATCATGTTTTTAAAAAGTTATCCTCTTTAATAATTCAGTACATAGGCTACCACATTTGATTATACATCTGCGGTCTGTATCGCTTTAGAAGTCGACTTTATTAGCAATTTTGATGCGTTACATTTCATCCATTATACATCATTTTATTGCCAATTCCACAAACTGCTTCATGTATACAACCACAAATTTTATACTTAAACAGTTCATAGTCTATTCCAACAATCACTAACCCCTACATTAATGAGCATTGACTTGCTGTATTTGTGATTTTCAACAGGTTATCTGTATGCGCTGACATCATTATGCAACGAAAGGCTTTTAATATCCATCAAATGCTGCCACTGTGACCTGGTGCGCAGTTGGCTTATGGCCTGTTTGCATGTGTAAATATTAATACTCTCACTTCGAAAGAAAGAAAAACTAAGAGCCTTGTAAGAGGTCAGGGAATTCATGGTTCAGGAAATCTGAATATGCTAATGGAAGATAAGGTTAAATAATGTTTATTTTTGTAAATAAGGTTAACCATCTGTCAAGAAAAGAGGCTGGACTAAAGAGGGTTTGTTGTTGATGTATTTATTGTGGTGTTGACAGCTCTCACTCGTGGGTGAAGGAAGATGAATCTGAGCGGATGTGGATCTTGCATGCTGAGCTCATATTTATTTGCCACAGCGTGCTAGAAGCCTTCACCGCATGACACCAGTGCAAGCTTACTTTTATTCATAGAAGGAAGAAAATCTGCAGTAATACAGAGCACTAGTGTTGCAGCCTCCCCCTAACATCTTAAAATAGTAGACTGTGATGATTTATTTTGTCCTTTACCTTGTAAAAATAGATTATTGTGTCAGCAGTTAAGCATCATTTTTGATTCCAATAATCACTCCCATGCACCTGTCATCCCAATGTCATCTCACTCACAAATCTGAAGTACTGGCATACAAAACTGTCGTTACATCAATCAGGTTTGTCAACTTCATCTTCTTACAAACATGTACGGACAGGGAAAACAAGGACCAGCTTGTGGTCCGTAGAGGGTTGGAGGCATCACAACTTCGAACTATAACAATTTCAACAAAGTTGGCATATGTATTTTGCCTATCCCAACTGACTGTAAAAAATTTAGTTTTCCTTGAACTGCTGTAAGGCTCAGTGCCTCCCTGTTGTCATGGTAGCCAGGTATCAAGAGAAGGAATAAACGTGAGCAGTTAAAATGGCACCTCATAGCGTGAAGACTCACAGAGGGCTGCGGTGCCTCCAGAAGTGTTGTCATAAGCCACAGAGGCAAAGAAACACCTGTGAAGCCTAAAACATCCATTGTAAAATAATACATTCTGTTGTAAGGAAATTATGTCAGATTAAATGGGTAAATCTGCACCCAAGTTTTTCAAGTATTGGTTATAAAATGTAGAAGAAAAAAATGTCTTTTAAAGGGAGGCCTTCTTTAAAGTGGGCCTTCTCCCTTCCAATTGGTGGTTTTGACAGACTTTTGTGAGTACAAAAACACTCTGTGCACACATGAATCTTGAGTCATTTGTACTTGTCAGCATCTTGTCCGGTCTCGGCATCTTGTCCAGTTTGTGTTTTGTGATTAAGGCCTTTTGTAAGGTCAAAGTCCTCCTTGTACAGTTTTTTTTTCCTGTGGAATAGCTTGTGCACAATGACAGAGTATACCTGTAGAGTACCTTACTGTGATTTTAGTACATTTACTCATTGTCTTCAACAGGAACCCCAAAGCAACATGAAGACATGGGCAGATTTGTAACACCTTTATGCTAATCATGGCCAGTCATTAAAGAATGAAGAATAATTTGAGATTCAGTGAATGAATTGAGAAAATTACTATTCATTCTTTGGCCGTTGCACTCCTGGGTGTTAAGGCCACACTGGACAACCAAGCCAATCAGGCACAGACAGTTAGGTCATGGAAATGCAGTCTGGCATTAGGGGTTTAACATGAGTGGACAAAGAGTCCAAAGAGTAGCAGCATCCCCCCCCCCCCCTTCAGTCAGGAAAATCTATTGAGGGGGTTCCATTTCACAGCTACCGGCTGAGCAAGGTTTCCTCAAAACTTATACCACCATAAAGTTCCCTGAAAAGAGCCGAGTCATCCAAAACACTTTGGCCAAAAACGTTGAGCTATAGACTTGTTATTATGAAATCAGCTTTGCAGACATGGGTATATCTTCTCCCCCCGCTACCCCATGAAAAACCTTTCAATATATAAATAAAAAGAGCAAGTGTTCCCAACACTTTTTTTTTCTGGACAGGTGTTGTCAGCTCTTATCAACTTGAGTTGAATGACAAAAACTCAAGGAGCCTCAACTTATCCCTCAATCCTTATGTTTCCATGAGACATTTAAATCCGATTTAACTCACTTTAAATGTGATTAAAACTTAATTCCGCTCTAAAAACATAATGTAAACACTTACCAAACCGGATTTAAGTTTATTAAGATTTAAACTTTAGTCCGATTCAAGTGGGTGGTTTATTCCTCTTTTAAATCCGATTAAACATGTTCCTCTGTCATTACATTACATTACATTGCATTTGGCAGACGCTTTATAACCAAAGCGACTTTCAAAAGAGGACATAATCAAGCCAACATCACAAGCAAATACAAAGTGCACAGGAGATATACAGAACAACAAGAGCAGTTGCAAAGAGGGGTTAGTTGTTTTTTTGTTTTTGTTTTTGTTTTTTTGTTTTTTAAATATAAAGAGTAAATAACGAGTACACACACACACAAACACACACTCACAAACTAAACTAAACTAAACTAAACATCATGTCAGGAGTCTGCCCTGGGGCAAGGCCAGTTCAAGCATTAGTCTAGTAGATTCTCTCGAAAGAGGAATGTCTTTAGTTGTTTCTTGAAAGCTGCAAGAGATGTGCTCAGTCTTGCTGCCTCTGGGAGACTGTTCCACCACTTGGGTACCACAACGGAGAACAATCTTGACTGGGAGTACCTAGAGCGACTGGATGGCAGAGCCAGACGGCTTGTGCTGGATGAGCGCAGTTCTCTTCCAGTAACATAAGGCGTTAGTAGGTCCTTCAGATAAGCTGGGGCCGTTCCTGTGATGGTTTTGTAGGCAAGGGTCAATGCCTTGTGCTTGATCCGGGCGGCGATCGGTAACCAGTGCAACTCAATAAATAGAGGAGTAACATGGGTCCTTTTGGGTTGATTGAAAATCAACCGTGCCGCCGCATTCTGGATCATCTGCAGAGGCTTTAGCGCACAAGCAGGTAGACCTGTCATGAGTGAGTTGCAGTAGTCAACGCGGGACAGGACCGTGGCCTGGACCAGTCGTTGTGTAGAATATTGTGTCAGCACAGGTCTGATATTCCGTACGTTGGACATCTGGATTCGACAGGTCCGGGTGACCGAGTTGATGTAGTTGTAGCATGACAGCTCATCATCAATCATGACGCAGAGGTTTTTGGCGACTTTGTTTGGGGTCACGATGGTGGAGCCTATCTTGAGGTTGATGTTGTGACTGAGGGACTCTTTAGCTGGGATCACCAGGAGCTCTGTCTTGGCCAGGTTCAGCTGTAGGTGGTGGTCCTTCATCCATGTTGACAAGTCGGTGAGGCAGGCAGAGATGCGTTCCGAAACCGTGGTGTCCTCTGGACGGAACGACAGGTACATCTGGGTGTCATCAGCATAGCAGTGGTAGGAGAACCCATGTGTTTGAATGACACGTCCCAGGGAGGAGGTGTATATTGCAAACAGAAGGGGTCCCAGCACTGATCCTTGGGGTACACCTGTGGAGAGGGTGTGAGTCGTAGACAGCTTCCCTTGCCATGACACACTGAAGGTGCGTCCAGAGAGGTAGGAGTTGAACCATGAGTGGACCATTCCCATGGCTCTGAGTATCCTCAGGAGGATCTTGTGGTTGACTGTGTCAAAGGCTGCAGACAGGTCTAGTAGTATGAGGACCGAGGATAGTCCTTCCGTTCTTGCAGTCCTTAGAGCTTCAGTCACTGAGAGTAACGCAGTTTCAGTTGAATGTCCACTTCTGAAAAACCAGATTGTTTTGGGTCCAGTAATCCGTTCTGGTTTAGGAAGTTGGTGACCTGCTTTGCAACTGCCCTTTCTAGCGTCTTGGATAGGAAGGGAAGCAGTGAGACAAGTCTGTAGTTTTCGACATGAGCAGGGTTCAGTGTAGGCTTCTTCAGTAGTGGTGTCACCCTTGCTTGTTTGAAGGCGGAGGGGACAGTGCCAGAGGAGAGTGAGGAGTTCATGATGGATGTGATTGCTGGGACCACTGTTTGGGCAATGTCTTGAAGAAGGTTTGTGGGCACTGGGTCTAGTAGGCAGGTGGTGGGACGGCTTCTTGTGATGAGTTTGGAAACGTCTTCTTCAGAGAGCAGAGTGAATTCATGAAGTGTTGCAGGAGTCGCCGTGTTTTCCAGGGGAGTGTCTTCTGGACGGGAGGGCGGCTCACAGAATTGCTTGCTAATATTTGCCGTCTTTTCCGTGAAGAAGGTGGCAAAGTTGTCTGGGTTCAGGTCTGTGGGCGGAGGAGGGGGGGGAGGGTTGAGCAGTGACTTGAATGTAGAAAACAACTTACGTGGGTCTGTGGTGTTGCTGATCTTGTCGTTGTAGTAGGTCGTCTTGGCAGCTGTTACAGAGGCGGAGAAGGAGGCTAGTAGAGATCTAAGTTTTTTGAGATCAGATGGGTTGCGGGTTTTGTCATGTAACCTTTTATTCAGAATTAACAATAGGCCCGGTCGTTCCACGCATGCTCGCTGGCCACACGATGGCGCCAAGACCCCATGCTCTTTGCTTCAGTGAGAAGAAATGGCGGACTTCCGGTTAATTTCCTACATGAAAGTTTTGCTTAATTTAAAGTCCCTAAGTGACTATAAATGTTGTGACTTCCATATATTGATGTAAAAGTGCCCCACGATGTAATGAAGCACAACAAAGTTACTCTACATCACCCTTTGACCACTCGTTTTTCTAAGCTAGGTGGGTAAGATAACTTTAGCATTTTGAAAGACCCAGTCCATAGGGCATGTCCCAAGCTTTCAGTCCGACTGAGGGAAATATATTTTTGGGCAGAAGATACCCAAGCAGCAAATTAACATGCCCAACACGTTTTTTTTTCACGTTTATTTTTGGTGAGTGACACGTTCAGAATTGGTTCAGAATAGGTTCAGAATTGCGTTCAGATATGGTTAATTTGAAGGTTCCCGATTACGTGCTCAGCACGTTCTGAAAGGGTTATTTTTTGGTGTCCAACACGTTCTCTAAACGTTTCAAAATGGTGTCAAACAACACGTTCGGAAAAACACGTCCACGGACGTACAAATAAGGCGTACATTTGGGTTTTATTACGTGTTCAACACCTATTTTTGACACCACCAATAAAACCTGCCGCAGCGCCATATGGGCTTGCTTTTGCTTTTTCTGTTAGGGGCTTAAAATTTGGCCTATGCTTTATCCTATAGCATTTATGAGGCCATTACCATTATTACTACTGTTATTATTATAGCATTAGTTAGCCTAGTTATGCAAAAGAAGAAAAGCATATGTGTAATGCATGTATTTATTTAAAAAAAAACAAGCTGCCACTTGGACTGGGACTGGGACTTGGGCTGGAGTGCAGTCTGTGTCTGGGCTTTCTGTTGTCAATGTTGAAGAGGACGCTTGCGTTGGCTTCACCTGAAACATGAAAAGAAGAACTTATTCAACAAGTGATGCTCATCATGACAAATATCATAATGGGCCGCAGCTGCAAGAGCCCACTCTAAAAATCATGCTTTGCTGGCCGCGAGGATTTCACTGTAAAGTCCGCTGGGTTCAAGGGACTCGTGTATGAAATATGAAACAAAATCTTATCAACATACTTCTATGTCTTCTCACCTTATTAATAAAATATTACAGAGGTGGCACCTGTATTAATCTTAATTATTATATGGTGTGACGTCATCGGTCGAATGCTCCATTCATTTCAACGGGGCTCCCCAACGTTCGCACGTCTGTTATTTTTCGATAACGAACGGGTTGGTCTATAACAGACCGCTGTCAATGGCAACAAGACTTTTCACTGCTAAAGCGACTTTTCAACAAGACTCTAATCAGCTGCTGTGATAGACAACACCTGTTGTCCTGGCTACCTAGCTGTTGCCTAGCGGTGTTCCGGCACTGTTTTGTTTTGCGCAGCAACAAAATCTTTTGACATTAAAAACTATAATAGACTTAACATTAAATAGGCCTAAAGAAATGTCCCCGCCATGTGTGAATCATTTAAGTATATCCATATAATAAGCGGGTTAACTTTCGGCGAGTCGGTCGCTTTGTGGAATACCAGCACTTCAGAGAGAACAAGACCCCTCCGCTCCGCGTCGGGGTCTAAAGATTCTCTCTGTCGTGCTGCTATTCCACGGTAGCGACCTTCTCGCCGAACGTTAACCCTTACATAATAGTCTACAGTACAATACAATGTTCGTAACGGTAGGCTAAAAGTATGGAAACCACGTTTCATTAAGTACAGTCTAAAAGCCCCCATTGTTGAGTAAATGTTATTAGCGAAATGCTAATGACAACTCACTGGAGTTTCACGTTTGAAGTTTCACGTCGTCGATCCAGAAAGAGAAATTGTCAAAAGGAGGGTTGATAGTTGGTAGTAAAGAGGATGCGGGTAAAGTCAAAGAAGGTGAAAATATGAAAGATGTAGGATAAAATAGTCAAAGTTTACGGAGAAATCAAGAGGGTGACGGTCTGTCAGGTCAGGCAAAAGAAGTGAATTTTCAGTTAATCAGAGCGGTCGCCTAGCAACCGGCCAACCGCGAGCTGCACAGCTGCATCCAGTTCAGACGAAAACAATTTGGACTTCGGTGCTAGATCAGTGTTTTAACAAACGTGTCTTTTAACACTAAATCTGTATGTTCGAATTTAGTGTCAGATCAATGTTTTAAAAACGTGTCTTTTGACACCAAATCTGTACTCTCAGAGTTCGTGTCAAATCAGTGTTTTAAAAAACGTGTCTTTTTACACCAAAACTGCATGTTTGAATTTGGTGTCTGATCAGTGTTTTAAGAAACGTGTCTTTTGACACCAAATTTGTACGTTCAGATTTCGTGTCAGATGCGTTGGTATTTTCACGTGTCATTTGACACTAAACCTAAAGGTGTATTGAGCGTTTTTAAAAGGTGTTTTTGCAAACGTGGCAAAGAAAACGTTCCGCAAACGTGTTTGAAGCGTTGGTTTTATTCAACACCTAAATGACACCGTTAAAAAACGTGTCAATTGGTTCAGAAAACGTGTTTTGCTGCTTGGGTAAGCAACTGTCCTGGTAGTACACAGGCCCTGGAGGTTTAGCGACCACGCCCCTACGCCTTATTTGGCTCGCTCAGCATGTGCATCCTCAGTCCAATCGCAATGCTTTCTTTTCCCCAGACGTTTATTCTGATTTAAGTTTAAGCAAAACGACTTTAAATCCGATCTATTTAAATCTGATTTCTTAAATCAGATTTAAAAACATCATGTAACCATAGCCAATGTTGGCAAAATAAAATTTGGCTTCTCACCATTTACCCAGCAACTGTACAGCCGTGTAAACAAATGAGACCACAAGCACAACAAGCTCTTTCTCATGTCCTCCTGAATTACCATCTCACACTCTACTACATAGATCAATACATCAGCATAAACAAAACGGTCTCTTTGATTTGACAAGAAATCTTGTGGGCATGTCCAAAGCCCCTGTGTCTCTGTCCGTCCGTCTGTCTGTCTGTCTATCTCTGTCTGTCTGTCTGTCTGTCTGTCTGTCTGTCTGTCTCTCTCTCTCTCTCTCTCTCTCTCTCTCTCTCTCTCTCTCTCTCTCTCTCTCTCTCTCTCTCTCCTCCCCTTCTGTCTGGTTGTCTTTTTCCATGATAATTTCCCTGCTGATTGTGAAAATTAAACGAGGGTCCATTTCGGGGTGTGATTGGCGGAAAATGGCCTCCAGCACAGGAGGGGGTCGGCGAAAGCACAAACATAAAGCGCGCGATGCAGTCTGATTGGATAGGGCATGTGAGAACACACCGTCCAAATGCATATCAGAGCCATGCAGCTGCTCATTTTTTGTGTGGGGTTAATTGCAATGTAATTATAAGGATGACCCAGAGATGCCATTAAAAACAGCAGCAGCCTCGTCTATAACTCAGTCATTGTACATACACACATTAGATATTCAGTTAACTCTTTTCCAGTGTTTTTTTGCGCTCTTTTTGCCTCTCTGAAGATGGTTCTCCCTGAGATGGTTTTTGAAAGAATACTGAGTAATTTTTGTGTTTATTTGCCGTTGTTGCCCTGTTTTGATAAAGAATAGGCCAGTTTCTGACATGGTCAGACACCATTCAATAGTGAACATTTCATTGTATTTAAATCAGGTTACATTTTCGGCAGCGGCATATACATACCAGTTGCTTCAAAACAAAGCATTTTTGTCGTTACGATGAAAAGGGCTAACTGCCACAATGGAACTTATTGGAATTGTTCAACTCCTTCAAACGTAGCCTATGTTACGTGACAATAGTCAATGAAGGGAAGCAAAGTGAATTCAATTACTCTTGGGGTAAGTCTATGTAGGCGGACCCGTACGTATGGACAATATGTAAAAATGGTAAAATATATAACTCTATAACTCTTGGCTGCATAGGCGTCCAAAGATAGGGATGAGATGCTGTTAGAGGACCCCGCTTGGAAGTTTTTTTTGGAAGTTTTTTTCCCCACAATGTTCTGTGGTCCATGTTGACATTGTCATCTAGAAATGCTTGACGATTACACATGTGTATATGAAAATGCCCCAAATACAATATAGCCTCTATAGCCTAAGGCAGCAGGAAGCTCCACATGCCCCCCAGCCCCGTCCTCAAGCACCGGCCCTGCAATTTTTCTGTGCACGCCACTGCTTGTCTGGGTTTCCAGTCCAGCACAATTCACACTGCACTATAGTCTTGTCTTACATCATATGCCACGAAGGTCGGTGTATCTTTATTACTCAGGGTCATGATTCTGTTTTTCTTGTGCTATGTTTGCCTACATGCATCCTACATCCATACACTAGTGTATTTATTTCTCATCACCATATTATTCTCGCATGAATGAAGACAGTGCTTCCACATCCTCCTCTCACTTGTGAAACACTTGAAGGTTGTTAGGGTTCATACTGTACAGATCCCTGTAGATGTTTCCATTATCAGCGTCTTGAGCCTTTCAGGTAGTCTCTATAATTTGCGGTGAAGTGTTCTCTCTAAGAGATTTGTGTAAGGGCCTCTGCACACCGGCTCCGACAAAGTGCAGAGCACTGCTTCGCAAAAGTTTGATTCCATTGTTTTCAATAGAACCCTGCACACCGGCGCCGATGTCCGTGGACACTGGCAGGCGATTAGGGACGAGTTCTATTTTCTCGGAGCTGCCCATTGACTCTCCAAGAAATTGGGAGTCGGAATTGTGTTGGAAGCCAAAGTGCTCCGCAGTGCTGTCGGAACCAATGTGCGGAGGACCCCGAAACCCAATTTCACACGAACATAGCATGGATAGTCAATGGGCAGCTCTGACAAGATAGCACTCGTCTCTAATCGTCAGTCGATGTCCGCTGACATCGTCGCCAGTGTGCGGGGTTCTATTGAAAACAATGGAATCAAACTTTTGCGGAGCAGTGCTCTGCACTTTGTCGGAGCTGGTGTGCGGAGGCCCTAAGGTTGTATAAAGTAGAATTAGTTGTAGGAGTTGTATGAAGTAGAAGTAGATGTAGATGTACTCTTACACGTTATAACACTATTATTGGGATATTAGACGAAACCATGTAATGTCATACCACTAGTTGTAATTACATATGCTTATGAGCTGAGATCTATGTTCTGTGTATTTATTTGCGATAGGACTCTAAACAAAGTGAGCAGGTTTGTAGCTATCTTTATGATATTGTTTTAACTGCACGGGATTCATGCTTCAAATTTTGTTGAGATCATAGATATCCGATGATCCCTGTCTCATGCAAACCATGTGGCCATAGGACAGACCAAAGAGATACAAAGCCTGCCTTTCCTTCCAGCCAGCCAGTCACCTGAAGGCTGTTCCCACCATGTTGTTACAGGATACACAGTAAAAAAAACGACATGCAGTTGATTTAACATGTTCTGGAATGTATTTGGTCCCAGAATACTAGTGTTGAATTAACACCACATTTGTATTGGTAGGCCTACACAACGAATGGACCTCTGGGCAGTTCCGAGTTTTTGAAAAAGGTGACCTTCCTCCCTTTGATGAGGTACAGGGCTACGGCTGCAAATCAATGTTGGTTCTCCTGTCCTTTCCTCTGACCTCTTCCCTCAGTGTTGCCTCTCCTACCTGGAAAAAAACAATACGCTTTTCTTGCTGTTAACCAGCGGCCATCACTGCACTTAATTCTGCTACCAAAGAGTATTTTTTTATATCTACTTTAAAATATATATATATTTTTTAAATTATTCTTATTTATTCAATTTGCCTGCAACAAGGAATGCTCAATTTAGTTGTATACGTTACAATGACAACCAAAACATATTCTATTCTATTCTATTGTACTCAAATGGACATTTTTGAACCCACCATTCAATATCCAGCTATGAGAAAATAACATTTGAAATGTGTTTTTGCAAGATATTGAATGAAAGCAATCCGGAGTCTGGAGGTCAGAAGAAAGGAACTGCATTGATTTGCAGAGAAGATAGAAGACCAGGTATCTCCTACAGGCTACCTGTTTTAAATGAATATGTCTAGTATGAGAATTGATCACACTTAAGCTTATATTGAGCCCAGGGCTCACTTGAAAAAGAGAATTTTATTCTCAATGTGATTTTATTCCCTGGTTAAATAAAGGTAAAATAAAAAATATATATTGTTTTGCCATGTTATTTTGTTGTGTGGAGTGTTTGTTTCAGATATGTTTTTCTCAAACATTACAATGATAAATAAAAAGCAGTTAACACTTGAAATTAGTGTTGTGGCAATTCAAAGTCTCTGTTCATAGTTCAAAGACATTTGCTTATACACAAAGAGATGGCTGGAATATCGTCATAATTTTATATGAATAAAAACAGACACAATACAGTCATACCAGTCACTCAGTAAAACAGTTCCATGGTTGGAGGCTGCCAAGATGAGAGCGCAGGTGTCTGGCTTTGCCACTTTGATATCAGCACAGGGCCACAGAAAGCACAAATACAAAGAGTGTATGAGGGACATTTGGCACCAGGGTGGGCCTTCAAAAGGTACACTAAATTATAGGCACTCTACTTTTGAGTTTTATTCAATAAGAGCCTCAGTTCCTAGTCTCTTCAACCTGGCCTTCAAACTCTAATTGAGTTTCTTTTACGGCTGTGTTCAAGTATAGCATGCACAATGTGGTGATTAATTAGCCCTCTATAAAGTCTAAGAAAATATGCTTGTCAGTTTGGGAAAGCTTCTGCATTTCAATGTTTTTTTTGCCAACTGAGTATTAATACTTAATAAAAAAATAACTAAAAACAACCTCAATGCACTGCACATGGTTTGGGTGCAACCACATTAGTTGGCATGAATAAAACATGAATATTGGAAAAGTTGTTGAGAAAGCCTTTCACTGTGTTCCATTGTGCAGATAATCACAGAACAATACCATTAACCCCAATTAGCCACTAACCCTAAATGGCTTTAATTATGGCAGACAAACAAGCAAAAAGAATTGTTTTCTGAAATGCAAAGCTGTCATGCAATTGGCCCATGGGCGATTTTGACCAATTTGCCTCTCTTGTTAGCCTATTGTTTTTTAGATGAAGACCGTGGAAAACAGTAATAATTGTGTCGGGCTTGAAACATTTATTCAGACAGAAATCAAATTTTACCTTCATATCACTGTTGCTTATGTGAAAAGCAGACAACCTTGTGCCATTCATGTGTGAACTACGATATCTATTGAGGTTAACATTGTTTCACATAGAGAAATACACCATTTATGTGTCCTACTGTACTTATCAGAAAGCATTAATACTGCCTTTGGTTAAAAATAGCTGTTGTAGTGCTCGAGACAGGTCTTGGTCTTGAGACCGGCCTTAAGACCATTTACGTGTGGCCTTGGTTTTGTCTCAGTATCGACTTGATTTGGTCTCAGTCTTATCTTGGTCTCAGACATGGGAGCTATCTTGAAGGGATTTATATGTATCTATAATGCATGCTGTTCCACCAGTGGAACGCTGTAATAGTCATTGAAAAGACTTATCTGCATAGTACTACATTACTATGACATTACACTGGGCTGTTAGTAAAACATTATGACTTGGTCATTGCCATTTTGGGAAATTTATAACAGGGACCATGTCTTAACGGGATAAACCAAGCCAACCATGTTCACCACAAAACCTTACTATAACACAAAGAGTAAGATGTACTGTGGTGTATTGTGTCAAATTAAACCTTGTTAATTTTAGACCTTAGAGCTGAGCCTCATTTTGGTTAATTTGTTCTTCGGTTCACATTTGTCAGGCCTGTAGCCAGCATTGTGGTGGTGGGGATCTTTTCCGCCCCGAAAGTGGACTTTATTTGGCTCCCTGCTCCAATGTTTCTCAAATACACGAGCACACGAAAAATATTTTAATTTAGACATACTTTATTCATTATAACGTTGTTGCAAGTCTGTTGTTGCTGTCCTTAATTGTTTGTCTGTTGCTCCCCACTCTTAACATAAATGGACATGAATTGCTTCAAATGAGCTATCTCCCCACATAGTGTCTGCCCAGTGTTGGCTCAGTTACTGCTATCTGATATTTGTCTATGAAATGGCCTTCCAGTCAAAGTGGGATGCAAAGTAGTTGGGGGGTTCGAGTGGGGGTGGGGGATGGGAGGGGGGGTTCAAACGAACCCCTCGAACCCCCCTGGCTACGGGCCTGTTTGTGTGTGTGATGATGTGCTCTCTAGC
Source organism: Engraulis encrasicolus (assembly GCF_034702125.1). Lineage (NCBI taxonomy): Eukaryota > Metazoa > Chordata > Actinopteri > Clupeiformes > Engraulidae > Engraulis > Engraulis encrasicolus. Next base: position 20,454,727 of record NC_085875.1, read on the forward strand.
TCTACATGGTCTTGTTTCCTACTTTCTTGCCCTGTCTTGCCTTGATCATGGCCTTGGACTTGGTCTTGGTGTCAATGCCCTCTGGTCTTGGTAATGTCTGATACTCGGACTAAGCAGCCTTGACTACTTCTCACTAACAAGAACAAACAACATAAATTGGCTAGTATTCTAGCATGAAGATCTCAATCACTGATAACAACATTCCGGAAGATTATTATAATTACCACAATGCACTCACACACTTATGCCTGACTGACCGACATACTTTACTGCTCTCCCACTTAGCCCTCTCTTCTATGGAAACTTCCCTACACACTCAGCATGCACTTGGCACTATTAATTTTATTGCTTTTTTATTGCTTACAATATTTAATCCCCTTCACACACACCACCACCACCACTACTCCCTCACCTCACACACTCTCTCACACACACCTAGTATGCACAGCACAGGCGGTAAACTCTAATTTCACTACATGCTATACTTTTTAACAGTATTTTTATGCTTCTAATCTTTGTATTACTTACGTGAATTGTTTTTAATTAAACATACATACGTGTGTGTACTGTAAGATACACATATGACTCTGCTTAACAATTAAGAAAAGAACAAAAAGGATATAATATTGATGTCATCCTTTAGCCTCTAAACGTATTGAAAGAAGAAACACACATCCTCCTCTTGAATTGAAACAAAGGAGCTTTATGTTCCTCTCTTTAAAAGAGATAAAAGTGATTAACCTTCAAGGACAATCATTAATGGCAGTACAAGGTGCAAGGTCTGTAAATTGCAATTAACACCTCCCCCTTGCTCTCATACACCCAGTTGTGAAGTGACTGACTTGAAGTTTAGTTGAAAATACAATTATAAATATTCAGAGAGCAAGACAAGAAGAGTCAGCACACAGCGCACATCAAACAAACTGAGCAAGAAAGGCGAAGACAAGCCAGGACAGAACGTATAGTGACACATGCTGTGTGAGTGTGAGTACTCGGGAACTCCAGGAAATGTTAAATCAACTCTCAAAGTGTTGAATTAACATTGCATTTTTTTTTACTGCGTGCATCACAATGCAGAGTCTGCGTCGAGTTTCAGACACATGGAAGAGGCTCTTTTAAAAAATTAGACACACACCATTCCAACTAATGATTGCGGCGTTATCGGAGACGCCTCTCAACAGTCTCAATTATAAACATGCATAAGCAAGACTGGCGGTGGTAAATGAAAGGCAGCCAAGCGTGGTCGCACAGCATAATTGTGACCATGTAGGGAGTCACACTTAATTAAAGGTCACCTATGCCGTTTACAGTCAGGCTTCCTGGGGGGGGAGGAGAGCCGTAGAGAGAGAGAGAGAGAGAGAGAGAGAGAGAGAGAGAGAGAGAGGGAGAGAGAGAGAGAGAGAGAGAGAGAGAGAGAGACAGAGAGAGAGAGAGAGAGAGAGAGAGAGAGAGAGAGAGAGAGATGGCCTCTACAGGGAATCTCTCTGGCTGTATATGAAGAGGCTGCTGTAGACAGACAGATACTACTTGCGTTGATGCACTCATGTGGACATGCATGCAAATGCACACATGCACACTCACACAGATACATATAGTACATGCACACACACTAAAGTACATGTGCACGCAAGCACGCATGCAGGCACAGACACATACACATAGACAAACACATGCAGACACATGCACAGCACGCACGCACGCATACGCACACACACACGCAGACAAAAACACATGTGTGCATGCATGCACCCTCATGTGATTAAATTAATCTTCGTAATGCAGATTGCAGTAAGTCTAATACCACTACAGTGGCAGTGGTTCTCTTGTTTTGTTATCAGATCCATAATGGGATGCTATTTTATGTCCATTTTCTAGTACTTTTAATCATTGAGCTGCGGCTGAGCAGACCACCCAGCTCAGGGCTATACTTGTTTTGTTGCAAAAAAAAGTGTATCCACCATTTCTGACGTTTGCATTTTATTATTGGCAATGACTATTCAGATCAAATGTGAATTCTTGCCATTCAAATATTTTGAGAACACCTACAGTACAGGCCAAAAGTGTGGACTCACCTTCTCATTTATGCATTCTCTTTATTTTCTTAGATTTTCAGTGTGTATTTTCATTGAGGGCATCAAAACTGTCCACGAACACATGTAGAATTATGTGCTCACCATCAGCTGTTGTCCAACAGCAATGTTAGCTGTCTATCCACCTGACGTCAACACGGCACAACTGATGGCCCCACATATTTCAATAAGCTTATTTTTTTGTCTATTTTCAAATACAAATACCCAGTCAGTCATGTCAATCTTTATTGAATGTTAAAGTCCTCCATTAACTCACTAGAATCGTAGAACTAGAGTTTTGAGACCTAAAACCTAGTTTTAAACACTTGCCATTTTCTTGATCTGATATCGAATCACAGCCAGTTACTTGGAGAGGTCAAACCTGTGTTGGAGGGAATCTATGGCATGGTTTTTCACTTTTACTTTTAGTCTTTGTACCACTGTTTCACCTAGATAACCAGCTATGTTTGACCAAGTGATCCATTATCAGATCAAGAAAATATTTCTTGTATTGCCTGTATCAATTAAAATTGACTTGACTGACTGGGTGTTTTTAATTGAAAATAGACAGAAAAATAAGCTTGTTGAAACGTGTGGGGCCCTCAGGTTTGCTGCGTCACGGTTTGGCATTTTTTTATATTCTTTAAATAATTGTTTTAATTTTTTTATATATTTTGTTGAGCACATAATTATACATGTGTTCATTCACAGTTTTGATGCCCTTCCTGAAAATGTAATATGTTCTGTAAATAGCCACAAAATAAAGAGAATTAATTAAATTAGAAGGTGATTCCACACTTTTGGCCTGTACTGTATATACATGTAAACCGTTAAAAGTTTTGCAATGCAATGCAATGGAATGCCCAATACAAAAATGTCAATTTCCCAAAATGTTCCAAAACGGATGTATGCCATTTTGCAATGAAACTCTTCACATCTATTTTCACAAAAGCATATTTTTTATTTGGTCGATACCTGTCCACATCTTTACTGGGTCTAACAGTGTAAGAATTCTTGTCTTGGCAAGGAGTTCTTGCTAGCTGGCTGGTGCTGAAGCTATGAAAGAGATCCAGCCGTCGTTTGAGCTCCTAATCTGCAAGCTGCCTTCCAGCATCTGCTCTGTGCCATCGTTTAGGTCTTCAGAACCAGTATAGGACGACAGCTCTGGGGGGAAGAGATCTGTCGTCTGTCAGAAGTCTACTGAACTGCTGATGTGATGCTAGCCTAGCTGCTTTTCCAGCGCATGGTCAAAGGGATCAATTGGTGCTCAAAGTCGATCTGTGCTTCTTCTAAAGCAGAGAACTGTCAGGTTGGCCCATGTGAAGGCCAACTAGGCAATGTGGTGGCTCGTTTGAGTATTTCAATCTACTGTAGGCACATCCTGATATCCAAACCTTCGCCAACTTTTCAGGAGGTGTAGGCAAGTTTTGTAGGTCTTCCGCTTCCGTGGAGGACAAACTACTTTTTCTTGGCTATAAACAATGTCTGCAAAAAACACTAGGACAGAAGCTCACCCCATCAATCTTCCATACGTCTGTCATCTTGTCACTTCCTGCATCTGTCACTTGTTCTAACTAACTTCAGACATTAGTGCGAGTTGCCAGAGATTTTTAATTACTTGAGGGAATCATTTTCGCAGTGCAGGAGAATCGTGGAGGTCCTCAGAGACTTGCACTGCACATCTATGCCAAGAGAGTTGCAATTTTTATTTTATTTTTTTGCAGTTTGCGTTGTGTTCTGGAGAACAGCATGGACCATGAAAACTAAGTAGGCTCAACTTTAACCCTTACACTGGAGTGAGTTTCTTGAAAGCGTAGTTGTTAGCAGCTAGCAACTTGGGCATTTGCCAATGAAAACAACTAAGTAGCTAAGATAGTTAGTAACTTTGGTTTTGAGAAATGCACCCCTGTGCTGCACTATCATAAAGTACAGGCAGTCAAAATTAGCCTGTATAGTAGGTCTTAGAAGAGGTAGATTACAGGGTCAGCTATATAAACTCCATTGGGTTTCCATGCAAATGCAAGCACATGGAGCTATTTAAACATGCATTTAATCAATGTATGGGAAAACATCCCTTTACAAACATACACTATACTTCACAGCTTACAGAGAGCCTTCATCACTCTGCAAAGCGTCTTATGCACTCATTGCAGAGGTCTTTAAACTTCTGCCTCTCTTCCCTTCACTCCCTTCCAAGAAGTATGGTTGAGAAAGTGGGGGTGTACGCACACACACACACACACACACACACACACACACACACACACACACACACACACACACACACACACACACACACACACACACACACACACACACACACACACACACACACACACACACACACACACACACACACACACACACACACACACACACACACACACACACACACACAGAAAAATCACTGGATTACATTACAGTGGCAAATACAGGTGGAAATTAAATGTGAATGCAGGAAGTTGGACAATGCCATTCTCTGGTGGTTTGGTAAAGGTCAGAAAAGGTTTGCGGAGATGCAAAACAACCATTGTGCTTCCAGAACAGTCTTGAGTATGTAACTAATATAGCAATGTCATATCAGATAGCATTACTAACTGTTAACACATGTACCCAGGTTCATGTGCGAGTCATAATAATCAGTCACTCTAATGTCACAGCGTCCTGTATGTTATAACTGTTACCAGTTTTATAATCCTGTTATAGCACAACCAATGTACCATGCTGTCAAGCTGTTTGGACCTCTTAAGATAAGGCTAATACCATTACGCAACGATAAGATCATAATTATGCAATGATATGTCGTGAATAATTTTGCCTGGCGCTTACTGTAATATGCTGCGGCCCATATCAATGAGGGGGGTGCTGAGATTGGTTTTGATCTTGTGGTCCCTGGTGATGCCCATGCAGTAGGGTTTCCCCCGCTCCATCGCTAGCTATGGGATTTCTGATGCCCTTCATCACAGCTGGAGACACGTGCCCAGGGGCGTAAAGAATACCCCCGCAGCCCCCGCGAGGCAGGGGGGCCCATAAGAGGCGGGGGGCCCACATGGGCACTTGAAGAAACGGGCCCCCTCCACATGATATTAGGCCCTAGTTTTTTTTGTTCGGGGGCCCTCGGTAGCTCGCAGGGGGGCCTGAAGTACTTGCGCTACGCCAGTGCACGTGCCGATGGAAACATGCACCAGTTGCAATTTAAATATCTCGACATTAAAGCAACAGAAAAGCATTAACACATTCATCTCGGCACTAAAGCAACAGAATACATCTGTGTGGCTTCATTGGTAGTAGAAGTTATTAAACATGTCTTTGTCCAGCAAGGTATGTGTTGTTGTCAGGATGCATATGCCTAAAGCCAGGCTCAAACTACACGACTAGCGATTGTGTGTCCGATTTTGGCGTCGGGGTGCACCGCACACTAGAAGAGAATCGCAACTGTCAATCTTGTCGCTGCTCGCAGCCACCGAGACAATGCCCGACGTTCTATTTCCAGTCGCAAATATCAAACAGTGTTTGATTTCTACGATTTGCGATCGGCGACTCTTTGAGCTGCCAAAGTTCTATCTTAGAACGTCGCTCACGACGAGGAAATCTTCCCCGACAATCGCTTGCGATGGTCCTGGGGGGTAACGTTCCAGCGATTGTCGTAAGGGGGGTTTTCAGCCGAGAATCGGCGCGATAGTCGTGTAGTTTGAGCCATGCCTAAGGGTGTAAATCAGAGCCTTCACTGCGATTCGATTCAATTTTATAGGCCAACGATTTGATTATATGTGATACTTAAAGGGGCATTCCACCGGTGGAGACATGAATATGTATTGAAAATGGGTCATATATGTATAGTAGAATAGTAGCTTAGATTTCTAATTTGGTGCCTTCTTGGCCGAGAAAAGGCAGAAAATTACTTTTAGTGCTTGTGGATTTGTGACAACAATCCCCATAATGCATTGCAATGCTCAAATTCCACAGGCCACTCCCAGGCAACTCTGCCAGTGACTTACTGGAACCTCAATGCCAGTGATTTCAAAAGCACTGGTACACTGATCTGTGATTGGTCTGTTGGTGCATTAGGTTTAACCCCCTAACGGCGGGGTTGAAAGGATGGGAAAAAGGCTTGTAGTCTCAACAGAAATCCACCTCTCTTACACTTCCTCCTACAATGATGCAAAATGATGATTTTTACATCATTGTAGGAGGAAGTGTTAAGAGGTGAATATGGATTTCTCCTGTCTCAGGGGGAATTGGGAGAGTGTTGCACGACCATTCAAAAGTATGACTGGGTGCAATGGAAAGCCTAATGCAAATGGGTGTAGTGTTTTTCATGTGTAAATAACAAAAGATGACGAATCGATTAATTGAATTGTCGGCTATAGGATCGATGCATTGATTCAAAACGATCATTATTTACACCCCTAATGCCTACACGCTGCTGCTGCGTATATTTGTTTTACAACATGCCGCTTTTAATGATCAGTGAAGAAGTGTCTGCTATACCATATCACATGAGAAGACAATAACGGTTTGTTACAAGCCTTCTTCATCTAATGTCTGCAGAAGCATTTAAGCACGTTGAAACAGAGCGGACCCAATGTCTTTCTATACACTGTAGCATTCCAATGATGCTTTTGCTGTATAATGTTGTTGTGTTATACGACCAGTCTTAACCTCAATCAAAACGGAAACATAGTTCACTAAAGAGGTTTTGCCAGGAGCTCCAAGAGATGCTTGACCTCAGCCAAGTGGCAGAGCTTTGCTTAAAGTGCTTGAAATAAATCTCCAACGGGATCGAGCGGGAAAGCATAATCAGAGTGGGTGGCGGTGGCGGCAAATAAAGCTCACACGCAGGGCAAACAATGATTACTCCATGTAACTAATACATAAACTGAGCCGTGCGCTTATTCCCTCAGCTGTTTGTCAGGGCCGGATCAAGATGGCCCGGGGCCCCTATAAGCTACAGGTGTTTGTGGGCCTCCCCTCTAAAGCAAATTTCACAACAAAATTAGATAGACAGTGTCATAATTCCAAGATAGATGTCTGTCATCTATCGAGAGGGGTATTAGAACGATTTAAAACTGCATTGGATATTATAGATTCATTTTTCAATATTACACCTTGTCACAAATCTGCACTTTTTTACTTTTGACCAATAGTGGGCCCCCTGGCAGATGGGGGCCCCTAGGCTGCAGCCATATCTAGCCTGTGCAATAATCCGGCCCTGGCTGATAGAGCCGACGATGAGAGCAGAGCAGAACAGAACAGAGCTGAGCAGAATCAGGCAGTACAGGCGGTCCTTGCCAGGCTTGTAGTAGCAGATTACAGAAACTGCACGCAGTATGATTTGCAGTGTTAATTCAACACCCGGAGAGTAGTAGGAACACTATGAGTTTTCAATTCAACTCTCCAGGTATTGAATTCACACCACCCATTCTACTGTGCAGCAGAAAAAGCTGAGAAAGCTGACTGCACACATACACACATACACTGCACTTTGCCAGGGCGTCCTACCCTACTACACTTGATGATTAATGTCAGGTCAGTGATCCTCCACACCTCAATTCCGAGTGCTAAGTTTTAATGTGACCTAAGGACTGCAGAAAAAGTCAGTGTGCCCCATGTCAGTTTCTGGAAAGTAAATTGCTCCAAGGGAAATCGAACTGCTGTACTTTTCTACTTTTCTTTGCTCTGGTGTGGGAGCTCAACAAGATGAGAATCCTCCTCCATGCTTAAATTATATTTTCTTTGTGTGTGTGTGTGTGTGTGTGTGTGTGTGTGTGTGTGTGTGTGTGTGTGTGTGTGTGTGTGTGTGTGTGTGCGCACGCGCAGGGCTGCTGACAGCTTTTGCCGGGCCCATGCAGGACAAAGCCATCAGAGAGGGCCCTCTTCTCAATACATACAATATAATGATGACCCAATTCTGGGCCCGCCTTCTCCCTGGGCCCTGGACAACTGACCTGGTTGCCTCCCTCCTGTTGGCTTCCCTGTCTGTGTGTGTGTGTGTGTGTGTGTGTGTGTGTGTGTGTGTGTGTGTGTGTGTGTGTGTGTCTGTACGTGTGAGTGTGTACGTGTGTGTGTGTGTGTGTGTGTGTGTGTGTGTGTGTGTGTGTGTGTGTGTGTGTGTGTGTGTGTGTGTGTGTGTGTGTGTGTGTGTGTGTGTGTGTGTTCGGCATCTTCAGTTCCGGAAGACGGACGTTATGTCAGACTATCAATTCTTTCCCCAAGTCAGCTCATGGTGGACATTAACCTTGAGTGGGCTGCGTGTGGGTTGGAGGTCTCCTTGTTATCATCTGGATGGAAATAGTTTGGGCTGAATCTCTAACTTCCATTCCCTGAAGAATGTGTTTTCACACCTGTGTGACAAGAAGACTTATGGGTTGAAAATGCGAAAGAATATCGCAGAGTAAAAAAAAATGCTGTGCTAATTCAACACTTAGTGTTGAATCCACTGACTATATACTACATCAGGGGTATTCAATTAAAAGTTACAGAGGGCCTGTTTTTCAAATTCCCTTCAGTGAGGGGGCCGAACATAGAATCTGTATTACTGTGAGCAGCACGGTGTCCGAGGTTAGGGTGCGAAACAAGCGCATAGCTTTCCAGACAGAACAGATATTCACTTCTCTATTTCTTAGTAGCCTTAGGATCAGTGTTAATTTTGTCAGCTTTTTTTTATTTAGTTGTAGTCTTAGTCACAATGACGAAAATCAATTTTAGTCTTAGTCATATTTTAGTCATTGCATTCCCAATTTAGTCTTATTCTTTGTCTTAATGACGAAAATCATTTTTAGTCTTAGTCAATTTTTTTGTAATTTTAGTCATTTTAGTCAACACTGTACATAATAGAACTTCTCCACCACTGCTTCTCTTTTTAACATATGAAAAGTTCAGATGCAAAAACCCCTAAGTGCCATATCAGAAATAATCTTAATTCATTTTTATTTAATACAATGCTACCAAAATTGCATATGTTTTTTATTTTATTTATGTAATATAACTATTTATATGTATTATCAAGTACATGAATGTAAACCAAACTAACAACAGGGTTCTCTAAAAATATAGAAGTGCAGGTATTCAGAAATGGAGTTAGGGGGTTTTGCATCTGAACTCTTCATATATCATTGACTGTACAGAATAAATCTTCTCCGCACACCGCTTCTCTTTTTAACATATATACTGTATCACACTGTGCAGAATGAAACTTCTTCACACACTGGTTTTCTTTTTCTGTATTTTATTGAAAAACAGTGTTAATTTAGTCAGGTTTTTAAAATTTAGTCTTAGTCTTAGTCACAATGACGAAAATCAATTTTAGTCTTAGTCATATTTTAGTCATTGCCTTCCCAATTTAGTCGTAGTCTTAGTCTAAATGACGAAAATCAAAAAAGGGCTTTGACAAAATATTTTAGTCATAGCCATGGTTGACGAAATTAATTTTGACACTGATTTAGATAAGATTTCACTCTCTTGTGAATGCATAATAGAGATATCACCAACCTGAAGTGTTAGTGACCATGAATTATGCACGGCCAGAGATAGCACACATAATTGTTTTCATTTTGTTCTGACCTTATGGGGGGGCAGAACCTTGCCATCCAAGGGACGCATCTGGCTCCAGGGCCCCCATTTGAATAGCTCTGTACTACATGGACAGCGTGCTTCTATTGTACAGGTATTCCATTCAATGGTTTTGAAGCGTCCGCGATTGATCTGCAAGGATTCTTCAGCCCTACATTTTCAGATTCGTACCTTAGCAACGATGAGAAGCACTAATAGGACGGCGGTTGTGTTTGACTTTCAATTGGCAAATATTGGCAAGGATATGCAGTGTTTGAAGTCTCCCATGGAGATGAATGGGAAATGGCGATTTGTTTCCCGGTTTCTGGGTCTAGTCCCACCCTCCACCATTGCCTCACTTTAGAATGTAACCCATGGTGTCCCCTATAATCACTGTTAATGGCTGAATCAACACTGCATGTTTTACTGTAGGGGGGTGCACAGAATATTGTAATGTGGAAATTTAGAACCTTCCATGGATTAAGCATACAATATCTTTTATCTTTGAAAGACCTGAAATTTGCTGTAGGTACAAGCCAGTTTTTTTGGATTACACAGCAGAACCACAAGCACAACCCCCCCCCCCCCCCCAAAAAAAAAAGGAAAAAGAAAACAAGGAGGGGCAAAAGGAAATCAAGGCTACACTCCCAGATCGATCCTCAGGAGTAACAAGAACTCCAGGTAGTAATCAACATTTCTGACACCCCATTGACTGATGACTGTGTTGCAGTACTATTGTCAAAAGGCTTACTGTAACATTTGCACCTACCAACTATGCCAACTGCTTTAAAAGTAGACCTCTTTAGATTTTATCGCAGTTTGCACTTGAAACTTTAGTATAATCAGAACCCAGGCACCTCAACTGCTGCCAATACCAGTGACTATAATACTTATTTCCGCCCCTTACAGGAACATGATCACTTTCTATGGCCGCTATATTGATGATCTAGTGTTCCTCTTCTCTGGTATTGAACAAGAACTAACTTCATTTCACAGATACCTAAATAATCTTTGGCAGACCTTATCAACAGCCACAACTGGGGGAGCTAAGTCTGACCATAATTTTAAGAAACCTGAAATTTAATTTCAAATAATATATAGCCAAAATTACATGGTGCTACTCCAGAGGCAAAGCACAGAAGTTTCCCAAGTTCAAAACTGTCGAAACTTTTTGGAATTTCAGTCAATAACTGCTCTCTAATCACCATTATTCTCAATAAATATTCATAACTACATTTAGTTGCCAACTATTTTAAAATTGCCAGATAATACTCAGATTTGTGTAAACTGTACATATTTTCCAGGTTTCGTAGTGGTAATCTTATTAACTAGGCCTATGCTTAGAGGAGAGGAGGTGAGGAGATGAAAGATCTGACTCTGGAGACAGAGAAATAGTCTGCCCTTCCAGCTGAGCTTCCCCATCAGATTATCATTTCAGTCCATCTTGACTTCCAGAGGCATGATGGAGTTTTGTGGAGCTTTGAGAAAGTGTTAGATTGTCTTGCTATTTGAATGTGGTTAAAATGAAAACAACTGGACCTCATCCACTCCAATAGCTAACCTTCACATATTGGACTGGGGCAGTGGTTCCCAACCTTTTTCGTAAGGGACCCATATTTTTACTATTGTAAGCTTTTGTGACCCAACCACGCGATCGCCCGGGAAAACTTTCCTGAGAAAACTCATTTTACTTATTTTATTCCTCAATTCCCCTTGGTCACATATAGGCGGAATCTACGCAACCTGTCACGCACTAGCTTTGCATCAGTGGTGGCAGATGCCTTGCCCTCAGCAAGCGTGCTCTCCTCACTCGATGTTGACACTGCTACAGATTCACTCAGCTCCACACTGACCTCCTGCCTCGACAACCTGTGCCCACTAGTCACTAAACCTGCAAGACCTTCACAACCGCGACCATGGCTGACAGAGACCATCCGAGCTCTACGTACCACCCTCAGAGCGGCAGAAAGGAAATGGCGCAAAACCCGCAACCCATCTGATCTCGAAAAACTTAGATCTCTACTAGCCTCCTTCTCCGCCTCTGTAACAGCTGCCAAGACGACCTACTACAACGACAAGATCAGCAACACTACAGACCCACGTAAGCTGTTTTCTACATTCAAGTCACTGCTCAACCCTCCCCCCCCCTCCTCCGCCCACAGACCTGAACCCAGACAACTTTGCCACCTTCTTCACGGAAAAGACGGCAAATATTAGCAAGCAATTCTGTGAGCCGCCCTCCCGTCCAGAAGACACCCCCCTGGAAAACACGGCGACTCCTGCAACACTTCATGAATTCACTCTGCTCTCTGAAGAAGACGTTTCCAAACTCATCACAAGAAGCCGTCCCACCACCTGCCTACTAGACCCAGTGCCCACAAACCTTCTTCAAGACATTGCCCAAACAGTGGTCCCAGCAATCACATCCATCATGAACTCCTCACTCTCCTCCGGCACTGTCCCCTCCGCCTTCAAACAAGCAAGGGTGACACCACTACTGAAGAAGCCTACAAATGACCCCTGCTCATGTCGAAAACTACAGACCTGTCTCACTGCTTCCCTTCCTATCCAAGACGCTAGAAAGGGCAGTTGCAAAACAGGTCACCCAACTTCTTAAACCAGAACGGATTACTGGACCAAAAACAATCTGGTTTCAGAAGTGGACATTCAACTAAAACTGCGTTACTCTCAGTGACTGAAGCTCTAAGGACTGCAAGAACGGAAGGACTATCCTCGGTCCTCATACTACTAGACCTGTCTGCAGCCTTTGACACAGTCAACCACAAGATCCTCCTGAGGATACTCAGAGCCATGGGAATCACAGGCGTTGTCCACTCATGGTTCAACTCCTACCTCTCTGGACGCACCCTTCAGTGTGTCATGGCAAGGGAAGCTGTCTACGACTCACACCCTCTCCACAGGCGTACCCCAAGGATCAGTGCTGGGACCCCTTCTGTTTGCAATATACACCTCCTCCCTGGGACGTGTCATTCAAACACATGGGTTCTCCTACCACTGCTATGCTGATGACACCCAGATGTACCTGTCGTTCCGTGCAGAGGACACCACGGTTTCGGAACGCATCTCTGCCTGCCTCACCGACTTGTCAACATGGATGAAGGACCACCACCTACAGCTGAACCTGGCCAAGACAGAGCTCCTGGTGATCCCAGCTAAAGAGTCGCTCAGTCACAAAATCAACCTCAAGATAGGCTCCACCATCGTGACCCCAAACAAAGTCGCCAAAAACCTCGGCGTCATGATTGATGATGAGCTGTCATGCTCCAACTACATCAACTCGGTCACCCGGACCTGTCGAATCCAGATGTCCAACGTACGGAATATCAGACCTGTGCTGACACAATATTCTACACAACGACTGGTCCAGGCCACGGTCCTGCCCCGAGTTGACTACTGCAACTCACTCATGACAGGTCTACCTGCTTGTGCGCTAAAGCCTCTGCAGATGATCCAGAATGCGGCGGCACGGTTGATTTTCAATCAACCCAAAAGGACCCATGTTACTCCTCTATTTATTGAGTTGCACTGGTTACCGATCGCCGCCCGGATCAAGCACAAGGCACTGACCCTTGCCTACAAAACCATCACAGGAACGGCCCCAGCTTATCTGAAGGACCTACTAACGCCTTATGTTACTGGAAGAGAACTGCGCTCATCCAGCACAAGCCGTCTGGCTCTGCCATCCAGTCGCTCTAGGTCAGTGGTTCTCAACCTTTTTTTAGCCAAGGCACCCTTTGACTTCATGAAAAATCTCAAGGCACCCCAAACATTCTTTCTTTTTTTTAATGTAGCAAAATGTAACAAATGTAACAAATACATATCCTTCCATGTAACAAACCGCGCGCACACGCACACACACGCACACACACACACACACACACACACACACACACACACACACACACACACACACACACAGAACTACCCCTCCCATATAACATTCCCTTCTTTTAAAAGGTTACTTGAAAAATCTGCCATCTGTACATGTAAGCTTACCTACAAACTCATGCCAAATGCTCAACATTCAAATAGCATTCATCAATTTAAGATAAGTAACTTGTTAACATTTTAAACTTCATATTATCCATACATGTTTACTGTAATCACATGGCAACATGACAAGTATCATTCATTTCACACAGTGGAACAACTTGCAACAATTTACATTGTTTTTTTATCAGTATGTAATGCACAGAACGGTGTTAAAGTCATTTTGCAATCAGGGCATTCCTTTTCTCTCTCTCTCTCTCTCTCTCTCTCTCTCTCTCTCTCTCTCTCTCTCTCTCTCTCTCTCTCACACACACACACACACACACACACACACACACACACACACACACACACACACACACACACACACACTCACGTGACTTGCAGTCAGTGGGAGACTTGGGCCTGCGAGGACGAACACAGCCTCTCTATCCTTGCAGGGATGGATGACAGACAAACGCGCAACTCTTGATCCAGAGCTCTGAGGCGCTCCCTGTGCTTGTTCTTAATGAACGTCAAGCTGGAAAAGCTCAATTCGCACAAATACGTAGTGGAAAATGGCAACAGCATGTCAATAGCTGTGCCTGACAATGTCGGGTAATTCTGTTGTACGGAAATCCAGAATGTATCAAGTGACATGTCATGAAACTGCATCCGTAAAGTGCGATCCTCTCTCATCTCAGCCAGTTGCTCCTGCGCCTGCATTGACAGGTCGGCTGCGCTCTCCAGAGCGCACGCATTCCATGGGTCACGTACCCAGTCAAAGCCAGCGAAGGTCTCCGCTGGAAAATAGATGTTAAATCTCTCCTCGAGGGTTTGCAAATGCCCAGAGATAAGGTCGGAATTTTTTTTGGTATTGGGATGTTGGCTGTACAGAGGGAACATCTCAACTTTCCCCTGCTTCACACGAGACCGCCAGAGTGTGAGTTTGGACTTGAAGCCGCGCAGTTTGTCCGATGATGTCAGAAGATTTTCCGCTTTCCCTTGCATTTTAGTGTTAAGTTCGTTGAGGTGTTTGAAGATATCTGCAAGGTATGCGAGTTTCGCCCACCACTGTTCATCTGCAACTAAACGCTGCATGTGCAGAATTCTCTTCGGATAGGAACACTTTGAGTTCCTCTCTCAACTCGTACAGCCTGTCCAAAACCTTTCCGCGTGAGAGCCATCGAACAGCAGTATGTAACAACAGGCTTTGGTGCTCAGCACCCATCTCCTCGCATAAGATGTGAAAAAGACGCGAGTTTAACGGCCGTGCCTTGATGAAATTAACAATGCCCACTGCCCCGTCCAGTACATCAGAAAGTTCTTTGGGCAAAGTCTTTGCAACTAATGCCTCTCTGTGGAGGAAGCAATGCGTTGTGCGAACATTCCTGTTTTGCTCTCGAACCCTGCTGATGAACCCTTTCACATTACCCGTCATCGCAGCAGCGCCATCGGTGCACACACTGATGCAGTTAGCCCAACTTAGACCTCCCTGTTCAAGGTATTCGGTTGTCACCCGATATATCTCCTCTCCCGTTGTTTTGTGAGGCAAACACTTGCAAAATAAAAAAATGTCCCGGATTTCTTCTCCATCGACAAACCTAACACATCCCAACAGCTGTGCGTGGCCACTCACGTCTGTTGACTCATCCACTTGCAAAGCGAATTTCCCACATTGTCTGATTTTGTCAAACACCACCTCTTCTATGTCTGCTGACATGTCATTGATTCGCCTTGCAATTGTTGAGTTTGAAAGGGGTACTTTCGAAATCTCTTTGGCTGCTTGTGGGCCCAACATTTTCTTAACCATCGCTATGCATGATGGCATTATCGTTTTTCGAAGAAAATATTCCCTGCTTTGATCGGCCTGTACTGGGTGATGGGTCGTCAGATGCCTTTTTAACTTGCTGGGTACCATGGCCTGGTTGGATAGTGTGTTATTGCACAGCAGACACAGCGGTTGAGGGCAGGATGGGTCGCCGGTGGAGATAAACCCGAACGTGAGGTAATTCTCGTCATATTGGCGTTTCTTCTTCTTGCTGGTCTCCACCTCCGTCCGTGAATTGCCACACGATGAAGATGAGGAAGTTACGGTTTCAGATTGAGACGAGTCCGATTCTGGGGCTTTTCTTTTCGGAAATTTGTCCATTGCTACAGTCGTAACACACAACCAGTGAGTTACTATCACTGTACAATGTACACAACTGACGTAACATAGCAACGCAACGTGAGCTCAGAAAAGTAACACATTTTGCGGACGTCACACATTCAAGTTGTTTATCTCAGATGTAGACTGTGGCAGCATAAATGTAGGCCTACAGTGATAATGTTAGGCTAGATGAAAAAAAATCCATTGACTAAGCATTCATTTATTAATTTAGACACCTGTTTATCATATCACACGCTTTGTACATTTATTGACGTCAATTTCACATAATGTCAGCCACGTTTCTGCGGCACCCCTGAGGGGGGCGTGCGGCACCCCAGGGTGCCGCGGCACCCCGGTTGAGAAACACTGCTCTAGGTACTCCCAGTCAAGATTGTTCTCCATTGTGGTACCCAAGTGGTGGAACAGTCTCCCAGAGGCAGCAAGACTGAGCACATCTCTTGCAGCTTTCAAGAAACAACTAAAGACATTCCTCTTTCGAGAGAATCTACTAGACTAATGCTTGAACTGGCCTTGCCCCAGGGCAGACTCCTGACATGATGTTTAGTTTAGTTTAGTTTAGTTTGTGAGTGTGTGTTTGTGTGTGTGTGTACTCGTTATTTTACTCTTTATATTTAAACCAAAAAAAAAACTAACCCCTCTTTGCAACTGCACTTGTTGTTCTGTATATCTCCTGTGCACTTTGTATTTGCTTGTGATGTTGGCTTGATTATGTCCTCTTTTGAAAGTCGCTTTGGTTATAAAGCGTCTGCCAAATGCAATGTAATGTAATGTAATTCGTCTTTGGTCAAATATAGAACAAATGTTTAATGTAGCACTTACTATTTGTTGCTTCAATGCATTTATTAGTTAAATGCATTTATTCAACATGGGCTATATATATTTAAAATGAAACCCCTTAAAATCAAGAGGGCTCCGCGACCCCCTGTGGATCTTTGGCGACCCATAGGTTGGGTCCCGACCCATAGGTTGGGAACCACTGGACTGGGGTATGTGCAATTAGTGACTAGGCTAACACATCAAGCTATGTTGGAGTGGATGGGGGAAAAAAGCAGAAAAAGACATAAATAATATATTGGGCATGTAAACACTTTTCAATGGTCACCTTTTTATTGACTCGACAGCCATGCTTTTAAGATATTATTTACTGACATTCTTTGCTCGGTGGTTGTCAATATGCACTCTTGTCTTCCTTAAACAATTCCAGCACTTTATTTCACATCTAAATCTATTCAGTGGGTCTGAGACCAAACCAACAACTGCCATAGGTCTGCATAGTCTTTGGATCGCCTGACTTAGGACCCTTCCCATTACTAATCCCTACCCCTATCCCTACGCCCTCCCCATGCCCCTCGAGCTTTCCAACGAAGCTGTAAGGTGTAGGGCTTGAAACGTAACCGCTACGAATTGGGATACCCCTTCAACAATCAAGGAATGACACTCACAGCTTTCACTAATTCCATGCATTAGGTTGACGTTAATAGCGATTTTTTCATGTGCGTTTCACGGAGAAAAGGGCCATCACACATTAGGACAATGTAGTACAATGGAATAATTATTATCACTTCAAAACCATCAATGCGGCGAAAATACTTAAACTTGTGTGCTGTTGTGGGTGCCGCGGCTTGCCGCCAATGGTTAAACTGTCGTAAATACACGACCGAAATCAAGTAGCTGAGGTGAAATTGACGTAAATACTCGGGCGGGTATCCGGGCACTCACATCCGGTAGCCTACTCACATTGGGTTGCTACATGCCGCACCCCTACCCATCTGTCTGAACGTAAATTGGGATGCCACTACGTCTACACGTGGACGCGCAAAACAGAGGCAAAGGGTAACGGCATAGGGCTAAGGGGTGTAATGGGATTCACATTTAGATGACTCACAGTGATAACATTTGACAAAAGGCGACAACATACAAAATGCATCCCCATGGAGTGTTTCAACAGGAGTCCTTGTAGTTTTTCAAACGCTAGTGTAGACAGGATGAAGTCCAGTTGGAGTGCTTCCTGGAACTGTCCAGTTTTTTAAGATGGTGCTCTTTGGTGACAGGCTTGGTTGATTTCAAAAAAGTTTGAGAAATACCAAGGCACTCATCTTCTTTGTAATTAAAATGCCTTTATTTTGTTGGGCATAGCATGATTAAAATACTTCGACGCGTTTCGGCATGAAGCCTTCGTCAGGAAGTGTGCAGTAGCTAGTGTAGACAGTCTGTAAGCATGAGGGTAACCCCTTCCCTGGTTTTGGCCTTTACTAGGATAAAACAATTGAAGATGGTGACAGGAAATGAGTGGGAGAGAGAAATTACCTTGGGATGAAATCGAACCTGGGTCCCTAGCATAATGGTAGGCCTATGGCACACTGGCCTACTGAGCCTTGTGGCCCCCAGCATCTCCCTTTCTACTTCTACTTTATGCACTTGGCACCTGTGCTTACTTGTTTCTGGATGCGTGCTCTACTTGCTTCCAAAACTCATTATCAGGTCCATAATTATGGCTGCTTCATTATGGCAGTGCACTAAAACACATTTGGATGTGAAAACACCACACGAAAATGTTAACATCTCATTTGTTTTCTGAGTTAGCCTTTGTTTAAGAAGTCTACTTAAACGCTTCTTGGTTCCAACTTTGGGTGCTTTTGTGAGGCATTGTGAATTACTGCAAATAAAGAAACAACATTGTCACAAAGATACTGCTTTAAGCCCTTTATTTTGAGTTTCTTCTAAAGCACGGTTGGAGCTTGTTTTTTGCAAAAAAATAAATGCTTAGCGCATAGAGGTTTGGGATTCAGAAGTCTTAAAGCAGTACCATACTTTAAGCATAGGCTATACACACACTGTCTTGTCCGATGCGCAATGCGATTTTCTACATTTTTCAGTACAGGGTCGATTTGCAATATGGCAACTAGGAATAAGAGACTGCAGGGTTTTTACCAGTATGCTTGCAATATGATCACGGTGGCCAACCATAACACCAATACACATGAGCATCATGCAATATTTCATCTGCAGCTGGTCAATTAGTAGGTGCCAATAACTAAAATGAAAGTCAATCGTGAAGAAGACCCAAATATCTTAGCCTTTACAGTAAAATGCAGACTGAACGGGAGAGAGCAAGCAAGGATGTGGAGAGGGTAAGGCGAGATGAGGTGAGTTTGACAGGTGCTGTTGCCTCTGGGGGAATATCTGATTTTCTGGTACCTGATTTGAATCTGGGAGCGAGAATGGGCTATAAGCATAATGTTCAGGGGCCTGGAAAATAGAAGGAATAAGCGGTGTCAGAGAATACATTTGCAAAGTCGAATAAAGTTCAAACGTCAGTTTAACCACAGAATGCCTGAAAAAAACCTATATATAAAAAAGACTGAAAAAAAAGAAAACAGACTTTTTAATATCTTCTAAATGCCCTTTCCTGCCTGCATAGATACATACAGTCAGGGCATATTAACCCACAGACCGACCTGAGCTTTCACCGAATGCTTTTTTTTGGTGTTGGGGGGATAATATATAAATCAAACTTGAGGCAGTAATGGAGGTGTAAGGTGTGTCATTGTCAGTCCATAAATCTTGGTCCACTTTGGGTGCTTAGGACGCCGAGTGGACCCTGGGAGCATATTAAAGGTGCAGAGATGAGTGTGTGGAGAGTGCTGACCACTCCAAACAGTGATGCGTTTGCAGTGGCAGAGGCTGTAATAGTCCTTTCAGGGTTAGCTTTTACAAAGCCTTTAGAAACACACTCGGTCATTCCCTCAAATGCTGTTCCCATCTTGCGTGTACCATACAGTACGTACACAGCAACACAACACAGCCATAGCATTTGGGAATGTCCTTACACAGCCAGGGACGTAGCAGCAAATCCTTTGTACAATCAACTCCAATGGGACCCCCCCACACACACACACACACACACACAGCCATATACAGTATCTTCATAAATCGGACTGTGTGTGAGCCCCTTATATACATAGGGCCCTGGTGACTCAGTCACACTTAACCCCCCCTGAACGACACCCCTGCTTACAGACATGGCAGAAATAAATGATACAGTCTGCACACTTGGTAAAATGCATTTAATACACATGTGCTCACATTCTGCCTTCTGTGGAATTACACATTGAATTTCAGATTTGCTTTCTTAGCATGACTGCTGAAATACACTGTTGTCAAACGTATCACCTATTTGAAATCACTCACTCTCACTCTCTCACTCTCTCTCGCAGTCAGGGCACGTTTCATAGCCTGGAGGCTTGGGTTCGAAGCAGGGTGGGACAATTCTGTTCCCTTTTGCTACACTCACACACACTCTATCTCCCTTCCTCTTTCTCTCTGAAATACTCTACCCCATCTCTATCTCTAATCACAGACACAGACATCATGCATTCAAACAAAAACTAACCTTATAAACTTGTCAACTCTTTTGCCTCTCTAGCTGCCTCTCACAGAAACAGAACAATATTAAAGAGAAGCAAAGTCTTCTCCGTGAGCAACAGCATCTTGCATCATCTATCTGCTGCTCTACACAGCCTGGTGTTTTCAGGTAGAGTAATATCTCGAGGAAACATTTCCACATTCTAGATGCCACTGTAACCGGATGGACCAGGTCTCCGGTTGGTGTGCGTAATGATCATTAAATGAGTGCCAGGTGGGCGATGGTGGACGACTTCCGGGTCGTATAAAAGGCCCGGTTTGTTTGTTATTCGCTGCTGCTGCCAGTCCCCATAGCCTTGGCGTTGCATGTGCCCTTGCCCTGCGTGCTGCTGTGGCATTTGGGCAGCATATTGGTGGTGGCGCGTAAAGCGCACCGCAGGCAAGTATGGGTTGCGAAATGTATCCAGCTCTTGAAGCTTTCTAGTCGGAGCCAGCGGGAGCAAGACAAACTCCTCAGGATTCGTCATCCGACTACAGCCTGAAGGTTGGGAGGCACCCATTGGCAAGGGTGGGGGACGCCACCGTTCCTCCGGGGTTCCGTTTTGTTTATTTTATAACCAAGCTTTTAGTTGGGGCAGGTGGTGCGAAGTTGCGCGTTCCTAGCACTACGCATGCGTGCGTGTCGTTCATTCATTGTGAGTACGGTCTGACACGGCTAGCTTCAGTCGCCCACCCCTTAGGTAAGGGATGAGCGACTGGAGACTGATCGGTTGGGATTAGTATCATTCATCGTGCAATACATTTATTGATGAGGTGGTAATTCACTGAGTGTTAGTAACCTCTCGGACAAGAGGCTTGATTAGTAGCATCTCCTCGTTGTGAACTGCTTTTTTTGAGTTTGCTGTGATTTATCCCCGTTTGACATCGGGGTTTATTATTTTGTTTTCCCCCCTTTGTATTTTCGTGTGTGTTTGCCGTGTCAAGTTCGCAACGAGGGGAATAGCATAGTCTCTCTAAATTAGTGCATCACTCAGTGTCTTCTTCTTATCGGCCTTGTTGCACGGTAACAGCCTGGTTTGAATCCAGTTGTGATTACTGTGGATGTATGTATGAATACTTAGTGAACTGTGTACCTGCTACCTGCCCATTTTAACACAGAGTAAGAAAAGAAAGAAAATAAAAAGACTTTCTGTGTTAACAGCTGTGTCCTCATTCATCATCCCGAACCTGTCGGGGAAATTGTGTACATATTATAACATCTGGGTTGTCTCACCCATAAAGAGACTGGCGTAGTCACCTTTTCTACTCTGATTTAGTAAAAGTTGAAACCTGTGTAACACCACCCTGTTACATTTTGGCGAAGTCGGCAATGGATGATTAGAACTAGTTGGACACAGCTGTTGGTTAGAGCTTGGGTTTTTCTTTTTTTTTGGTTGTTTAACCGGGGAGGAACGGTGGCTGCCCCCCTCGGCAGGCGACGCCGCGGCTGACACCAGGGACCCCAGAATGATCGAGCTGGCGGAGATACAAGAGATGGCTGCGCGCAATCAGCGACAGCTGGACAGATTGTCGCAGTGGGTCGACGCGCGGCCGCAGTCTCCACGGTCTCCGCTCACTTGCTGGAGGTGCCAACGGCCGGGGCACCTGGCGCGGGAGTGTGGTGCGCCACGGGCCTCCCGTCGTGGGCCACCATCCCCGGCAGCCCAACCGGGGAGAGATCGGCAGGGCTCCCCTCGTCAGCCGACCAGAGCACCAGCCGCCTCGGGACTGGACAGCCACAGCCCGGGCGGAGGCCGCCCGCCCGCAGGGGACCCGAACATTCTCACCCAATCACCATCCGGTGTTTTATGGTTTTGTATGTGTGTATGTGTCTGTGTGGTCCTGATGGTCTTGGTAAATCTGTTAAGTGCGTATTAGTTTGTGTGGGTGGGTGGGTCAGTGTGCGCCTGGGAATGTGTGTGTGTGCGCGAGAGAGTGAGGGAGGATCCTCATAATGGGCTTAAATGCCGTGCGTCACCGGGACGGTGCCGATTCAAACCTGGGGTAAATGTAACCGGATGGACCAGGTCTCCGGTTGGTGTGCGTAATGATCATTAAATGAGTGCCAGGTGGGCGATGGTGGACGACTTCCGGGTCGTATAAAAGGCCCGGTTTGTTTGTTATTCGCTGCTGCTGCCAGTCCCCATAGCCTTGGCGTTGCATGTGCCCTTGCCCTGCGTGCTGCTGTGGCATTTGGGCAGCATATTGGTGGTGGCGCGTAAAGCGCACCGCAGGCGAATATGGGTTGCGAGATGTATCCAGCTCTTGAAGCTTTCTAGTCGGAGCCAGCGGGAACAAGA
Organism: Engraulis encrasicolus; assembly: GCF_034702125.1. NCBI lineage: Eukaryota > Metazoa > Chordata > Actinopteri > Clupeiformes > Engraulidae > Engraulis > Engraulis encrasicolus. Next base: position 20,477,214 of record NC_085875.1, read on the forward strand.
CAAACTCCTCAGGATTCGTCATCCGACTACAGCCTGAAGGTTGGGAGGCGCCCATTGGCAAGGGTGGGGGACGCCACTGTTCCTCATCGGTTCTGTTTCGTTTATTTTATAACCAAGCTTTTAGTTGGGGCAGGTGGTGCTTAATTGCGCGTTCCTAGGACTACGCGTGCGTGCGTGTCGTTTATTCATTGTGTGTACGGTCTGACACGGCTAGCTTCAGTAGCCCACCCCTCAAGTAAGGGATGAGCGACTGGAGACTGATCGGTTGGGATTCGTATCATCGTGCAACACACTTATTGATGAGGTGGTAATTCACTGAGTGTTATAGTAACTTCTCGGACAAGAGGCTTGATTAGTAGCATCTCCTCGTTGTGAACTGCATTTGAGTTTGCTGTGATTTATCCCCGTTTGACATCGGGGTTTATTATTTTGTTTTCCCCCCTTTGTATTTTTGTGTTTGTTTGCTGTGTCAAGTTCGCAACGAGGGGAATCGCATAGTCTCTCTAAATTAGTGCATCACTCAGTGTCATCTTCTTATCAGCCTTGTTGCACGGTAACAGCCTGGTATGAATCCAGTTGTGATTACATAGCTGTGGATGTATGTATGAATACTTAGTGAACTGTGTACCTGCTACCTGCCCATTTTAACACAGAGTAAGAAAAGAAAGAAAATAAAAAGACTTTCTGTGTTAACAGCTGTGTCCTCATTCATCATCCTGAACCTGTCGGGGAAATTGTGTACATATTATAACATCTGGGTTGTCTCACCCATAAAGAGACTGGCGTAGTCACCTTTTCTACTCTGATTTAGTAAAAGTTGAAACCTGTGTAACACCACCCTGTTACACCATGATGACCAGCTCAGAGCAGTCAATCACTCTACTGTCTCTTTACTTACAAAAAAAGAGAAAAACACAGCACAGCACCTCATCACAAGTGGATGAGCTAATGACTAAATGAGACTTCTGGGCTTCCAACAGATATATTAAGCACCTGCTTGGATTAGTTTGGTTAAACTCTAAAGCTGTTTTCATATTACACTCTAAAACAATGCAGTCTGCTACCTTAAAGGGACACTGTGTGAGAGTTTTAGTTGTTTATTTCCAGAATTCATGCTGATCATTCACTAATGTCACTTTTTTCATGAATACTTACCACCAGCATCAAATTCTAAGTATTCATTATGACTGGAAAAATTGCACTTTTCATACATGAAAAGGGGGATCTTCTTCATGGTCCGCCATTTTGGATTTCCAAAAATAGCAATTTTTAGCTGCAAAAATTACTGTACTTGGACCATACTAGAAAATATGTGTTTAATACTTAGTAAACTTTCATGTAAAGATTTGGCAATAGGCAGCCCAGTTTCAATTCACAGCATAGTTGCAGTACCTTTTTTGACCATTTCCTGCACAGTGTCCCTTTAAGTTTGTAAGTTAACTCAACTTGAGACTTTGATTTCTGAATTGAAACATACATGTGTATAAGCCTCAAGATGAGTTAACCACAAACTTAAGGCTGCAGGGCAACTTACTTTACTTACTTTTTTTTACAATGTTTTACAGTGTACGAGGAACAGTGTCAGTCCCTGTTTGCACATGAAATACACTGAACCAAAGTGCTTGCTGATGAATGCGCCTCATTCGAGGTTTGTTTTACTGCATGTGACCGGCATGAATCTGCTGCCATCTACTGTTGTCACAGTTTGGTTAGAAAAACTGTTAACGCTTTACTTGACGCCGACATCGTAGGTATGACATGACAGTGTCATAACAGTGTCGCAACGCAGTCCTGGACGTGTCATAAGCAATGTGTGACAAGGGACATTCGGTTATGGTAATGACAACCCCTAACATTGTCTCTTCATGATCATAAAACGTTAATGACATTGACATAATGTTAATGATTCTATGTTTATGACTATGTGTCATGACACTGTTTTGACACTATTGGGAGGGAAAGTAATCTCATCGCCCCCTGCTGGCAACGGTTCCAAGCCTCTGCATCAAATTAATGTTTTTTTTCTTTAAAAAATTACATCTCGGTCCTGACGACGAAGTAGGAGCAGTGGTTGTCATATAATATGCATGTTGGCCTGTTTGATTGATTTAGGTGGTAAAATGTTCGGATTTTAACTGATCTGAACTGATTTTAATATTCTTAAAAAAGCTAATACAGAACTACACTGACTTGCATGTGTGATGTGTTTACTTCATGTAATTAGCATAGCTAAATTAGCATAGCCAAACATTAGCCAGAGAGGTGGTTACTCGTCATTACAGAAGCCATCATATCTATTAGAGAATCTAAAACCAAACCAAAATAATCGAGTGAATGTATGTGTAATAAGACGCCAATATGGAACTCACAGGATTACAAGAATGTGAAGAAACACGTAGAACTTGCGTTCGTTTGTTTCCCTGTGTTGTTAATGAGGCGCGAAGCACAGCATGCTGGGAGCTGTAGTCCATTTCTGACCAGATTGGCACAATTTCTACTTTTCTTAAAATTGCAAAAAATGACTCAAGATATCGACAGGTAGTAGTTCATCCTATTGTGTAAGATGAAACGTGTCTGGTGTGCTAGTTCAGCGTCATATCTTTGTGGGATTTTTTTTTAAAACTTGTCCACGGGAGTTTCAACAGGATCGTCCTGGTGGTTGGAACGTAACCGCTAGGATTGCTGTTCTCCACTTTCCCTCCCAATTATGACAATGTTATGTCATGCATATCACGCTGGTGTCAAGTTAAGTGTAACCGAAATATCATGTTTTCTTGGGGTTGCATCGCAAACCAAGTTTTAATTTCCTGAATACTCATCAGCATGAACTCATTTTTGTGTGTGGGCACGTCAGGTGATTTGATATTAACATGCTGTATCAGTCTGAAAACGCCATGGGCCTGTTTCACATGACGTCAGACACCTTTGATTCATTGCATTCAAAGCAGATATAAGCTGCTGGTGGCATAGACATTTACATATACGTACATACATCCCCACTGTTTTTTGCCTGGAACTGGTAGTTGAACGTAGGTACCTGCTTTGGTTCCAAATAAAGTATGTTTGACGTCACAGCGAGAACCAGGGCTGGACTGGCCATCTGGCATAGCGGGGATTTCCCGGTTGCCCCCGCACCCTTGTGGGCCCCCTTTTTTTACATTTCTGAAAATAGGGGCGCACAAGGGTGTAGGGCCCACCGGTGTGTCAGTTCTACGCCGTTAATTATGAGGGGGCCTTTTGTGCCAAAAGTGCCAAGGCCCTTTTTCTCCCCCAGTCCAGCCCTGGCGAGAACTAATAAGATGCCTCTTCATTTCAGCCACAGTGCCAATTCAGTTTCGTGACAAAATAGCAGTTTCACCAGTACATTGGGTGAAAAAGAAATCTTGCTGCCACTGCTGTTTGTGTAGGATGACGGGTTTGTACTGAGCATTTGCAGTCGCCTTTTTCCCAGCTACTGCTCAAAGTGGCAGCACACGTCATGTGCCATCGGAAATAATAATTCAATTTGCCATTTTGTTTTCCTAGACACGAGTCGAAGAACACAACATCAGCAAACAACACATGGCTGCAAGCATGTTTGTCTCAGCTCAGCGCTGACATTTTGCATGAATTTTTCCCCTCCACCCTCCCTCTTTCTCCATCTCTCCCTCTCTCTGTCTCTCTCTCTCTTTTTCCTCCTTTACATCCATCCTTCCTTTTTTCTACTCTGTTTGCCCCACTCTCTTTCTCTGTTTTTCCTCGCAGAGATCCCTCCCTCTCTCCTTCCTTCTTCTCATCCCGAGTCCTTTGGGAGTTCCAGCCTCCCACTTACAGTCATCATTAAAAGTTTCTTTGAGGTTCAGTGAACTTGAGTTGCTCTGTTTGCCCTCATAAATATTCTGACACTTCCCGCATAAGGAGAGAGACACAAGTCTGGAATGTGGAACACAGACAGAAAGAAAGTGAAGTGTGGCTGTGAAAGAAGAGAAAAACACAGAGCGAGACAGAGGACAGAGAGACGGAAACACAGAGAGAGGTGGGGAGAGGGAGAGAGATAGATAGATAGAGAGAGAGAGAGAGAGAGAGAGAGAGAGAGAGAGAGAGAGAGAGAGAGGAGAGAAGAGCCACCTGATCCCAGATATTCAACAGGGGAGCTGGCTGTCATTGGCCTGTTCAAGAATATGACACCACATCCAGAATGTCCTGCAGCTGAAGCTGACCTTGATTCCTCATATATTCTCTCTCTTTTACTCTCTCTCTCTCTCTCTCTCTCTCTCTCTCTCTCTCTCTCTCTCTCTGCTTTTCACTTCTTTCCACTGCAAGTGGAGGGTAAATTTATCATGGTGACTGAGGTTAGAGAATAAGGTGGTCATATGATTACTGTTTTCTTTGAACTTGCACTTTTATTCCTCTCACGTGGAAGGTCTGCAGTCCCCCACTCCCCGACTCTTCTCTTCTCGCCTCTTCTCCCCGCTGTTTTTCGTTTCAGAGAGTGTGGGCCAAGGATTTCAGTCACCCACAGACCACCTAAAAGTTGAACTTCAGACACAGACACAGACAGAGTAATACAGACACAATCACACACTTACAGATATGTGGGAATGTGTAAGAATAAATACATTGTAATGGCGGCCCAATTCTGGGCCACCCTTCTCCCCGGCCCCGGGACAACTGACCTGGTAGCTTCCCCTCTGTCGGCTTCCCTGTGTGTGTGTGTGTGTGTATGTGTGTGTGTTTGCGCGCGCGCGTACCCGCTTCCATGAACCCTGGGCGATTAACGTCGTACTGCATGTGTGGGAATGTTTATGTGTGCAACTGTGCATGTATGGCCTATGTGAATTTAAAAGCACTTTGAGTCAACTATACAGTTGTAATATTGTGCTATATAAATACATGTTGTTGTTGTTGCTGTTGTAATTGTATTTCTTGATGTTGTTGTTGTAGTTGTTGTAATTGTTATTATTGTTGTTGTTGTTGTTGTTGTTGTTGTTGTTGCCGTTGAAAAGGATGCCAAGTAACGGTGGTATATGATTTTAATGAACATGTGTAGCTCCCTGGTAGGCATCAGTAGCCCTTGGGCAGCCCTCAGACCCAGACAGTTTGGGGACAGTGGAAAGTAACTATGGGGACACTTCCCACTTCCCTCACTGTCACAGATTAGGAGGACATTGCTGTACAGCAGAATGCCTCATCTTGGGTACCAATCTCTATCCTGTCATCTTTTTCATTCACCCTCTCCTTCACCAAAGCCTCACTCTGCTCTGCTGAAGCACTTAGTATGACAGCGGGACGGATGATTACCTCATTAACAAAAATGTCAGCATGAGAAGCATGAGAGAATTTGCCGGCATTTCACAGATTAATACAGTCTTGTATACTTTCAAGTCATTTTGATGAGCTTTAGGACATCTTTATCTAGATTAGACACATTGATACATTGATAAGCAAGTAGTGTTATATGAAAAATGATGAAATATACAAGTCTTCCCAGCTGTATGAGTGGGGTTGAAATGGAATTGAGTTTTTATGTCACTCCTTTTAAATCATTATTATTAGAGGTTAGTAAACATCTCACATCTTATACATTGATCAGTTTCAAACATTGCATTACCATAAGGCTTTATCTTACTCCAATGTCTTATGTTATTTTTTTATCTGCAGTAAGTTTTAAAATTTAAGGCTATTTTTGAATCTGACTAAAATGATAATCTACTCTACTCTACGAGAGAATCTGCTCTCTTCTTTTACTGCATTCCACTTTATTATTTTATTCATGTCCTCAGAGATCCAGCCTGTGCTTTCTGACCTTCTGTTGGTTACCGTTTCCCCTTTTCTTTGTGTATTACATGTATCTGATTTGCCAGTATTTTAAAGTTGTGGCAAAATAGTTGCAGTGAACCCAGTATAAGTATCTGTTGTATCTATATGCCGTTCTCTGAATGAAACAAGATTGCACACGGTTGGTCTCCTTATTACCTTCGATAAAGCAATTCAATCAACAAGCTATTGTTGATGAAATCTTGACCTTCATGAATGGAATCAATCACGGCACCATATAGATTCGTTTTCTTTTTTTTTCCCCCACTCCGGAATTGAAAGAAACTGCACCAAAAAAAAACACATTGTGCACATCGTGTTTAACAAGACAGCCTGATTAATCCTGATTTTTCTCCCAGCTGTGTACTTCATCATGGCGGAGGGTCGTGGCCAGCGGGGGCAGGCTACAGCCCCATCGACTCCCTACTGGACGCTTTATTCCCACTGACCGATCGCACGGCGCTGCATATTGATCACGCCTGATGTCAACCAGACACCGTTGGAGGTCAGAGGGTGTAACGCTTGGTGGCAGCAGGCAAACCAGGCCCTCGGCTGAAGATAAGCCACCAGCAGAGGTTGTATAACCTTTCATGCTTACACATATACGCATATGCACACACACATGCATGCACGCATGCACGCACGCACGCACGCACACACACACACACACACACACACACACACCTGCATGCAGACACCCATGCAGACACAGGGAAGACAATAGAGGGGAAGCCACCAGGTCAGTTGTCCCAGGCCCAGGGAGAAGGGTGGCCCAGAATTGGGTTGCCATTACATTGTACCATGTTCTTTCTGGAATGTAACACATTCCCATATATCTGTGAAGTAAACTCAAACACACACACACACACACACACACACACACACACACACACACACACACACACACACACACACACACACACACACACACACACACACACACACACACACACACACACACACACACACACACCTATAGACTGCCATAATGCCACTGCGTATCATCATTTGACCAATTCTTCTGCGGCGCAAAACAACTATTTCATTCCTGAGACAATTGCTGGATTGTCTTTCCTCCCCCTCTTCAGTCAGTTTATCCTCTATTGCACCCGGCTCAGAGTCAATAGCCGTCTCTTACCTTCAGCCTTGGCACTGGATCTGTGAGCGTGCCCTCCTTCCCTTCCCTCTGGGCGTGTGACCTGGCTTGGCATCGCTTAGCAGAGGGGGCTCGCGCATCAAACCGGCCCCGTAACACTAGATTACAGGCTGGCCATATCCAGCGCGCTCAGGCTCTCTCATGCTGAGCTTAACACATTCTTCCTTTCTCCCTGATTCTGCCTCTCTTTCTTTCCTTCTCTCTCTCTCTCTCTCTCTCTCTCTCTCTCTCTCTCTCTTTCTCTCCCTCTCTCTCTCGTTTTGTGAGTTAATATGTGTTGTGTGTGAGTATGCATGCGTGCACATGTGTGTGTGTGTGGGTATGTGTTTGTGCGTGTGTGTGTGTGAGAGAGAGAGAGAGAGAGACAAAGAGAGAGAGAGAGAGAGAATATGTATGTCTGTGGTGTTTGCTTGTGTTTCCTGTGAGTGCTTAGATATTGGCGTATGTGTGGACTATTTAACTATTGTCAGTTTGATTAATACCATAGCATCACTCTGCTTCAGAAACAAATTTGTGGATGCCTCATTTTCCCCACTCGTTTTTTTGTAGAAACCCTCCAAAAGTCTCGCTGCTGTGTTCGTCCTGTTACCATCTGTCCACCCGTCTGTTGGTCCATCCGTCTGTCTTTCTTCACATTTGCACGGACGAGAGGGGGAGAGAGACACAGAAAAAAAGACAGTGAAAGGGAAAAAAAAGAACATTTTGAAGTGACTGTGCGAAAGACAGATTAACCTCAGACAGATGGAGAGAGAGAAGCACAGCGAAAGAGAAAAAGTAAGAGAAAGAAAAAAGAAAGAAAGAGTAACGGACAGAGAAAGAGAGAGAGAATGCTTGAGATGGTGGCCCCAACACATTGGGCAGAACTACGTTTTCATTATATTTCTCCATCGGCCAGACGGGTCTTCAGCATTATCAAACTCCACACACCTTGGACAATTCATCGCGCCGCTGCACAATGCGGCACGTCGGGCGTGGTGCAACGCGGCACAGCACGGTAGACGTGGCAGGCGGAATAACCATATGGAAATCAATGCTCTGCATGGGCCCTTCTCTGGAAAGATGATTGATGACCGACTTTACGGGGAAGAGACAAGAAACACAACACAACAAATTTGGCGTGGCGTCATGTCAGCCGCGGCACCCAGTTATGAATAATCTCAGACACCATGGCGTGCTGGTGGACATATTAGTTGTCAGTTTGATGAGATTCTCTTCTGCACCACCCCTCTCTCTGTGTGTGTGTGTGTGTGTGTGTGTGTGTGTGTGTGTGTGTGTGTGTGTGTGTGTGTGTGTGTGTGTGTGTGTGTGTGTGTGTGTGTGTGTTTGTGCATAAGTTAAGGTGTTAAGCTGAGGGTTGGAGCATTTGTATGCTTGTGCATGTGTCTATGTGGGTGGAGGGGGGTAGTATTCTGTAGTGTGTACATAGATGAAGGAAAAGGGATACGTACAGATGTGTGAGTGTAAATGAATGGCATAGTGTCTGTGTGTATCATAGAAAGAGAGAGGGGGGATGAGAGAGAGAGAGAGAGAGAGAGGGAGAGGGAGAGGGAGAGGGAGAGGGAGAGAGAGAGCGTTTGTCTGTCTGTCTGTCGGTCTCTCTCTCTCTCTCACGCTCTCTTTCTGTGCGTGTGTGCATGTTGTGTACATCTATGTGCTTTCATAGTGCTACCCTATAAACCCTATCAACTCTTGCACAATCACAAACATTTATAATGCATTCACCCCCCAGACCCAAATCTCTTCAATTATCAAAAGGTTATTGTGTATTCAAAATAGCATACATAACTGCCCTTATGTAGCACTATAATGCTGTGTCATATACCCATGAGTAAGTAAAATGTGTGTGATCGGGGCAGCCATGGCCTAATGGCTAAGGCATTGATATTTAGGTCAAAGGGTTGTAAGTTCGAATCCCGCCCTCACCTCCCTGCACCTACATCCATGGCTTAAGTGCCCTTGAACAAAGCACCTAACCCCACACACTTCTCCGGGGAGTGTAACCAATGCCCTGTAAATAATTGTCGCTTTGGATGAAAAAAGTGTCAGTTAAGTGTAAAGTAATGTAATGTAATGCAATGAGATTGATTGTTATAAAGCTTAACAAATGCACACATTGGTGGAATGATTATGTTATTATGTTTATGGTTTTGTGAACGCTGGGTTTGTGGAAAGGGTTACCAATATTTTTCTTTGAAAGGCAGTGAGAGAATGGAAGGTTACTGTCATGACTGGTTAAAGCAAGTGTGCCATGAATATCCCAGTAACATCCAGAGTCTCTTCTGAAGGCATTGACAGTGAGTCAAAAGATGACATACAAATATGAGAGTGAGTGACAGACAGACAGATGAGAGAGAGGAGGGTTGTGGGAAGAGAGAGAGAGAGAATCAGAATAGAGAGTTAGAGAGAGGAAATATGGAAGAACAGAGAACCAATACGAATGATTTATTAAAACTCACAGAGTGGGTGACAATCAGATAGAAGGACTGAGAGGAAAGAACAAGATGAGGGGAGGAGAGAGAGAGAGAGAGAGAGAGAGAGAGAGAGAGAAAGCAAGTGAGAGGGCAAGAGGGAGAGAGAGAGAGCAAGAGGGAGAGAGAGAGAGAGAGAGTGAGAGAGAAAGCAAGAGAGAGAGCAAGAGGGAGAGAGAGAGAGAGAGAGAGAGAGAGAGAGAGAGAGAGAGAGAGAGATGGGGAAAAAGAGAGAGTGAGTGTGTGGTAATGGCCCAGACGGCCCCGTTGCTGGCTATCAGGAAGTTCTTTTTCATGTTCCTGCACAAAGCACAAGTCCCCCAGCACCGTTTGATGTTCATCTACATCACTTTAATCCTTTCTGCCTCTGAAGACAGCTCTCTCTCTCTCTCTCTCTCTCCCGTGCACTCTCCTTGTTTTCCTCCCTTCCTCTCTCTCTCTCTCTCTCTCTCTCTCTCTCTCTCTCTCTCTCTCTCTCTCTCTCTCTCTCTCTCTCTCTCTCTCTCTCTCTCTCCTGTGCACTCTCCTTGTTTTCCTCCCTTCCTCTCTCTCTCTCTCTCTCTCTCTCTTTCTTCCTTGCTCTCTCTCTCCCACTTTACATGCCTCCAGTTATTCCATTTCTTCCCCCCTCCTTTCTCCTGCTTTAGCTTTCCATTTTCCTGTCTCTGTCTGTCTGTCGCTATCACACTCAGATCCCCTTCTCTCCCCCTCTCCCTCTCTCTCTCTCTCTCTCTCTCTCTCTCTCTCTCTCTCTCTCTCTCTCTCTCTCTCTCTCTCTCTCTCTCTCTCTCTCTCTCTCTCTCGTGTCGCTTGCTTGTATCAATCTATCTGCTCATGTGAAAACTCTGTGCCCTGCTGCCGGCCCCCCTCCCTCTCCACCTTGGCCTCCTCTCTCTTCTTCCTCTATCTCTGCTGTCTGCAGGGCCGTTGACAGCTTTGGCTGGGCCCGGGACAAAGACATATGAAAGGGCCCCAAACCCAATACATACAATGTAATCAGGATCCCATTTTGGGCCCCCTCTCTCTCTGGGCCCGTGACAAGTGACCTCTTTGTCCCTCCCTGTCGGCCTCCCTGGCTGTATGTATCCATCTCCTCCTGTGAGAACTGCTGCAGATGGTGCTATCAGTGCTTCTCCAGGTTGTTCCACGGCCCCCTTTGATTGGGCCGCCTGCATGGGCGACCCCAGCGATCTGACGTGCTCGCTCCTCAGCGTGGCTTTGGGCTGTGTTAAGATTTCCCTTTCTCACTTTCTTACTCCTCTCTTCACCTTTAATTTCTTAATTCACCTCCCCAACACACAAATGCATGCACGCACGCACGCACGCACGCACGCACGCACGCACGCACGCACGCACGCACGCACGCACGCACGCACACACACACACACACACACACACACACACACACACACACACACACACACACACACACACAACCACACAACTTTGCCTTGCAGTCCTACCCCGCGACAGCCCCCACCCCACCCTTACCAAAACGCCCCCTCTCCCTGTCACCCAATTGCACCAATTATGCCTCATCATTAAAGGCAAACACTGCTCAATATGGAGGGGAGAGTATCCCGGAGACTTCAAAGATTAAATTAATCTCATGAGAGCTTTTCTTTTCCTTTCTTTTCTTTCTTTGGAGGCACGCCGCAGCATTAGTCCTGCAGGGTCGAATTAGTATTGCTCTTTTTTTTAAGATGGAGGGGGGGGGGGTGCTTAGGGGTCTTGGAGGGGTGTTGATGAGAGGGAAGACAGAATATTAAGCCAATGGATGACTTCAAAGTGAGAGAGAAGGAGAGAGCGAGAGAGAAAGAGAGAGAGAGAGAGAGAGAGAGAGAGAGAGACATCGTATTGCACATTTGACTTAGCGCTGGTGCATGCCAGAGTGAGAGACTGTGTAAAGTAAACTCACATAGACAATGTGTAGTGTGTAGATGTTAAGCTCGATTGTACCGTCTGTGTGTGCCTTATTCATAGAACAGAAAGCAGCCGCCTGGATAATGTGTGTGCTCAGTGTTATTCACTATGCTAAACATCTTTACTTGAAAATATTAGAATAACATGTCACCCATGGGAGGAAAAAATAAGCAGGCCGCACTTTCATGGGTTCTTTCAAAAAAATCCCTCATTTACATGGTTTTTATTTTTGCACAATCACTTTAATCTGACAGCTTTGTTTTATGATGAATTTCTGGGAAACTTTTGAAAACACAGTCCAGATGTTTACATTCTGGCAGGCGGTCTCTGGAGCATGGATGAACGTTGTTTGAACATTTTTTTTTTTGCGACGGGCGCTTTTGTTCGCTCTGTTGTAAAAAGCGTTGTGAATTATTTAGCGGCAGTCGTACCATTTCCCTTTTTTTCCTCACAGGTCTTGGAGGAGTTCGCATTAGATGAGGAAGACGAGCAGAAAATGCGTGCTCACTGGGACATGCAGACATTATACTAAATATTCAACGCAGCATCGTTTTACAGCGGGAAGAGAAATCCTTCAACTTTCATGGGGAGACGACTCCTAATCTTCATATCGCTCAAGAGTATCAAAGCTGGTGCAACTGCATTTTGGGAAACAAAGTGATAACGCATGCTGTGTAATGCACGTATGCATCCATGCAGCAAGTACAGACAAGCCCTTTCTTATTTTTGTTTTTGTATCCGCTTCAATGTATGAAAAGTGATTTAAGTGGAAGCAACAAAGTTTCCACTAAATGATAAAATATAATGACTTTGAAGGTCTGCACCAGGCTAACATGAATGATTTATTGTCGCTTCATTTTGTTTTACTACTTGCACCAGGACTCAGCATGGCACTGCTATAAAGACACAGAAACCCTTAATAGACATAAGGAATATATGAATACCGTATGTGTTTGTGCTAGGCCTTGAATCTGACATGCCTCCAGAGGATCACCTTGGGAGGCGGTGGAAATGGTCCGATGATTATCTCCGGACATCTTTCTGTGAGCAAGGCAGCGCTTACTGCTGTTGAAGATGATGAATGCGATGATCAAGTTGTGTCTTCGCGGTCCACCTAGACCTTTGTGGGCTGAGTTCAGGGGTGTATCTAGCCATCTTGAGGCCCTAGGAGAAATATAAACATGGGGCCCTCAAAGGTCATTCTTTAAACATGTCACCAATTGGCATGGAAGGAGGAAGGGTGCTATTTTAGAGTTTTGTCTCGCCTTTTTTCTTCGATTACTTTACGCAAGTGACAAATTAAGATCAGGTCTACTTTTTGGTGTGTTTATTACAACTGGTGTGACAGTTAGGAGGCACTATGGGATTGGTTCGGGGACCTAGGTAATTGCCTAGGTCTGCCTAATATAAAGTCCGCCTGTGGCTGAGGTGATGGAACTCAAAAGTAGTCATGTGAGTACATGTGTTTCCTCTAAAAGAGAAATAAATGATAGCAAAGGGTGTGAAAAACAATGACCAATAATGTTTTAAAGAGTCTGCATTCAGTTACATAACTCATAATTACTATTAGAGACCTAAAAATACATGCTATAAGGAAGCCTCCTAGTTCCTGTGATCATTTGATTGCTGCAATGCAGTGTCATCACCAAAAAAAAAAAACTTTATTTCCCAAGCTAATCTAAAACTAAAC
>NC_085875.1:20497746-20525246 GCF_034702125.1 Engraulis encrasicolus
CAGCGGTAGCCAGGACAACGGGTGCTGTCTATCACAGCAGCTGATTAGAGTCTTGTTGAAAAGTCGCTTTAGCAGTGAAAAGTCTTGTTGCCATTGACAGCGGTCTGTTATAGACCAACCCGTCCGTTATCGAAAAATAACAGACGTCCGAACGTTGGGGAGCCCCGTTGAAATAAATGGAGCATTCGACAGATGACGTCACAACCATATAATAATGAGAACTATTCACTGTTCAATAGCAACTGTGTGTGTGTGTGCCTGTGTGTGTGTATAAGAGAGAGAGAGAGAGAGAAAGAGAGAGAGAGTGTGTGTGTTTCTGTGGGCGCGAGCGAGCGTTCATGCGTGTGTGCAAGTATGTGTGTGCGTAGTGTGAGTGTGAAGTCCCTTGTGTGTGCGTGCGTGCGTGCGTGCGTGCGTGCTATATGCGTGTACGTCTGGGTGTGAACTCCCTTGCTTATAGACACTGTTTAAAAAGGCGGCTCGCTGGGTGAGACTGAGGCTACTTCTCTGTCGCCATGAATTCCGTGCCCCATTCATCACCTCGTTTTTTCCCCCTGAGATCTCTCGCTCTTTTTATCATTCTTTCTTTCTTTTAAAAAGGCATCCTTGCGGTCCATACCGTACACAAAAAAAACCCCAAACAAACCTTGTTTGTGTGTGGATTTGTTTTTGGAGAAGCCCGACTCTGTCATTTGCTGATAGTCTGGTCGTGCTGGGTTCATAATGTTTGAGTGGATGCCATCCTGACCCACCTACCAAGTGGCCCAGGCGCTCCCACCTACCAAGTCACCCAGGCGCTCCCACCTCCAGTCCTGCATCCACATTTGCCTGTCTTGAAGGTGAAGACAGTGCACAGCCCAGGAAAAGGTGCAGGACGAAGGCTGACCGTAATTCTAGAGTGAGTGAGGAGTCTGCACACTTAAAACCCTTCTTTCTTTCTTTCTTTCTTTTTTATTTATTTAATTTTCTTTTGGCCTGATGAAGGTCTAGGACTGAAACATATTTTATTAAAGAAAAACAGTGTGCGGGAGTTTTTTCAAATTCTCTGCTGAGCGACCCATGGGCTATGTCCGACGCACCTGCCAGGTGTGGTGTGCAAAAAAAAATCCAAGTTTCTTTTTTTTAATAAATCCATGGCATGATAGGATAACGTTTCCACTGTTGTCTTCATCAGATTCCGAAATGTTATCCTATCCTGCAATGGAATAAAGAAACAGGACTTCTTACTTTAAAATGACGTCTTTGCCTCTGAGAAGCTCACTCATCCTTTTTATCCAGGGTGTTCATTTGGAGATACAGTATGTTGTATGTTACCAAGGCCTACAGTAGGGCAGTTAGGCAGTCATGGGGAAGCGGTTAGGGCGTCAGACTTGTAGCCCAATGGTTACCGGTTCGATTCCTGACCCACCAGGTTTGTGGGGGGACTAATTAACCAGCGCTCTCCTCCATGACTGAGGTACCCTGAGCATGGTACCATCCCGCCACACTGTTCCCTTTCGGGCACCAATTGGGGGCTGCCCCCTTGCACTGGTGAGGCGTAAATGCAATTTTGTTGTGTGCAGTGTACGTTGTTCACTTCTGTGCTGTGGAGTGCTGTGTCACAATGACAATGGGAGTTGGAGTTTCCCAGTTGGTCTTTCAATAAAGACGAGACCTTGAAAAATACTGCATGCATTGAATACAATTTAATCTTCACTATTGCTCCTCTCTCTCTCTCTCTCTCTCTCTCTCTCTCTCTCTCTCTCTCTCTCTCTCTCTCTCTCTCTCTCTCTCTCTCTCGCTCTCTCTCTCAATCTCTCTCTCTCTCTTACCCATCTAGCGCCTACATCCTTCCCCAGTAATGTTCAAGAGAAGACCTCAAAAGGTCCAGTAAGATCCATGAAATGGGGAATGGGGGGATGGGGTGAGATGGGGATGTTACTCCTGGGAAGCCATTCCCCAACTCCTTCAGTCAGAGCATGAGACACGCTTTTACTCTCCTCAGATGAACCCACGACCAGGTGCACTGTGTAATATTTTTAGTAATGTATTTCCAAGATTCATGCTGCCCATTCACAAATATTACCTTTTCCACAAATACGTGCAACCACCATCAACTTCTAGGTAACTGTTGTGACTGGGAAAATTGCACTTTTCCTACATGAAAAGGGAGATCTTCTCCATGTCTGTCATTTTGAATTGACATTTTTAGCTGTGAAACGTATATGATAGGATATGATATGATATGATATGATAGGATAGGATAGGATAGGATAGGATAGGATAGGATAGGATAGGATAGGATATGATATGATATGATATGATATGTTATGTTGTGATAACATCATATCATATCATAGGCTATAATTGGAAATTATATGAGGCAATTTAACATGAAATACAGTATTCCAGTGAAATGATATGATGTGGTGTGATATGATATGTCCCTGCCTCCACCTACGCAGGATGTACTTAGCTGCCAATTTATTATTCGAGCAGAGCATCAGCATTGTGCTGGAATGTTCTATGTGTAAGGTCAGCTCAAATAACTTCTGCCCCCCGCACCAACCCCTCACCTTATTATTATTATTATTATTATTATTATTATTATTTTTAAGGATATTTTTATGGGCTTTTTGGGCCTTTATTTCGGATAGGACAGTGAAGGTGTGACAGGAAGTGAGTGTGGAGAGAGATGGGGCAGGGTTGGGAAATGACCCCTTCCGGACTCGAACCGGGGTCCCCATGGGCATGCAAGCCCAAGTGTGGGGGGCTCAGCGCGCTGCACCACAGTGCATCCCCCACCCCCTCACATTATTAAGGGCTGTGATGATATAGGATGTGCCAATTGAAGTCGTAGCAGAGGTCTTCCATCTGAGGTTGACCCTGTCTGCTCTGGGCTCTTGAGGGCTGATTTAGAGGAGCACCAGGCCATTTGTCTTGTCCTCCATCTACATCTTTCTCCCTCCCTCCTTCACATCTCCATCTTCTAACTATTCATGAGATGACTTGCCTGTGGTTGGTTGGTTCAGCTGAGTGGAATTGTGGAGCGTCTGTTTAATATGAGCCTGAGGCAACAGAGAGTGCCACAGTTATGGAAAACATCGTGTGTGGTACCAGTGCCAAAAACATCTCGGCCCACTGAACTTAACCACTACCGGCCAGTGGCCCTGACAGCCCACCTGGCAAAGACTCTGGAGCGGCTGGTCCTCTACCACCTGCGCCCCCTGGTGAGCTCATCAGCGGACCCACTGCAGTTCGCCTACCAGCCTGGCATTGGGGTTGAGGACGCCGTCATCTTCCTCACCCAGAGAGCCCTGTCTCACCTAGGGGCCTGGGAACACTGTGAGAATCATGTTTTATGATTTCTCCAGTGCTTTTAACACCATCAAACCAGATCTCCTGAGGGACAAGCTGGATCGTGCGGGAGTGCACCACCATCTGTCAGCATGGCTCCTGGACTTCCTGAGCAACAGGCCACAGTATGTGAGGATAAGTGGCTGTGTGTCGGACACTGTGGTCTGTGGCACGGGGGCGCCGCAGGGGACGGTGCTGGCTCCTCTTTTATTCACCATTTACACTGCAGATTTCACACACTACACACCACACTGTCACCTACAAAAATTTTCAGACGACTCAGCAATCGTGGGTCTAATTAATAATGGGGATGAGAGGGAATACAGGGACCTAAACAAGAACTTTGTGGCATGGTGTCAACTGAATTACCTCCAGATAAATGCTGGGAAAACAAAAGAACTAGTTGTGGACTTCCGCCGGCGCAAAACACAATCCCCTCTCTTACCAGTAAACATCCAGGGTACTGATATAGACATTGTGGACACGTACAAATACCTTGGCGTTCACCTCAATAAAAAATTAGACTGGACTGACAACACCCAGGCTCTCTACAAGAAAGGCCAGAGTAGACTCCACCTGTTGCGGAGACTGAGGTCCTTTGGGGTTCAACAAAACCTACTGAGGACCTTCTACGACTCTGTGGTCTCCTCTGTTGTGTTTTATGGGGTGGTGTGCTGGGGCAGCAGCATCACAGCAGCTGAGGCAAAGAAACTCAACAAACTGGTGAGGAAGGCTGGCTCTGTCCTGGGCTGTAGCCTTGACACTGTGGAAGTGGTGGGGGACAGGAGGATGACGACGAAATTGTCAGCAATCCTGGCTAACACCATCCACCCCCTGCATGGAACAGTGGCAGCCCTGCTGAGCCCACTGAGCAGTAGACTCCTCCACCCAAACTGTAGAACAGAGAGGTACCGCAGGGCCTTTCTTCCCTCTGCAGTCAGACTATATAATAACACTAAGTCCCTGCGGTAGCCTTGGGGATGATGATGATGATGATGGTGTTGATGATGATGATGATGATGATGGTGGTGGTGGTGGTGGTGGTAGTGATGGTAGTAATGGTCTTTTTATCTTTTTAACTTTTTAACTTACTTATTTATTATTGTCCTAGCACCCTCTCCTCCATTTTATGAAGCTGCTAATGCACTTTACAATGCACTTTCACTTTTACTAATGTAATTGTTGTTGTAGTTTTTAACAGAGACATTTATATTTTCCCCTAACATCTTTTTTAATTATTTATCCTGTGTTGTTGTATGTACACTGTCTACTGTCTCTGCACAATCTGTATGTTACTGCTGCAACAAATGAATTTCCCCATGGCGGGATTATTAAAGGCATACTTACTTACTTACACCGTTAGTAGATAGCTTACAGATACATCAATCATACAAGATCTCACTGTGGACATAAGGACCTTAAAGTTGCATTTCATTAAGATAAAAGTGTCATCATTACCAGGGTTAAGGTAGCACTGTCACGGGTAGAAATAGGGTCTGGGTCAGGGTGGTGTAGCTAACAAAACCTTAACTCAATGCTAAATACTAATCCAAAGATAAACAATGTTTGCCATCACCTTCCATACTATGTAGAACTGGATGTTTGTGATGCGTGTTTTAGCGACCCCTGTAGACGACCAACAGGCTGCGGCAGAGATGTTGGGTGAGGTAGAGGCGATTCAAGACAATACTTTTTCGGGATCTATGTCACGTCAGGTGAACGCCCCTTTAGGAGACCGGTGGAGGTTGAAAGTGAATGAAGTAGTGCTGTACAGGGTAGAGGGCGGTACAGAAAAAGTAGAAGCAGGGGATCATGCCCCCTTAGGAGACCGTGCTTGAGCACTCTCCTTTGCATTGGTTGAGGCTTGGTTTGATTTATCTTGGTCTACCATATTGACTATCTACATTGTTAACATTGTTAATATTGACAACATCACATCAGTAGGGTAGAACCTGCCTAAACCCATAAACAAAACAGTCTAAACCCATAAACCGCTCAAACATTAACCACAACCACCTTACACACTCAACCATCTTCCACAAAAAATAAAAAAACATTGTCTTCCTCCATCCATCCATCCATCCATCCATCCATCCATCCATCCATCCATCCATCCATCCATCCATCCATCCATCCATCCATCCAGCCGTCTCTCTCATGACTGCTGCCTCCTCCGCTCTGTTTGACTGAGACCCTGAAACAGGCATAGCATGGCGCCATATGGATGTGATTGATTCAACCCGGGTGAAAGGGCTCAGTGGTCCTTATGATGCTGTCAATGACCTATTGAAAACGAGCATGTGTGTGTGAATGTGTGTGTGTGTGTGTGTGTGTGTGTGTGTGTGTGTGTGTGTGTGTGTGTGTGTGTGTGTGTGTGTGTGTGTGTGTGTGTGTGTGTGTGTGTGTGTGTGTGTGTGTGTGTGTGTGTTTTGGCAGCGTTGTGATGCACCGAATCCACCATGAAACTGATCTCCACCTTAACACACAGCAGGGATCTCTTGCCTTTTACTCTCTCTCTCTCTCTCTCTCTCTCTCTCTCTCTCTCTCTCTCTCTCTCTCTCTCTCTCTCTCTCTCTCTCTCTCTCTCTCTCTCTGTCTCTCTCTCTCTTTATCTCTCTCTCTCGTTCTCTCTGTGTGTGAGAGAGAGAGCTACAGTATGTCTGAATGGCACGGCATGTCTGCAGAAATGAAGAAAGAAAAGGACAAATCTCTTCTTCTTCTTCTTCTTCTTCTTCTTCTTCTTCTTCTTCATCTTCTTCTTCTTTTTCTCCTCCTCTTCTTCTTCTTCTTCTTCTTCTTCATCTTCTTCTTCTTTTTCTCCTCCTCCTCTTCTTCTTCTTCTTCTTCAAATTACCCTCATAGTACTAGTCAAGGATTTTCCAGACTCATCTTAATGCCATTAGTCAAGGCTCCCCTGCCGCCTCTCCGCCTCCTCCTCCGCCCCACCGGTTCGATAGCGCGCCATTCGGGCCCACCTCAAGCGTGGTGGTATGTGTCTATTGATCACCGCTGTAATAAGAGGAGTCAATTGAAAATAATGATTCTTTTCTATGCCGATGACCGTGCTGTGGCTCGGCTGGTGATTGGATGCTGTTTTTTTTCTGTGTGTGTGTGCGCGTTGGCTTGCCATGTCATTTCTCTCTCTCTCTCTCTCTCTCTCTCTCCCTCACACACACATACTCAGACACACACACCCTGCTTTGTATCCTTGAGAGAGCTCAGATTATATTTCTCATTATCTCGCCTGTCAGTGCTTCATCTGTTTTTTGATTTTTTTCCAAGGCTGAAGGACCCAATGTGAAGCCTAGTCAGTCTTACTATATGAGGAATAGGGGTCTGTGGACTGACGGGTACGCTGACGGGTACATTTGTCTGCTTGTTCCATTGCTGGATGAGTTTTTAAAAGGGAGATAGACAGCAGAAAGTGACAGGGAAAGGAGATTAAAAAAATAAAGAAGATAGAAGGACATACAGACAGACAGACAGGCACAGACAGAGAGACAGTGAAAGCCAGCAGATTAGAAATGACTTCCGCACGTGTGTTTCTGCTTGGGTCTGATTGCCTGTTTACAGATCCGGCTTTTTGATCATTCCCGCAGTTTATGCACCAAATGCCCTGCGATCCGCTCACTTGAAATGTGATTCTAATTGACTTCCATCTCCGGCTTTTACGTAGGAGCAGATGGGAGTATGTTTGCCTGCGTAAACAACTTATGTGTCGGGCAGCACCCCCCCTCTCTCTCTCCCCCTTTCCCGCGCTTGCTCCTTCAGAGCCATGGCTGACTCTTACTCTAACACTTTTTTTCATATTTTTTCTGCTCCTTTTTGCCTGTGAACTGAATTGAGCCTTCTTCAAGGTTTGGCAGTGGACAAGGAATTTACTATGTACTGAACAGCACGTGCTGACTGTCCTTGGAAGACTAAATGGATTGATATCTGTGAGCCGTATTCCACAGAAGAATCTGTTCTGCTGTAGGACAAAATGAGTTGATAAGTTTCACTCGGAGAAAACAGCCTGGACATACAGAAGCCTCTGAAGATCTCTGAAGATGTATAGGCCATACATGTATCATAAAGATACACACACTTTGAAGACGACTGCTGCTGCTTAGATGGGGCCAGTTCAGTGTTATGAAAGGTGGTCATAACCAACAAAGGTGTGAAAAGAAAAGTTTTAGATAGATAGATAGATAGATAGATAGATAGATAGATAGATAGATAGATAGATAGATAGATAGATAGATAGATAGATAGATAGATAGATAGATAGATAGATAGATAGATAGATAGATAGATAGATAGATAGATGTTTTCTTCAACAAAGCTGCACACATCCACATTGTACAAGTTGGCAAGCAAACTTTTTAAACATCTGACACAATTTTTAGTCACAGCACCCCCATAGCTACGTAGTAGGCTATATTGCCCAAGGACCCAGTCCCTCCAGGATTTTGCACTGGGATTTTGTGATTTTTGCGGTCAAAATGTCTGATTTTGTGGCGGCATTTTCTCATTTTTTGCAAAGATTTTGCGCCCCTTTCTGGCAGTGTTAATTTTGACAGGAATTTTTAATTTAGTTTTAGTTTTAGTCTCTTGACGAAAATGTAATTTTAGTTTTAGTCAAAATTTAGTCATCTAAATAATTTTTATTTTAGTCTAGTTTTAGTCGACTAAAATTCATACAATTTTAGTCAACGAAATCTAAAATAATTTTAGTCAGCTAAAATATTACATTAATTTCATCTTGTCTACACTTCTCTATAATATTGTCAAACCATAACACAATTTGGGGGAATCAATGATTAAAATGACATAGGCCTATTGTAATCATAAAATATTGTCAAAAACTGCCAGGGCGTCTTATAAGCAGTGCGTCCAATGTGTAAAAAAAATCATGGCCGCGACACTCATAAATCTCTGTCGATATTTTAGAACGACTTCGGGGGAAAACGGGACTGCGCGTTATGAAAAAATACTTGTGGGTATAGCCTACCAGTAGGCTAATGAAGAGCATCGCGGGGTACAGTAGCCAGGTTACTGTATGCAAGCGTTACAATGTCACCTGTTGGAAGACGCGTCTCTCTCTCTCTCTCTCTCTCTCTCTCTCTCTCTCTCTCTCTCTCTCTCTCTCTCTCGTGCTCGTATTGCAAGCTGTTGCATATTATTTGCTTGATGCAAAGTTGTGATGGCATACACGCTCTCGTTGACATGGTTGTGTGCATGGTTGCATGGATTCGCAAGACTTTATTGCAATAACACAGTGAAAGCGTGGAAGGGCCGTTCACTTCCTATCTTGGTGTCCTTGACTGAAACAAGTTGCAAAACTCCACACTTCCGAATCCTTTGCGATCGGCACTAGCCTACAGTGATTGTTATCAGAAGGCTTGTGCCTACGCATAGACATAGACCCCTAAATTACAAACATTAGCGAACATTGAAAAAAGATCAGACAACGACCGTCGGGTAGCATGCTCATGAAAGCGACAGGGAAGAGTGGAGAAGTTGCGCAAAAATGTAACGTAAGATGTTTGCTACTGTGCGACAGTACCGCCGCTATTTCATGACTGCATACACTTCTTCGTCATGGATAAATGGGCAACAATACTTTTTCCAGCCAGGATTGCACTGGAAAGTAGGCTACTGCTGTTAAAAAAAGGTCACGGGTGTGCAGCACCGACGCCTGCGTGTATGTGTGAGGGAGGGGAGGAGAGAGACGCGGAGCAGCTGAGATGAGGGTCGCGACTTGCGAAATAGCAGGCAATTCTTTTTCAATGTTTCAGTGACATATTAACAAAAATGCTTCCTATTGGTTTTCGTCTCCGGTGGTATTGTAGTCACATTTTTATTTTTTTGACGAAAATATTAATCAATAAACTCCACAGAATGTTGAAGGGGACAAAGGGGAAAATTTGCGGGGAAAATGCGGCTTTACAGGAATTAGGCCTACGTGGCATCGTGAAATTATGCGGAATATCATTGAATTTGCATGAATCCACGCGATCGCTGAATCGCGAAAAACTGGAGGGACTGACTAGTGTACTAGCCCCACACATACTCCTCAAATTAAAACCACACTTCAAACATATGCAAAACACTCCAAAATAGACTCGTTGCTACCCAGCAGCGACCTCAAAGTTAAATATCTCCCAAAGAGGTCACTAGGAAGGCATTGTTTGTTTCAAGTTTCGGAAACCTTTTTCGGAGCAGATGTGTTGCGGTAGCCAAAATCTTCAGGGCATGACTCGGATTTGACTCAGAGTGACGTGTTTTGCATATAGAGGCATGTGCGTATGGCCTCTAACTAACTGACATACATATAAACTAGGCCTCTCCACTTGTTTCAGTGGCCCTATAAATAAAACAAATGCTGTGGAAATCTTTTCTTCCAACTGCCACCAAGCAATGGGACAAGGCAACAACAGAGCTGGACTGGGAGCAAAAGAAGGCCCAGGCATTTTTTGTGGAAGAAAATGTAACAACAACAACAAATCAACCATATAATAGGTCGCTGAGGAATGCCATCTGAAAAATGCCCTGTATGCCAAATTACCAATCCAATCCTGGGCGACCTTCCATAAGGATGACTGATATAGAAAAACAAATGGCAAGACCAGGAGGCATTTTATCAAGGGGAAAAAAATGGACAGAGAATGAAATGAATGATGGAGGGGAAAACACACTGGGAAGAAAAACAGATGGCAAAGACAAAAAAAAGAAAAGAAACAAAGAAAAAAAGATGGAGGCACTCACACAGTTAAAAGGAACGAACAAGCAGGGACCACACGCAGTCTCCTCTCAATCAGGCATCACGGCGCTCAATACAGCTTACCCGCCGGCCACCGTTTTACCTCGTCAAACGGAGGGATGTCGGCCGGTCAGACTTTCAATGGGACTTGTCAGTCAGAGGACGCTCTGGGTGTGCTATTCTTGCTGCTGCTGCTGTGTGTGTGTGTGTGTGTGTGTGTGTGTGTGTGTGTGTGTGTGTGTGTGTGTGTGTGTGTGTGTGTGTGTGTGTGTGTGTGTGTGTGCGTGTGTGTGTGTGTGTGTGTGTGTGTGTGTGTGTGTGTGTGTGTGTGTGAGGGTGTGTGTGTGTGTGTGCGTGTGTGTGTTTGAGTGTGTGTGTGTCCCACCCCCATCACATCTCCACACATACAGCTCTCACTGGGATTCACTTAGCGAGCAGGAGAAACGAAGTGTAAAAAGTTCAAACATTACCTTTAGGATGTCAAGCTTTTGAATCTCATGCCTGGTAGACTTCACGGGAGCTGGGGTTCAGGCTGACGTATTCTTGCATCAGGTTTTCAAAAAAAAGACCTACATGGTTGGGATATTTTACTAGAAGGTAGCAATAATGGGAGAATGCTTGTGCTCTATCCCCATGTTAAAATAAGATCTTATATTTCCATTTTCTGAAAGCTGTCATGATTGGTTGGGCCCAAGGCACAAAATGCTTCCTCATAGCCCAGTGCCACCACATAAAAGTTGATCATTTGTATGTTTTTCATTTTCTTCCCTGTATGTTTAGTGTGTGTTAACTGCAAGTGTTATGTACAGTATATCACGAAAGTGAATACACCCCTCACAGTTTTGCAGATGTTTGAGTATATCTTTTCATAGGAAAGCATTACAGAAATGTAACTTTGACACAATGATTAGTGACCTTTTAACAACATATTTAACCGCTTAAATTTCTTGTTCACTCAGAAAAAAACAAAATACAGCCATTAATGTTTGAACATGTACTCACAAAAGTGAGTACACCCCAGATTAAAATCCGGTAGAGAAGGGGCTATGTTGGCTCAAATCGTCTCAAAATGAAAAGGGATGACAAGGGAGGTCATCAGTGTGCGTTTCAACCTTTCTTTGCATTGAACTTTTACATTTTGAGTCTGCATCTGGCTTAAATAGATTGGTGTGAGATTTGAATGCAATCCTATGGAGAATATCATGATCTGCTTCAGTAGTCACAGTGCATGTTGACATGTATGTTTCTTTTAGGTGTATTTCAGATTGCCAATGTTGACAGCATTCATGCATCCCCAAA
Source organism: Engraulis encrasicolus (assembly GCF_034702125.1). Lineage (NCBI taxonomy): Eukaryota > Metazoa > Chordata > Actinopteri > Clupeiformes > Engraulidae > Engraulis > Engraulis encrasicolus. Next base: position 20,509,127 of record NC_085875.1, read on the forward strand.
CCATGTCAGTCCCACTACCATGCTTGGCTTATGAGAGGATACACCTTTTTTGTACAACTCACTTGTTTACCACCACACATGCTTGACACCATCTAAAGCAAATTTGTTTATCTCGGTCTCAAGAGAGATGAACAGACCAAGGATATGGATCACTGGAACCATGTTGTGTGATCTGAAGAGACCAAGATAAACAAATTTGCTTTAGATGGTGTCAAGCATGTGTGGTGGTAAACAAGTAAGTTTTACAAAAAAGGTGTATCCTCTCATAAGCCAAGCATGGAAGTGGGACTGACATGGTCTGGGGATGCATGAATGCTGTCAACATTGGCAATCTGAAATACACCTAAAAGAAACATGCATGTCAACATGCACTGTGACTACTGAAGCAGATCATGATATTCTCCATAGGATTGCATTCAAATCTCAAACCAATCTATTTAAGCCAGATGCAGACTCAAAATTTAAAAGTTCAATGCAAAGAAAGGTTGAAACGCACACTGATGACCTCCCTTGTCATCCCTTTTCATTTTGAGACGATTTGAGCCAACATAGCCCCTTCTCTACCGGATTTTAATCTGGGGTGTACTCACTTTTGTGAGTACATGTTCAAACATTAATGGCTGTATTTTGTTTTTTTCTGAGTGAACAAGAAATTTAAGCGGTTAAATATGTTGTTAAAAGGTCACTAATCATTGTGTCAAAGTTACATTTCTGTAATGCTTTCCTATGAAAAGATATACTCAAAAATCTGCAAAACTGTGAGGGGTGTATTCACTTTCGTGATATACTGTATAACATCAAATGTCCTATATTCCAGTTCCATTGCTTGCCCAGAAAGTCGTCTTATTCCTACATTTACTCACATTTTCATTGGTATAAGATTATGTTCAATTTTACTTACCGTCGTGTTCTACATTTTTATTAGAGAAGCATTGTGGTCTTCAATAATGCAGACCTATTTACTTTTTCCATCTCCCAGCAGAGGGATACTGTTGATTTCAGTGTGCAGGCTGATCTGTGATATTCCATATCCAACTGGAGGTAAAGCACAGTTTGCACGCCATGAGGGTGACTATGATTCTCCGACTATTAAGTAGCTAACTCTAAAATGAATATTCCAAGCAGATAACTGTTCTTGGAGTAAAACTATTCAAATTGAGTCTACAAACCACAAAAATGAAAAGGTTTTACCTTCATCAGTTATATAATGGCATACTTGGGGTGAAAGAGGTTAAAAGGATATGCATTATGTGGCACTATGGAGATGGCTCTAGCTTTTCAGTAATCACAGCTTAGAGAGAGAAAAGGCAAACGTCTTACAAACATATTTTTAAAGGGACATTAACAAGGCCCAAAAGGGTAAAATACATGGCACTGCAGGCTTTAAAAAAGCACAGGACACGATTAGGACAATTAATCAGAAAAGGTTTTTACATCAAAAAAGGTTCAGGTGCACCTGATCTCTTTCCATGAACGTAAAGTGTGGGTTGGAGAAATGCATACCTCTGGTTACATACACATTATGGTAATATTGAGAGTTAAAAAAACGAGAAAAATTGAGAGTTCATCAAGTGTGAATAAAGATAGAAGGGATCAAATGAGGAGATAGAAAGAGAGAGAGAGAGAGAGACAGACAGACAGACAGACAGACAGACAGACAGACAGACAGAGGCAGAGAGAAAGATAGAGGGAGAGAAAAAAGAGAGCGAGAGGGAGACAGACAGACAGAGAGATAGAGACAGATAGATAGACAGACAAACAGACAGAGATACAGAGAGAGAGAGAGAGAAAGACACAGAGAGAGAGAGAGAGAGAGAGAGAGAGAGAGAGAAAGACACAGAGAGAGAGAGAGAGATTAACCTGGAATGATGGTGGTGTTCAGATTAAAAATAAGAGAGAGAGGACTTTACCACCATACAGGGAACTAAAAAATGCCCAAAAGCACAAATGAATACATGGAAACCGGTCTTTCATCTACCCTTATTTAAATTTATAGCAAGGTCCTCCAACTGCTGGAGGGTATTGTGTGCATGCACGAACACAGGCACGCATGCACGCACACACACACACACACACACACACACACACACACACACACACACACACACACACACACACACACACACATACATGCATGCACGCACAGGCACGCACACACACGCACGCACGCACACACACACACACACACACACACATACACACACACACACACACACACACACACACACACACACACACACACACACACGCACACGCACGCACACACACACACACACACACACACACACACAAACTCATCTGCCTGTCCTAGTCCTTGGACATTCATGACTCTCACTCAAATATATGCTGCAAAACTCTTTGGCCCCTTGAATACAATTGCCAGCTGTTTAATCTGAATTGCATACAGCAGAACTAGATAGATAGTGGCAGGGCCACTGACAACTTTGGTTGGGGCTGGCACAAAGTCATCTGAAAGCCCCCCCTCACTTTTCTCCCCACGCTCTACTACATACAATGCAATGAGGACCCAAATCTAGCCCCCTCTCTCCCCAAGCCCGGGACAACTCACCCCGTTTGCCCCCACCTCTGCGGCGGGCCTGGATATCGTCTTTGATATGGAGCCTCTTTAGAACATGCATGAAAGGCAGACAAAGAGCATTGCACATTTCATGATCCATATTTCATAAATGTGTAAAACAGTCTTCATATCTCCAGGGTGCCATTTTCACAGTCTCTGAGGAGTTCCATGAATATGCTTGATAAAAACACAGTATTATTAAATGCTAAGAGCACATTTTGAGACTCATTCGTCAGTTTACTAGTCAGCACTAATCTGCATGTACTGTAAGCATGTGCAGGTTCATTGATGAGAGACAATTGATTGATTGATTCCCATGGAGAAATAACCTCTGAAAAAGTAGCTTGACATATCTCTCTCCCTGTCTCTCTTCTTCTCTCTGTTTCTCGATGTGTTTGTGTGTGCGTGTGTGTGAGTGCATGCGTGCGTGCGTGCGTGTGTGTGTGTGTGCGCGTGTGTGTGTGTATGTGCGTGCCATGATGACTGAATTTTAAAGCATAATAACTGCTCAACTGGTCATTTGAGAGCCGATGCACTTGCTAACAGGCTACAGAATAATGATTATAATGACTTTTGGAAGGAGGTTAAAACAATGAACAGCTGCGAAACATATCTGCCCTCTGATATAGATGAGGTGTCTGGTATTGAAAATATTGTTGAGAAAGGGCGTAAGCATTACCAAGATCTATTTACGTTTGTAATTGTATAAAGAACGAGCCATTTGATTCATCTGAAAACTTTGTAATAAGATCTGATGAAATTCTGGAGGCAATATCAGCACTTGATAATAATAAGGCATGTGGCATGGATCAAATCTGTGCTGAGCACCTGAAGTATGGCAGCAAGAAACTCTGCCCTCTTTTAGCAATGTGTTTTACTGGGCTCCTCACCCACGGAGTGCCACTGAGTCCCTTTTGGCCATATTGCTTGTTCCTGTCCTAAAGGACAAAGCAGGCAAACTGAATAGTATTGACAACTACAGACCTATAGCTCTGTCTAGTATTCCCTCCAAAGTTTAGGAACAGGTCCTCATTAGAAGGCTTGATGTTTTTCTATTAACATCTGACAACCAGTTTGGTTTTAAGAAGAAACATGGCAATATGTGAACCAGAACTCCACTGATTTTATGTGTTTCCTCGATGCCTCTAAGGCTTTTGACCGTATAAACCATACTAAATTATTTATGAAATTGTTACAGAGGGGGGTCCCAAAGGTCATCATCAGGATCTTTGTTTACTGGTACAGCCCACAGACGATGCATGTTAAATGGGGGTGTGGAATGTACACCCCATTTCATGTATCTAATGGTGTCTGCCAAGGTGGGCTTTTATCTCCTGCCTTGTTTAATGTTTACATGAATGACTTATCAGTCCAGTTGAGTTTGGGTTCCACAGGCTGTTTTATTGGTAATTCTTTGGTTAATCACCTTATGTATGCTGATGGTCTAGCCATTGTGAGCCCATGTAGTGCTGTATGCACTCAATATGGGCTTTTGTATGATATTAAATTTAATGCAAAGAAAAGCAGTGTCATGATAGTGAGAAGTAAAGAAGATAAGAAGATGACATTTCCTATTTTCTAACTGTGTGATAGCCCACTTAGGTATGTCAAGAAGTCAAGTACCTTGGTCATATAATCTCAGTGATAATCGTGACATACAGTACAGGGCAAACGTATGGACTCACCTTCTCATTTAATTAATTCTCTTTATTTTTGTGGCTATTTACAGAACTTAGTACATTTTCAGGGAGGGCATTAAAACTGTGAATGAACACATGTATAATGTTTCGCTTAACAAAAAATGAAAATATCTAAAAAATAAAAACAATTATTTAAAAAATATCAAAAAATGCCAAACAGTGACAACACAGCAAAACTGAGGGCCTCACATGTTTCAACAAGCTTATTTTTCTGTCTATTTTCAAGTAAAAATACCCAGTCAGTCGAGTCAATTTTAAATGATACAAGCAATACAAGAGAGATTTTCTTGATCTGATAATGAGTCACTTGGTCAGAATAGCTGGTTATCTAGGTCAGGGATTCTTAACCTTTTTGACGTTGAGGCCCATTTTTTCCAATGCACAGTGACCCGGGGCCCATAGTACCCATGTATATATTATTATATTATATTAGGCTATATATTATATTATATTGCATTATATTACATATTACATTATATTACATCATATAATACAATATAATGATAATATAATATAGGCTTTTTTCCCACAAGGGATAGCCCTATATTAATTAATGTTAATGTTAATCTAATTTATTCTCACTCATCAAATCTACTCACAGATTAGCAAGACAGTCATTCACATATTTGAATGCCTCTCTGACAGCTCAAAGTTTGCGTGACAGCTTGACTTGCGCTTTGTAATGAATCTGCTGGTCATAAATTCAAGACGCTTTTCTATACAAGTGGAAACGCAACGCGGGAAGAACAGAAGTTCCACATCCTGACGGAAAACTTTCCAGTAGGCTATCAAGCAAAATTCGTAAAAGGACTGTCATGTTGGGGACACTTGGACAAGGATAAGGGATAAAGATTCAGTAACTAGAATGATTTTGAGTAGCCTGACCGTTGAATACTAACCGCTAAAACGTGAGGATTTTAGGACAAGACGTCGCCAAATCAGCTGGGAACCGGAACCAGTTGGTAATTTCTCTTTTTCCGAACACCAGTAATAACTAACCCACTGCAAAGTGTGTTACAATCGCAGTCTGTGTTACTTCTTGTTCGTAATGAATCGCCCTCCAACAAACAACAACAAATAGCGGGGTGTGGTCATTGTTTTATGACAGTGTTGCGTTTGAGGGAAAAGACACTAGTATTTGATAACTAGCGGTCCCACGGCCCATCGCGGCCCACTGGTGCGAAATTGAAAGTTGTCTGCGGCCCAGGAGGTTGTGAGCGCGGCCCAACTTTGGTCTGCGGCCCTATGGTTAAGAATCCCTGTTCTAGGTGAAACAGTGACCAAAAAAGTAAAAGTAAAAGTGAAAAACCCTGCCACAGATTCCCTCAAACACAGGTTTGACCTCTCCAAGTAACTGGATGTGACTCAATATCAGATCAAGAAAATGTAAAATGCTTGTACTGGCAAGTGTTTATAACTAGGTTTTAGGTCTCAAAATTCTAGTTCTACAATTCTAGTGAGTTATTGGAGGACTTTAACCCTTTAAGCGCCAAAGTCGCAGAATTGCGACAGTACGTCATCATGAACAAAAGCGCATGAAGATCAAACCAGCGGTCTTAATAGTGTTCATCCTCCCTACCAGTAGTTGGCAGACATGCTACCCTTTCAAACAAGACTACGATTGCGTCATTTTGTAGTTCACAGAGTCTTTGGTGAAGCAGTAAAAGACGCGACCTGTGACGCGACTACAAAATGCGGAAGTAGCCACTTTGCGTCTTTGACTCGAGGCGTGCGAGTTGGGTTTGTGTTGTTATCAGTGAACTATCAGCGAGCTATTTCATCATGGCTAGTAAGAAGTGAATCGTGATGAAGTACTGAGCATGTTATTTGCCTATTCTGACTCTGAAGGACAGTTTTTATCTCATGAGGAGGATAATGATCGGACAAACAATCTTTGTTTACCACGGTGCAACTTCCGAAGGCAATGATGCCGACATGCGAAGCAAGGATGTTCTCTAAGCACACACATACATTGAAACTCATTCGGTGACTTTATCCGATCTCAAGTGAGTCGTGTTGGTAGTGGCGAATGCAATCGTGGTGTCCATACAGGTATTGGTGGAGGAATTAGGGGTGAGAGAAGTGGGTCTGGTAATGTTAGCTTGGGCTGCCTCCATTCAGCCCCCGGAGATGCGGGTAGACCACCTATCCGGACGCAAAACGCAATAATCCTGGGATCAGACAAACACTGTTCACCAAAGCAGCACCACACACGCACTCATTCTGTCCCTCTTTCTGACTTCTACTGGGTGGATGGCAGCGGCTAACGTGGCCATATCTCCGTATGGAGAGGTTTTGGTAATAGAACGCACGGAGAGAAGACGCATGGCAACCCTAAAAACATGAATGTTTTAGACTCGTTGTTGACAATCAGACTGGTCACAGCGTTTTGACTGTCTTTGTAAGAGTTATAAATCAGTAAAACAGCAAATAAAGACGAAAGAGGTGGCGATATATTTCTCTCAAACGGGGGAGAGGGTGGAAGGGCGCTGCGCTCTCCACGCGAGGGGGCGGGGATTGTGTTCCTGATCGGCTTCAGGTGTCAGGCTATAACGTAGCCTAATTACGTTGGACACAATACTATGGATATAATACTTGTGATTTCATACCCATTATGTTGACAATTTGCCCATTAGTTTTGTGAAATGTAAGTGACAAACTGTAGAAGTCACTGAGCTAGACTGTGCCATGATCAACCATTTTACTGCCTATACAGCGCCTGCTCCAAAGGCCATAGTAGGCCTAGGCTATACAGATGTAAAAAATAGGCATAAATATGAATTGAATATGTGTGTGCTGACCCTTTCTGTGAAAGTTTCACAAGCTAAAAAGGTACAGGTTACAGATACAAACATGTTCGGCCCTCCAGGCAAAAGTAGTAATTGTTGCATTAGGCCTATATATTTCAATATTATTGCATTATATTAGGCCTATTGCAATATTACAATATATACTATGTATATTCTGCCTAAAACTACTTATTTCCTTGACCATAGTGTATGTGCACTACGTGATAGTAATGGAATGTCAAATATTGCTAAATAAATTCAATAATCTATTGAAAATTATCAATATTTTCCAAAAAATATTAAAAATTCAAAATGGCCGCCACCATATGACGTCATAATATGCAAATTAGGTATGCATATTTACTCCCAAAATAATCTTGGGGTCATCCCCAATATTTGTCTAATTGACAGTCAAGCTCTATCTGTTACCAGTGTCAAGCCACAATCATTTGAATTTATCATGCCAACATTCAGCTTTTTTGAAAAATATTGCATTATATTAGGCCTATTGCAATATTACAATATATACTATATATATTCTGCCTAAAACTACTTATGTCCTTGACCATAGTGTATGTGCACTACGTGATAGTAATGGAATGTCAAATATTGCTAAATAAATTCAATAATCTATTGAAAATTATCAATATTTTCCAAAAATTATTATAAATTCAAAATGGCCGCCACCATATGACGTCATAATATGCAAATTAGGTATGCATATTTACCCCCAAAATAATCTTGGGGTCATCCCCAATATTTGTCTAATTGACAGTCAAGCTCTATCTGTTACCAGTGTCAAGCCACAGTCATTTGAATTTATCATGCCAAAATTCAGCTTTTTTGAAAAATAAATTGTGGCGCTTAAAGGGTTAATGTTCAATTAGGATTGACATGACTGACTGGGCTTTTTTATTTGAAAATAGACAAAAATAAGCTTATTGAAAGGTGTGGGGCCATCAGTTGTGCCGTGTTGACGTTAGGTGGATAGACAGCTGACATTGCTGTTGGACAACAGTTAATTATATTTTTTGGTAAGCATGTAATTCTCCATGTGTTCAAGCACAGTTTTGGTGCCCTGCATGAAAATACACAATGAAAATCCATGAACATAAAGAGAATGCATGAATGAGAAGGTGAGTCCATACTTTTGGCCTGTGCTGTATATCATCAACGACAGGATTGTACAGGTAGCTGTTAATACCTGCTGGGCATTGCTGCCTATCGCACCTCCTCCGGTGCCCATGGGCAGCGAGAGAAAATAAGACCTGTGACACAAACATCTTTATTGTATCAATTACTAGACAAACATAGGGAATACACATTCATAATGCATGCAGAGGAGGTGCCTTCCTCAACCACCTTCGCAGGTAGCTGTAGCCTTACGCCAGAAGCAGATATCGTCAGGTGGTGTCCAGCCTTCTCTGCGGTGTTTCGGCCCTGAACCACAACACTGCCAACTCCAGCCGGTGGGCCGAAAGTGAGTGGCCAGTCTCACTGCCCATCTGCTCCTGGCGTACAGCTCACACCAACAATACGTTCCATATATTTGATAAGCACAAAAACAATAAAGGAAAAATAAGGCAGTTGAGCTGTTTGGTGTTCGTTGGCTGCTGGCTTTAAAGGACCAGTTCAGTCAATTTCAATATGCTGTTGTATTACTCACGCTACCCTTGACTTGTCAGTACCCGGTGATGCCACATTTTTCGGCTCAGCCAATTCCGAGATATGAGCTATTCTAATGGGGGCAGCGTTTGTTTACATTTTTAAAAAATGTAACATAGGCCTACTCCAAATATTTTCCCAAAAGGTACCGCTGTTTGCTAGTTGTCTGCTGATGTTGTATAACCTTTTGGATGCTTTTGGGAATAAATAAAAATGTTTTTTTGAAATGTAAACAAAGCGCTGTCCCCATTATAATGACCAGGATCTTGGAAAAGGCTGAAGAAGAAAAAAATAAATCTCAGGTACTGACAAGTCCAGGGTAGTGTGAGCATTACAACTGCATGTTGAAATTGACTAAACTGGTCCTTTAATTACGACATAAATTATATGCCCAGGCCAACATGTTACTTCGCAAGTTTAGCATGTGCTCAGTCAATGTCAAATGCTCTCTGTATACATGTTACTTCGCAAGTTTAGCATGTGCTCAGTCAATGTCAAATGCCTTCTGTACACCCATGTATACAGCTCACTTATGGTGTAGGTATAAAAAAAGCAGCTACCAGAAGCTGACAGTAGCATGTAATGACACTATGAGACTGTTGATGAAGCTACCAAGATGGACCAGTGCTAGCTACCTCTTTGTATACTCCAATGTGCCTGGGTGTGATGCTGTCTTGAGAATAATGTCTGTTTATAAGTTCATGTGCAGATTGGACTGCTCTCAAAACAGCATTATTCAAACCCTAGTGAGTCCTGCAAAGTGCTTTGTGAGGTTCTCCTCCAAACTTAGGCGACACTGTAGAGAGTATCTATTTGTTTGATGGGTGTGTTCCCCTCTTTCATTTTATTCTTTTATTTTACGTCTTATTTTTCTTTTCTTAACTTCTCCATGTAATTTTTTGAATGATGTCTACCTTGGTATGGACCATGTATTTTGAGTCTGATGTAAATAAGAATTTAATTTGCTGCCCGTAGCCAGGAAATAAACAGCTGTGTTGCTAACTTGCTATCTTTAATGCAATTGCCATTGTCTTGTGTGTACAATTGTGTGTGTGTGTGTGTGTGTGTGTGTGTGTGTGTGTGTGTGTGTGTGTGCGTGCGTGCGTGCTTGTGCGTGTGCATGCGTGTGCGTGCATATGTGTGTGTGTGTGTGTGCGTGCGTGTGTGTGTGTGTGTGTGTGTGTGTGTGTGTGTGTGTGTGTGTGTGTGTCGGTGTGTGTGTGTGTGTGTGTGTGTGTGTGTGTGTGTGTGTGTGTGTGTGTGTGTGTGCGTTTGAGAAGATAGCTTACTTTTGATAGCCTCTGGTGCTGTTGTTTAACAGCAAGACCTAAATGAGCTGTCTGTGAGAAGAACATTGGAATGAGATATAGCCTACTGTATAAAGAGGGCTGTTTCAATTACACTGGTTAGTTCTAAATGATTCAAATCCCAAGTTTACTTATCTTTCTTCCTCTTGAGGATATTATCACAGGGCCTCTCCATGCTCACTCAAAAAATACTGCACAGTAAAAATTAAAGTTTCTTTGAAGAAACCTTCAGTTGTAATTGCATGGGAAAACCCATAAAGGTTGTCTGATTAACCTAATAGTTCTTGGAAGAAACGAAATGTGTTCTAAAAGGTTCTTCAGTGGTTCCTCTGCAGTGGCAAACTGAAGACCCCCTAAAGGTCATTTGAGAAACCCTTTGATTGGTTTTGAAAGAAGTTCTTCCAAGAACGTTTAAGTTCTTCAGGGAACCTTTGAGTCACCTAACAATCCTGCTGCGTGTTTTTTGAGGAAGCTTTGAATGTGTACATTGTGTACACACACAAGAAAGTGAAAATACAGACACAAAGATGATCAATACATTTATTCAGGTTTCATACTCCAAAATATGTTGTTAAAATGTGTGCATTATCTTTAGAAATGAGAAACAGATATTGATAGGCCTACATACAATATTTTATGTGCATATTACAAATTATGCTATGTAAAAAAATGTTGGGATAAAAATCAATTTCATGGCCTGTGATAACCTTGAATTTCATGTTCAAAATCAGTCTGGCAGACCTGTAGCCCACTAGACAGATGACTACATACAATGTGAAGTCTGGGGTTGCACTACAGGCAAAGTTGTGGAACCAACAGTTGTCGTATCAAATAGCTTCATTGCACATAATACTGCCCTACAAAAGGCAAAGTGCTGTAGATATGCCAACGCTTAAACTGATAAAAATCCAAATAACTTTGAGTAATTTTTTCGTACTCTCGTTTCCATACTGACCTGTCAAACACATTGCAGATAAAGCAGCAATAGCAATATCTCGAAAACGGGACACATTTGTACCATAAGATAAAGGGGGTCAGAAGTCAGGAAATAAAGGGAGTGTTATGAAGTCCATTTTCGGTCTAAACTCAATTTTGACAAAATATGTAGTCACCGTAGTTACTGCATTTTGCCTTGTCAGTCATGTCATCATCATGCCAAGCCCACAGTGACTCGCCATTCATATTGCTATCAGGCTTGTACGAAATTCCGAATGGAAAGAATTTCAATTCAAAATAATGCCATAATACGAACACTAGGTGGTGCCATTACCTTGAATTTCTTTGAATTTAATCTACACCACCCATTGAAAGTACATAGAACACCACCACCTAGTGTTCGTATTATGGCATTACTTTGAATTGAAATTCTTTCCATTCAGAATTTTGTAAAAGCCTTTATTGCTATACATCTACCGTCTCCTCCCAGAGCCAAAGACAAAAGCTTTTCCCATGGCTCTGGCCAGTATGCAAAGAGTATTGTTGTGCTCTAGATGGGCTCACTGTGACCACAGAGAGCACAGAAGGATACAGCAGACTGAAACTTCTGCTCTGCTCTCAATGATAAAAAAACGTCTTCGCGCCAGATTGTGTGTCTTTCTATCAATGTGAAAATCAGCCTTATTTCTTGAACTTTTCTTGCCAGTACGCAAAGGTATGACTCTCAAGCTAGTCACACTGTTATCTTCATATTCTGACTTACTTTTCAAAAGATGATGATTTTTTGACCTATAGTATTGCTGGGATTTTACAGGCCAAAACATTGCTGATTGGAAAAGAAATCAATGTGAGTACAAGTACTTTTTATGGTCTTAGACAGTACAGTATAGACAATCTTAGACAATACGGCCACCTCATGAGCATTGTACCATTCCTTGGTGTCCGGTATATCTTTTTACAATATTACATTACATGACATTGCACTTGGCAGACGCTTTTTAACCAAAGCGACTTACAACCGATCAATCGATCCTCAATTTTACATTATATTCATACACATCATTGATCACGGTGACCCCTTTTTAAAACATACGATTGTGTGCGTTGATTCAACATAGAAGTGTATGTGTAACCTCAGTGTGTATGTTTAAAGTGCGATGCATTGCAGAACAGGGGACGGCTATGTTTGCTTGGCATAATGTCTTCCGCCGCAAACACATGCAGGAGATTGAGCAATTTGAGTTCATCACATATATTTCACTGCTCATTATGTGTCATTAACTCTCATTTTCACTGATTTATTAAGACACGTCATTTACGACAGTCCTGTGGTGAGTTTGAAGTGTGCTGCTATGTTTAGTTGCCTGCCTAATGACTTTAATTTTGGAAATGTTCCTTCACAGCTCTGTGTGATTTTTTAATCTTGGAAAACCATCACATCCGATGATGATGATGATGATGATGATGATGATGATGTTGATGAACGCAAAGAGGAGGGGGGGGGGGTGAGGAAATGTGTGTGTGTGTGTGTGTGCGTGTGCGTGTACACGTGTGTGCATGTAGACACGTGTGTGTGTGTGTGTGTGCACGTGTGTGTGTGTGCATGTGTGTGTGTGCGTGCGTGCGTGCGTGCACACATGTGTGTGTACACATGTACGTGCGTGCGTGCGTGTACACACATGTGTGTGCATGTACACGTGTGCGTGTGTGTGTGTGTGTGTGTGTGTGTGTGTGTGTGTGTGTGTGTGTGTGTGCGCGTTGTGTGTGTGACAGAAGAGTGGTCCAAACGTCAGTCTCTGGCTGTACAGTCAGTGGACAAGGTCTTGGCCCATGTCCAGATGGCCTCCCATCCCCAGACCAGGTCAAGCGTCACGCTTCAGTCCTGAATGACCAGGCGTGGATGGGTAGCCTGCATCTCACTGACCCATCTGTAAGGGGGACACAACAAACAGACCAGTTAAGCCCCTCCATCTGTGATGCTAATAAAGGAAAAGAGGCATCAGAGGCAGTGAGGTGACGGCTGCAAACCAATTAGCATTCACTGTAACTGTACAATGACACCCAATGATACGGAAATAAGAAATTGTTTCATGTTTCATTAGCACATTTGAAAAGCAAAAACACATTTCACAGATGCTGCTCACTAACAGGGTGGTTTGTGGCAGTAAATAAACTAAAAATAAATAAATACAAATCAAAGAAATAAAAAATGAATAACTGCAACGCATAAAAAACTGTGTCAGGAATGTTTTTCACATGACATGTCCAAGAAGTCTGTCCTTGTAACAGACTTATCGGCTAATACACTAAGGCAGACTGTCTGATTTGTCCTTGGCTTTGGCTGAGACTGCCTTTCAGCAAAAGTGCTTTGATGCAAGTTTTTAAACGTGGCTTTAAACTGCAATTTAAGCCATTACCATCCACGGCAGGCCCCTGTATTGCCCTAATGGGGTGAATCCAAACAAGAATTTATTTACTCTTCAAAATTACACACACTGTGCAAATGGAGTCTACGCACACATTGCAAACACTGTGAAATGGTCATAAGGCATAAACTTTTACATTTAGTGTTTTTTTGTTGCTGTTGCTGCTTCAACGGATGCAGTCTCATTATGGTAAATAATGGCCATAGCTGCAGCAGCTGTTTATTGGAGCTATTGTAATAACTTGAGAAGGAGTTGTTATGTTCACTGTGAATAAAGGCTTTGGGTTGGGGGTACACGGAACTGACAGCTTTGGCAGGGCCCGAGACAAAGTAATCTGGAAAAGGCTCCCCCTCCCAATGCATACAATGTAATGAAGCCCCTCTTCTGGTTGGGCCCAGAATTATTCACCCCTACGTTCACCCCCATTGGTGGGACTGCTCGCCAGCAGGGCCACTGACAGCTTTGGCCGGGCCCAAGACAAAGTCATCTGAAAGGGTCCCCCATCCAATAAATATAATGTAACACGGAAGGACTCAATTCTTGGCTCAGGACAATGGACCCATTTGCCCCCCTGTCAGCTTCCCTGCTCACCAGAAGCAGAGCTGGGACTGCCACATAGTTATTACACCTGACCCACAGCCCCTGGGAGTACAGTGTCAAGTCCAGTTGAGCTGTTGTATTCAACTACTGGAAAGCTGCATGAACGATGTCAACAAAGCATATGTTTCATGTTTAGGCTACTTCTAAAAGGAATACTATGTTATGTTTCATTAACACATAGACTGAAAGCAGAGTAGTGTGAAAGACAACTACATGCACAGAGAGATCCTCCGCTCCTTCAAACTTAGTCTAGGACTGCTAAACCTATTCAGAAATGCCACGTGCCCTGTTCAATTTTATTACAATCATGGGTGAAAATGCCAGAGCAAATCACGTGTGGAAGTTTCGATTTCATTGATAAAAGGTGCAAGACAAATGTTTCGACATACAGTACCGCCTTGTCGAAATAAAATAAAAACTTCCATGTCATGATACTCCTTGTCCTGCTTGAACTATTTAATCTCCCATGACATGCTAAACTACATACAGTAATATAGTAGGTAACTTGTTGCCTGGTTATCACTAGACCTAATCACATGTGAGATAAGGTCTGGATACCTGCCTACTGTAAATCCCATAGGGCATACGTGGTTTAAGATAGATGACAGTTGTTTATTGGGCATTTTGAATGTGTATCATTTGGCATGCATAGCCATAGCCAATGGTGTCAGTTGTATCTATTCAAATCAAACTGCAATCATGGCCTTTCCAAGCCTCCCTGCTTTCTGATTGGAGAGAGACAGGGACCATGATCTGGTACCCTCGCTGAGGGTAGACTCCATACTGTCTTTCAGATCGGAACGATTGTGCAAAGCACCAGGCTAGGTTACCGGCAGGATAGTGCTCCACAAATACCGTTGTTAATTCTTACAATAATATTATGCGGGGGCCCAATAGGACGTAGAGTAGGTGATGATGAGACTTAATAGATCCGATGAGACCGGAATGCCCCTATGAGACTATAACTGACATTTAAATGATTTTCCATTGGCACAGAACTGGCAGCTGATATTCAATCAGTATGCACACTGTTAGTTTTCTGCTATTGCTCCTCATCATGTCTTGTGTGAATTGGTCTTTCATATATTGGAGTATCAAATGTTAAGCTATTGATTCCCAATTTAGAGGAACATTATTGTACCACACGTAGCTGGCGTAAAAAAACACATCAATAAACAAGTACATTTTCTTCCACTGCTGTTTTGCAGAGGCAAATTATCAAAGATGTAATTATAAAAAAAAACATCCTTGCTTTGCGTGTTGCTGAGCGTTGCTGCTCTTGAATTCCATATCTTTTCTGGGGTTGTGTTTGTTCTTGTTGTTTCCGGCGAAATGCGGATTAGGGTCTAATTACCATCAAATATATTTATATGGTAATTTTCTTTTCAGAGCAATAAGCCGTCGCGCTGCATCTGCTCTCATTTTGTTCTCTTTTAGACTCGGAAGGGCCTTTTGCGTCGGGACTATTTATTCATGTTGATAAACAACAAAGCAGACCAGAAAACTTACCAACAACTATTCACAATGTCAACAGATCATTAAAACTATCAATCATCTCATGGGGAAGGAAAAAAACCTTGTAGTATTTCAACATGCATACCAAAAGATCTTCAGCAGACTTCTCTGATGCAATGTTGAACAAACAATGGGCCAATGCTACATAGAGGTTTGGAAAAGTCACCAGAAAAAGCTTCACTAAAGAAAAATGTAGAGCTTCACTTAGAAAAGTTCTTCATCGTTACGGGGAGGCTGTCAATGCTGACAAGCTTTTGAGCTAACTGGAAAAATAACAGTAGGCCTAGTTGTTGTTTTTCTTTAAGAAATAGAGATTTTCATTTGGAAGGTAGACCTACAATTTTCAGCATCACATAATCAAACCCAGCACCATACCCAGTTGTTAGACAAAATCATGACTCTTCTGGCTGTTGAATAACATTGCCAATACTCTAGCTGTTTTTGAAATGAACCTCATCCTCTCCCATGAAAACGAGATAAACTGGGAAATATTGATTTGTGCCACTGATATGCTATAATGTAGAGAAAGACTAGAAAAACACACATTGACTGTAACTTATTAACTGTGTGAACTCACAATGCATAGGCCTAATTATATTACAGT
>NC_085875.1:20535246-20570246 GCF_034702125.1 Engraulis encrasicolus
GGGTGGATACATGAAAGGGGAGGGGAGGGGAGAGGAGCGAAGTTCAGAGGAGAGGAGAGGAATAGGTATATTCGAGGAGATGATGGGAGGAAATGAGATTAAAGGAGAAGAAATACGAGGAGTGAGGGAAGGAGATAATAGGAGAAAAGAATAGAGGAGCAGCCAAAGGAAAAGAGAAGACCAGAGGAGAGGAGAGGAAAAAAGAGAGGTGAGATAGAGAAGGAGAGGACAGCATGAGAAGAGGAGCACGGTGGAGACGAGAGATTGAAAAAATAAGAAAGGAGAGGAGAGGAGAGGAGAGAAAGGGGAGCACAGGAAAGGAAAGGAGAGGACAGAACAGGACAGGAAAGGAAAGGAGAGGAGAAGAGGGGAGACCAGAGGAGAGGAGAGGAGAGGAGGGGAGAAAAAGGGGAGCACAGAAAAGGAGAGGAGAGAAAAAACAAGAAATCGGAGAGAAGCGAGTAGAGGGAGAAGGCAGCCCACACAGTCTCACACATCCATTAGTGGGCTGTGTATTCTGCTCCACAACGGATGAGAGTAGAGAAAAAAAAGAGAAGAAAAGAAAGAAGAGGAAAGAGGAGAGCAGAGGCGAGGACAAGAAGAGAGGAGAAGAGAAGAGAAGAGAAGAGAAGAGAAGAGAAGAGAAGAGAAGAGAAGAGAAGAGAAGAGAAGAGAAGAGAAGAGAAGAGAAGAGAAGAGGAGAGGAGAGGAGAGGAGAGAAGAGGACAAACAAGAGGAGAAGAGAAAAGGGGAGTAGAGGAGAGGATAGAAAATAAAAAAAAACTGGGGGATTAGGAACAGAGTAGAGGATAGGAGGCGCGAAGGCAGTCCAGCTCCCAATCTCGCACAGCCATTACCGTGCTGTGCATTCTGCTCCACAACAGAGGCGCCGGAGCCATCAGTTCCATTAGGGGAGCACAGCAGAACCCAGGCAGCTCTTATTCCCACACTTTCACCACAGATGTTTCATCATCATCACTTCTGCCAGTCATCACTGAATCATTCACCTGACATACTCTTCTCTCTCTGTCTGTCGGCCTTTCTGTCACTATCACTCTTTCTGTACATGTACGTGTGTGTACGTGTGTGTGTGTGTGTGTGTGTGTGTGTGTGTGTGTGTGTGTGTGTGTGAGAGAGAGAGAGAGAGAGAGAGAGAGAGAGAGAGAGAGAGAGAGAGAGAGAGAGAGAGAGAGAGAGAGAGAGAGAGAGAGTGAGTGAGTGAGTGAGTGAGTGAGTGAGTGAGTGAGTGAGTGAGTGAGTGAGTGAGTGAGTGAGCGAGCGGAGGGGGGATAGATAAATAATGGCTTTGTTTGTGTGTGTGCACGTGTGTATCTTTGTGAGACAAAGAACGTGCCTGTGTATGTATGTGTGTGTGTCTTCTCTTTTTTTCCTTCAGATGTTGTTCTGAACACACACATAGCAGGTCCCCAAGGAAAATGCAACGGAAAGAAGGATGATAAGGATGGAAGGATATAAAAAGAGAAACAACAGGGAGATGATGTTGTGTTCTTCTGTGCTATGAGATGAGAGGAAGAAAAAGACAAGGAGGCAGAGAGACACACACGGAGAGAGACAGAAGAATGTCAGGGTTAAGAAGAGACTGGGATGGTATGGTACAGAGAGAGTAGAGAGAGAGAGGTTCCATTGGCCCATTGTTTCCTGGTTCTATTATTGCCCCCTTTAGGCAGACCTAGGCAGACCTAAGGACTGTTCTATTCAATGTAGGAGCATTATGACACGCCCCTATAGGCAGACCGGAACCTGGTCATGTTAGGTGCCCATAGAAACCTATTATGTTGGCATATCTCTATATTCTTAAAGAATCTCTGGTATGGTATGAGCAGTGATGGGCAAAATGGATTCATTGGTTACAATTCAAATGACCTTTAACTGTCCAATTCATCCAGGTGATCACTCAATCAGCCAATCACCTGGCAAAATGGACAGGTAAAACCAAGTTATTTTCAATATGTGGAACTGGATAGTAACTAACAAAACTAACGACTGGTGTAGGTGTGGTATGGAGGTTGATAGAGGAGGTGTGCGGTGGAGGAGAGGAGGAGTGCGGTATGGCAAGGAAGAAAGAAAAAGAGAAGGAAGCAAAGAGAGACATTGTTGGGTACATGGGCTGATGTGGTGTGATGTGGTTGGGGGAGGGCTGGTCGCGAAGACGAGGGGAGGGTACCCCATTAGAGCAGTAATTACAGGCCCTCTGCGATAACCGCCATACACTCCTACCAGCCGAACTGCCAAGCCGGCCACTTTATTACTGGGACGTTGTATTAGTTAATACCTCCATTACAAAGAGACAATGACTTAATTATGGAGCTGGAAGAAAAGAACATCAAATTGTGCGTCAGATTCAATTTGGACTAGGTTAATGGAGGTGGAAAAAGCTGTTTACCATCAACTCGACAAGGGCGCTGACACTTCAGCAACTGCTACTTTCTCTGCATTCTACTTCTTTCATCGTCTTCTTTACAGTAAGCATATCTCAGTGTTTTTCACCGTCATTCATCTCGTATTGGGACTTTTCTTTGTTCATCAGTGATGGGCAACGTAGCCTCAGAAAGCCACAGTCCAGCTCTGGCACTCACACCAGCCATTCACCAAAATCAATTCATTGTAATTAGCGGCGCTCTTACAAGCCAGGTTAAGTGTTTGTAGAGGAGTCATCTTGATTAAGCGGGATTAGTTAAATGGGATGCTATAAAAGATCCCTTCTGGAACCAAGGTGCCAGATTATTAATTGTTAGACAGGATTGTAAATGTCATCGGGAGTTTGTAAGCCATTTTTGACTCAAAATCCGCCTATATGTGAGATGGCATGCACACACACACTCACACATGCACGCATAAACAATCTTGTCACAAATAAAAGCAAATAAATAAAACCATCTCTAGTGTCAAGCAAAACAATCATACCAGACTGATGGAAGGCCACGCAAGGGGAAATTATTTGGCAGACCCCAGAGAAAGGTCAAAAAAAGATGGAAAAGCACATTAAAAGTGTCATTAAAAGTTGCTCTACTGTAATTCTGCTGCTCAAGTTTTTTTATGATATCAGTGCAGCTCAATAAAAGGGGTCAGGGAGGAGTTGAAATGAAACTTTCCAATTCTTATTAAAAAAAGACAAACTATTCCATGTGGAGTCAGAAAAAACCCAAAAGGTCAGGGGTGCATTTCTCGGAAGGGAAGTAGCTGCTTTCACGAATCCGGACTGCAGAAGTAAGTCTGCGAATGCTAACTCCTGTATCTCGAAATCTAGCACCTGAAGTAAACTACTGCTGAAGTAGGGTAGACTCCCATTTTTAATTTTAATTTCTACACCTACCCCTACCCGTTCCCCTTCCCCTACCCCTCTGCCTTAATGTGAATTGGGACATAGCCTACTGTATTTATTATTGTCCATTGTCCAGTCCATCACTGTTACCTGTCCTGTCTGCACTTTATGTCAGTCTGAAAAATGTCAGTTGTATATGTCTTGTCCTGGCATGGTATAGAGAGAAAACGTAATTTCATTTTTCCTTGTATGTCTTGTGCATATGATGAAAGTGACAATAAAAGCTGACTTGACTTGACTTGACATCCCTACCCCTACACATGAACGCAGAAAATGAAGGGGAAGGGGAAAGGGGTTTGCCTGGCTCTTGCCCAACCTGTAGTTGTGCGCAGCTTTGTGAGCTCCACCACTAGCTCTGTGTGTATTGAGCGCCACCAGGGGGCTCAAGAGCTACACAAACACACACAGAGGTCTGGTGGGAACCAGGCTAGAAAGGGGTAGGGCAAAGGGGTGAAATGGGATACAACCTTTGACATTTTGGTGACTTTGTTAGTGAGGAGCCTCCGACCTGTTTCCCAAAACTGTACTTTAATGTACAGAAACAAAACTAAATCATGGAAGTCGCGACAACACCTCTGGCACCTGTAGTAGATCGCTTACTTCCTAGGCCAACTCCACCCACAGCAAACTTGCAGAGCGTATTTGACCACAAAATTGTCAATATAAACTAATCCTGTGGTTAAAACTTGGCGAAAATAAATCAATATGCACACAAAATCCTGATACAGCTCTGAGTGTGTTCACTATACGTACAAACTCACATCATGTCATTTTTTCTGTTAAAACAATATATTGAAATGAAAATGCTTTACAGTTGGACACTGCCAACAGCATGATTGTAGTCCTTTCTGGAAATCAATTGAGTTTCCCTTAGTTTGGATGGCTAATTTAGAAGATATTTGATTTAGATGTTAGTGGTGGTTCGCACAAACACCAGAATAAATTGTATTTCCCTTAAAAAAACACTGCAACAAGCCTCAATGTCTGTGGAGTACGGTGGTGGAGTATTTTGTGTAACATTTCTTAGAATTGGAAAGGTCAGGGAGAGGTCAGTACACGTAGATTAGACACGACACGACCACATGACTCAAAACACGGAAGGCAATGCGACCTACTCTTATTCGTCTCCTAATGCATTGTTTCCCAACCTTTTTTGTCCCACGTACCCCCTAAACGTCTTAGTTGTGCCACGAGTACCCCCTAATTCATGTTTTATATCGCTTTCGCTGTCCTTATCTGACTGCTCCATACATTTGTTATAAAAATAACAGTTTTCCAAGTACCCCCTGCAGTGTGCTCGTGTACCCCTAGTGGTACACGTACCCCTGGTTGGGAAACACTGTCCTGATGAACTGCCAAAACGAGCCGCTTGGATTCGCCAGTGTCAAGCGCCATGCATGAGCTGTCCACCTCATATGGGTAAACGGATGCTAACTCTATTTTCTTGAGGCACAGTTACATGTAAAACAACAGTAGTGTCTCACAGTTACATGTAAAACAACAGTAGTGTCTCACATATTTCACCATGAAGAAAGCAGAAACTACCAAAGACTAATTGTAGTTCAGTGTTAACCTAGGAAGCAGTTTGAAAAACTCATAGCAGACTTGACTCTTTGTTTGTTTGTTTGTTTGTTTGTTTGTTTTTTGTTTGTTTGTTTCAAACATAATCTATTGTTGTGGTTGAATTAGGGTAAATTTGGGCCTACTGTAACTGAAGGGGCTTGGAAAATTACTGTGTGGCACATTGGCTACCCACATATTTGGAGAAGCATTACCTCAGATGCAATGATTCATTTTGACAACAAAAATATGAGAGGGGGTTAGATGATTACCGGTAAGTGACATGTGGTATGCAGAGGTGGCATGCATGCCAAAGGAAGGCTATATTGATCAAGTGTGGTCAAGTGATGCTAGTCTTGTTCATGCTAGGCTGTTGGGGGGGGGGGGGTGCAACCGACATACCGACATTTTGACAGTATTTGATTGTCATTCCAAGCCATTTCGAGTCATTTGAACATTGTTGCAAGTTCGTAAAGGCGTGTGAACAACGTTCTAACTCAATTGACATTTGCAACAATGTTACATGAGCGGAAGTGGAGAGAGGGACAGCGCAATTACAGGATTGGTGTATAATTTAGTGTCTAATTTTGTCACGGTCCAAATGCCCTTACAGGTAGGGTCTGAAAACAGTTCCTGCAAGCTGGAAAAATGTTTTTGCAATAAAAAGTCAATGTCGGAATGGCGGTATGTCTGAATGGCGGTATGTAACCGCTGTTAGGCTACTACTACGCCCATGTTTGTCATGTCAAACTATGCCTATACCAAAACTCATTCCTAACCTTAAATTAACCTGTCAGTGAATAATGTTTTTTCAACCAACGTAAAACATAGCATGCCACTTCCACTGAAGTGCACTGAATCATCTAACCCCTACTGAAAAATATTCTTCTCCAGATAAAATTGTTGTTCTACAACTTCTCACAGCAGTATTTGCAACATGTAGAGAACTTTAGCGTACTTAATTGATTCAATATATTAATAATGCTAATTAAAAGACTTGAAGATGTTTTAATTAAATGGCACTTGCTGTTTCAATGTAGCTTGAAAGGTCGCTCTTTGAAGGCGAAATGATTAATTACAACATGTAGAAAACAAGACATTGTCTTTTTCTTGTCTTCCTTTTTTTCTGAGCAAGTGTGTAACGGTGCGTGAAAAGACCACCCAATGTACAAAGCAAAAATTACAGTACTAATCAAACAAATGCTGAAGACATAATTGAATGTACCTGAACATAATTGCCGGAGATGAAGGATTCTGTGAGACTAAAGGGGTTTTTATTGACCATTATGAGAAGGATAGATTTATCTTCAATATGTTTTTTTGCTGGGATGTCAAAGGAATATGTGTGCTTACCGCAGACGCTGATGTCTTACTGCAAATTGAGTGCATGTGTAATTTCATAGGGGACAATGCCAAAATAATATGGTAAATTGAAAGTGTGCACAAGTGGTGTGGAGTGTGTGTGTGTGTGTGTGTGTGTGTGTGTGTGTGTGTGTGTGTGTGTGTGTGTGTGTGTGTGTGTGTGTGTGTGTGTGTGTGTGTGTGTGTGTGTGTGTGTGTGTGTGTGTGTGTGTGTGTGTGTGTGTGTGTGTGTATGCATGTATACATGCAGTGTGTGTGTGTGTGTGTGTGTGTGCGTGTGCGTGCGCAGACGCACAAGCGTGTTTATTTGTTTTGTTTGTTTTTTAATCCTAAAAACAAATGCCACTTTGGAAAACATCCAGCAATGTTCTGTCTTTGATTTAATTTGCATGCAGCTATTTAACAGAGATTTAATTTGTCAAAATAATAATTGCATTCAAGACCACAAGAAACAATTCACACTTTTTTTGGAGTTAATTAATTTTGTGTCTCATTTGACCATGGACGCAGGCATATGGTTGCTAAGATTAAACAGACAAAAATAGCGAAATGAATAAACAAAGCTAACAAAACCGATTAGCACCACAGCCAAACTAGCTCCTCGCTTGTGGTCATTCTTTTTGGTCTCTCTACATGGTTTTCACAGTGCCAGCCAAGGGAGCAATAATACAAACTCGGTATGTGGTTGTTCCTCTCTCATTCCCACCTCATAAAAGACCTAGACATGACAGAGAAAACTGGCACAAACAAACAGTTGGCTGTGCCTCGCGGTTCCATTGGGGAGCCATACACACCACAAAGGTGGATAAGTGAAAAACCTGCTTCAGTTTACCCAGAAAAAGTCATAAACCTGCTAGTATAAGAGCATCAAGGGCATCATTGTCTGAACTAGGCTCTTCTTCTCCCAGGTTTATGGCTACCGCTGGGCGAAATAAAGCAGTATGGTCACTTAGCCACTTTTGTAGTGTGTGTCCTTCAGGGACGGTCTTCTGTGGCTCCCCTCCACACCTCGGCAGGATGCGCTGCCAAGTCAAAAAAGGTGCCAAGAGCCAAGTCAATGCTCTGCAGACTGTGTGACCTCTGCTCTGCCAAGAACATGTTAAAAAAAGCTGTTTTTGGAATTCCTTCAAAAACAGCTCCATCGGATCCATGTCTCTTCTTTTTACACTTTTCATGTGCTCGTGGGCTTTTCGTGTACACACATGGGGTTTGGGCTGAGATGGTGAATACTTCTTGGCTACAGACCTTGACATAAAAGCACAAGTCTACACTGTCCCTGTATTATTTGTTTTTGTGTATAGCCTATATGTACTTTTTAGATTCCATGTTTGTATGTGTCATTTGTCTTGTACCCTATATGTAAGGGCACCATCTTTCTTTTAAACTGCAAGACTAGTTTACCTACGGGTACAAATAAAGTTAACTGAACCTAACTGAACTGAACTAAGTGCCGCAACATGTTTTCCTCTGGATATCAATTACTTAGATCACAAAGTCGAGAGTACTGCAGACGTGGATCAATGATACAAAAACAATCATAAACCTTTTAAAATAGCAGCCTTTTGTTTAGGGGACAGTAGCCCCTAGATATAATTTCCTGCGAATTCCTGAGAATTGTATAATAAGGAAAATATCGTCCTTCCGTTTCTCGTATTTGAATATGACATTTCCTTCTTAAGACCAGGGCATGCTGCACACGTCACATTTAAATGAGAGAAATATGACCCCGGTGTTGCGGACTTTATTTTTGCTAGTCCGGCCACCATTTTGAGACGGATTTGTATGTTTTTTGTCTATGGTAAACTTAGAGCTGAGAATTGCAATCACTACTCACTGCACGAGGATGAGGATGATGAGGCAGAAGGCGGCCATGACGATGAAGGGCATGCCGGGGAAGGTGGCCAGGGTCAGGGGGTAGAGGCCGTTGAAGATGACCGCAGCGAACAGCAGACAGGTGGCCTCCACGGACGCCGTGAAAGAGAACATGGCACCTGGACGACACGCACAAGCCAAAGGTGAGCCGAAGTGAGTAGTGATAGTTGTGTGTGATGATAGTAGTGTGTGTGTGTGTGTGTGTGTGTGTGTGTGTGTGTGTGTGTGTGTGTGTGTGTGTGTGTGTGTGTGTGTGTGTGTGTGTGTGTGTGTGTGTGTGTGTGTGTGTGTGTGTGTGTGTGTGTGTGTGTGTGTGTGTGTGTGTGTGTGTGTGTGTGTGTGCCCTGTCCTTCTGTGTCTGTGTTTTGCATACAGTGGGTGAGAGTACATACTGTACAGTATACACCAGGGGTGTCAATTGATTGAGGGCCAAAATCAAAATCTGGAACTAAGTCATGGGCTGAATCCAATATTTATCTCAGAAAATGGACTAAAATTGTACATGCATGCACTTTATACACAAGTTTCACACACACTCTTCCCCATGATATATGGCAGTTCAAATGTGCCTGCATATTGAGTGTGAGCTATTTCACTTGCTTGGATCCACTCATATTCCTGTGACAACTAATTTCATGTTTAATTTTGTGATGCTATACATTAATGGTGTATGTGGGCCAACTGTAATGTACAATTGATGTTGTGGTCCGAATAAAATAAATCAGCAGGCAAGATTTTGCGTTTGACATACCTGGTATTCACAATAGGGTGGCCAAACCAGAAATGAAAATGCCAAAATCAAGGTCATTGAATTGGCACCAGTCTTGCTTAATTGCCCAACTTGTTTTGACACAGACTTTGAAAGTTACATAACGAACTTCCTTTCTGCTCTGAACCAATACATCAATGCTAAGGACTTTTTTAATGTGAAAAAAAGTGGAACAAGGTGAACGGCTCTTCTTAATTCACTTCGTAGACCTCAATTGGCTTTTTCCCTACAAGAAGGCACAGACTTGTTTTAGTGTGCCCTTCTTTCATAGGATGACTTCATTAAATACCACTTCGACTGGTGGGCAGGACCAAAGCTAATGTGGTCAAAAGCACTACAGCACAGCTCGTATTAATTTAAAACATCAATTCATCCTTCAAACACACTCATTTAAAATTAAGCGATGACTGGATATAAAAGGTTGTCGAGATGTGAGACGTAATGCAAGAGCAGAGGCAGAGAGCCTTTCCATTATTGAAGGAGCTATGACTGGCACAACAATGCACTTTGTACACTGACAACAGCAATGGCCATTCTCCTCTCGACCAAGTGGAGTGGAAAAGGGGGCGGACGGGAAACATACGAGGGGGCCGGTCTCTAAGTGCCTTGGAACATGGAAATTTTATTGATCGGGAGCAGAACATGAAGTGCCTCTGTATGTCATCTGGGGAGGCCGAGTGGCCCTGGTGTCCCCTGCACTTAAGGACACGGTGCGACACGCAGGGCCAGATGAAGGTGGCCCTGGGCTCCGAGAAAGGTTTAGCCCCCGCAGTAGGCAAATTTT
This sequence comes from Engraulis encrasicolus, assembly GCF_034702125.1. Lineage (NCBI taxonomy): Eukaryota > Metazoa > Chordata > Actinopteri > Clupeiformes > Engraulidae > Engraulis > Engraulis encrasicolus. The sequence continues at coordinate 20,544,937 of NC_085875.1, forward strand.
GGGACAAAACGTATAAATAAATACGTACGTCATAATTCTGAACTGGAAATTAAGGACAATAGTGCCTCTTTTCCACTGCCAGTTTTCTACAGCTACAGCCTACAGCTCTACACAGCGCGATTCGGCCGAGACGTTTTGCTTTTCAGCACGACACAGCTCAATCGTGAAGCAAAAACTGGCGGCCGAGTCGCGCTGTGTCGAGCTGTAGGCCTACCAGAAAATCGGCAGTGGAAAAGAGGCATTAGTCTACCAACTGTGGAGACAAAAGATGAACTTTTAAAAACTGTATTTCCAAGTCAGCAAAATTATTTTAAACCTTTGGCCAAGTAGGGGGCCCTGGCTGGTGGGAGGCCCTAGGCTGCAGCCATAAGCTAGTGTGTTTATTTGGCCCTGCCGATATGACATGGCTAGGCCAGGAGAGACTTTAGTGGAGCAGTTCCCTCCAAATGCACCCTGTGCAACTGTGTCCTGAAATGCTCTGAACCACTCCAGGACTCCAGGGGCAGCGATGCTCAATTGGATGGAAAAAAAAACCCCATCTGCATTAGTTCAAGAACAATGCCACCGTCTACTGAGCAATGCTTTTGTACCCTGCCTGCCGTAATACTCATGTGGATTGGGCAGTAGATGTACTCTAATAAAACAAAGGAGGTTAAGACTGTGTACTCTGCATCACAGTCCTGGAAAAGTCTATGAACAATAAAAGAACACAGAACGTATACTTTGATGGTTATGTTTTAGTAGCAATACACACCTGAGATATACAGTATACACACCTGTGATAACATTTAAGCTGAACATGGCTGTATGTGCAATACACAACAGATGACTTGATGGTAGCGAATGTGTGTTTCATGCTTTTTCCTATGAAAAATAATGCCAATCTGAATTTTAGAGTGGCTTCTCATGTTAAGTTATTACTTCAAACGGACAGTCTTGTCTGTCCCCAAGGGTGCTTCAGCATCCACAGATTTCCCTGCTTCCTTGCAGGGTATATTGAGATATGAGGTGCTAATCAAAATCCTTCCTCAAGTTGCTTCCTCCCTCCTTGAAAGGACAAGGAGATTGAAGGGAGATGAGATGCCGAGTCTACACATCCATCCTCAAGGCCTTCTTTGTTTCCTCCATGAGAGGTGGGACGACACCAGGGCACAAGGCCTGAAATTGGAGGAAATGACTGAAAGGGGGATATTGACCTCCAACCACAGGGATGTTCCATTCAAGAACGTCACTATTTCCTGTCAAGAATGCAATGCTTTAAATCTATAGACACACACAGCCCCCTCTCTCTCAGGCATATCAGAGGTTGAGATTTTCCCTGGCTGTTGAGAACTCACCTTGTTCATCTGGCTCCACAATTGCAGAGGACAGCGAACGGATGACAGCTTGATTGATTCCTGCTGGAGCGCCTAACACTGCCACTAAAGAGAAGGGACAGAGGAGAGAGAGAGAGAGAGAGACAGAGAGACAGAGAGAGAGAATGGGGGAGGAAGACATATATTAAGAAAGGCAGAGACAGAGAGAGAGATAGGGTGATGAAAAAAACTGAAGGAAGGAATTTCATATAATTTTTTCCTTGTTTTTGAAAAACTACAGTACGGGTATGCATCAAAGAGCACACCTTGCTCAGAGTCAAAACATTTAGCGGCCTTGCTTCTTGTCACGTTTGTCTTCACCGTACATTTGTTTCTCCGCTTACTAATGAGCTTATTCCCAAAAGCATACTTCTAATAGCTATTTGAACTCCACTCACTGTTCACAGCTTAGAAATAGTACATGGATTTCAATTAAGGCCAGACAACACTGCAGCTGAATGTTCCTGGTTGGTCGAGAGAGTACTCGTGAACCATCCATCCTTGCTGTTAGACTAAACTAGCACAAAAAAAAGACCACGGGGAACTGATTGAGCTTTGTGCTTTTCTGAAATGACAAACCATTTTGTTTGTTTTTAGCTCAGTGCAATCTTGCATCTTGTGCATTTATTTCTATTTTTAAAATAGTCACCTGTTTACAGCTGTCAAGGAAACTGGCATCAAATGTAGTTCTTCACACGCACTCCATGTAACAGACGAGCTGTCTTTTTTGTTGTCCTAGTATTGCACTCTGTCAACCTTGCTCTATTCACTGCAATAGTAAACTCAGTGCCGTAGCCACTGTATCACAATTTACAAAATGAAAATCAACAAAAACGGATGGTGTTGTAATTTACACTGTTACAATATCTGGATAGTGTGTGCAAGTAGAACTACATCCAACAACTTGGGCAAACCTGGGTTGGCTTCATTTGATTTATTTGGGACCAAATAACCCCCATTCTTCATTCCATAAAAAAGTCCCAGAAACAAAGGTCAATTATTGTCTCATCATTTCATTTTCTCCTAAGTAGAGGAATGCTACTCAACAGTGACAGCAACAGCCTGCCTGGCTCGCTGTCTTCTTTCCCCTCCTGTCTGTCTTACTGTGTCTCTCTGTTCACGCCACTCAGAGAATAATGAAAGACACCATTGGCATTCGGCACTGCCTGGGGCAGATAAGAATAGCAGTTTTCCTTTCCCTGTGAATACAACGCTCTCCCTTCACACACCATCGCCATAAATATTCCCGAATGTATGATCAGACACGAGGTCTGATTTATACACATCGACATGCCCTTCCCAACCCACCAACCCACACTCCCTTCCACTCACTCTGCGCTCCTCCCTCAAGTCCCATTTTTTTTTCTCTCTGAAATTCAAATCCTGTGTTGGCATGTCATTGACATGACACATTTTCATATTGCCACCTCTACTTCCCCTTCTGACTTGGTGTGTTACTGAAGGTTTTCTGGAGCCGGAGGAGATCTGCTCAGTTTTAATAGTGTGAGGTATAGTGACAAGTGCTGTAACAATGTTCTCTTTCATGTTCTTGTTGCACAGAATATCTACACTCGTGTTTCATCATGGGAAAATTAAATGTGTTGTTTATGAGTGTGAGTGTTGAGAATTTGAAAGTGAATATGCTTCCCTCCTTGTCAGTCATTAATATGCCAGTTATTCTCTCTGATCCCTCCAGCAATAATGGCACGTTTCACACAGAGGATATACAATTGGGTATGAAATGTATTTGTTGTAAAGTAGGTGATCTTAAAGTAGAGGTTATTTTCTCTGTTTTTTCCATCACATCACAAGATGCCAACAATAATGACGGCAATATTGCATGTAATTGTTTACAGACAAGCCCACCCTGTAATGCAAGTTAACACATACGGTATGCAAATGTGTTGTTGACCCAAATACATACGGTATAATGTATGCTCCTTGACACCTTCATTTCCTTGATAAAGTACTGTATATATTTCTTGCTACTTTTACGGTATGTCATTCAAAATCTGCCCCCTCAGCCACTCTCTCTCTCTCTCACAGTAGGAGCCACTTGTTCCTCCCATTCCATGGGAATACCATGTGACTTCCAATGTGACCATGTGACTTACAATGTATTTCCAGCTGGAACAAACAGTGAAGACGCGATCATGGTGCAGTCAGAACACACTGTGCAAAGTCTATGGCTCTTACTATGTATTTATTTGCCCAAAACCAATATATTCATGTCAAGTCAGCTTTTATTGTCACTTTCTTCATATGCACAAAACATACAAGGAAAATGAAATTACGTTTTCTCTCTATACCATGCCAGGACAAGACATATGCAAAACTGACATTTTAAAGACTGACATAAAGTGCAACACAGGACAGGTAACAGTGATGGACTGATACAATAGTGGTCAATAATAAATACAGTCCAATGAACATTTAACATTTAACAGTTAACATTCAACATGTAACAGAGATAAGATAAATAGAATGTAGACATTACAACTATAGAAAAGTAACAGTGAAGTAACAGTATAATAACAATACAAGTAGTGGATGGGTAGCAGCATTGTAGCAGCATGTTGTATTTGTCTTTACGTTCCAGGACTGAGGTAGTGCAGGTAAGGTGCAATCCCTGACGTGTGTGTGTGTGTGTGTGTGTGTGTGTGTGTGTGTGTGTGTGTGTGTGTGTGTGTGTGTGTGTGTGTGTGTGTGTGTGTGTGTGTGTGTGTGTGTGTGTGTGTGTGTGTGTGTGTGTGTGTGTTCTTGTGGGGTAGTGCAGGTCCAGACCAATAGTGGAATACAAAAAAAGTAAACTGTGCCGTCCAACATGGTCCATTGTAGTCCAGTGGCAGCATAGTTGGAGGTGCGTGAAAATATTTGCCTGATTATCATAGACTTGCAATCGTGATTCGATTTAGAAGCAACACCGCCGAAGGTGTTGTGTCACTAGGAGGGCGCAGCCTGGTTACCAATATATGGTTCCAACTTCCATACCACCCATGTATCATTTGGCATCAGGCCAGCAGTGGTGGCTCTTGGGTGGGCTGGGTGAGTTGGCTCTCATTACCCTGTCACCAGTAAGATGGAGCAGCGCGTACCGCACACAGAGGCCCAGCTTGTACCTGTCGATGCTTATTCCACTAATGCCCTGGGCCCCTATTGTGTTTAAGTTGCCAAAAGCTCGATAAGAATATCAATAGCAATTAGGAATATTGATAAGGCGCTGACCCACTCTCACAAGTGTCGACGGGGTCCCAACACAGGCAGCCACCAGACGGAAATGTCAGCTACTACTACAGTACAGCCAATAAATCTGATCTGTTTGACAGGCTGGCAGAGTCTGCAGAGGGTGGGCTATGGATGGTTATATTCATGTGATGAGCGAACAATGTTCTCCAATGTTCTCACTGATGTCCTAACTAAATAAACTCTCCATCAAGCAGCAGTAGTAAGTAGTTTTTAGGCTTAAAATGATATTAACCTTCTCAGTGAGTTATTGACTTGTTGCAGAGAGAATTGCACTTTAGAACTCACTTTTCTACCCTCCTCCATGGTTTGTAACCACAGCAATTAGTATTTGGAACAGGCAGCCTCTATGTGGGCTATCTCAAAATACAGATAAGTGAGTGAAGCGAAGGACACCACTCTTCAGATTTTTCTTTCTTTATTCGCCCTCGAACGTTTTGGCCAGAGTCCTTCTTCCATTACGCCAATCGCCATTTCACGCCGCAGAAGGGCTCTGCCCGAAACGTTAGTTGGCGGATAAAGACAGAAAAACGTGAAGAATGCTTTCCTTTGCTTTATTTACTATCTTTTATGTGGCCTTCAGCACCCAGTTAAGAACTGTGTTCAGTGGGCAATAGTGTGAGCTCGTCTCCTCCACTTTACAACTATCTCAAAAAGCGAAATTTGATCAGCTCTTTTAAAAAGTTCCCCACAGTGGAGTATGTTCAATTCTTTATAATTGTGCGCAAGCAGCTTGGTGAGGCACTCGGTTGGTTGGAAACCATTTTGCATTTGTGAGAGTTTGCATACGGGTTAAGGCTGTTGCACTTGTTTTTTCTTCCTGAAGTTAACATTACATTGTTACACTATATTGCATTTGGCAGACGCTTTATAACCAAAGTGACTTGCAAAAGAGGACATAATCATAGCCAACATCGCTAGCAGATACAAAGTGCACAAGAAATATACAGAACAAGTGCAGGTGCAAAGAAGGGCAAAGAATGGTTGCTCCAGGACAACCAGCGGAAGGTAACTGACTAATGCTATCTTGCCACCACAGTGGGCGGCCTTGCCATCATAGACTTTAACTGATCATTACAATGTCTGGTGTTGCAGATTATTTATCAGACTAAATGTCAGACAGGAAATATTAATGTAATGTTATTGAGAAATGAGACTGTCCTGCTCTTGTTTCTCTGATAAAGGTATCGGCAATACTGTATTGACATTTTCACACAGTGACCGTCTGTGACCTGTTTAAAACCAACACAATATGACCAACCTGTGACAAACACTATTATTGATCACAAGACATGTTATTGGTTTCTTATGCATGAACACCTTTTGGACACACACACTTTACAACAATTTGTGGATGGAAATGGAACACATTCTGAAGATTTCCATTTAGCGAAATATCAATATTTTGATTTGTATTCAGAACATATTTGATGCTCTTTACCATAGAGGTGGATAAACATGTATTATCAGATGCCCGGACAAACAGAAGTGCCCAATGCCTGATGCCTGCCTGAGGAAAACAAGATGCTTGATTGATTGATCTGCAGGTTCCATGGATTAGTTTAGCCCCTTTGCACCTGCTACAATCGTACTGTCCTCACAAATGTAATGACCAAGTCTTCATATGTTAAGACTCTCAGTATTTTCATAGCAGTGTTGTTATGATGTACGGTAGTTGAGTCTTTTCAGCACTGAGTGAACAAGCCCGTCTGGGCTCATCTGCCGAACTGGCCCATCTGCACAAAGAGGCTACACTGGGGATAATGCATACATTGCTCACACAATAAAAACAGAGCAAAAATAACTCTCTCTCTCTCTCTCTCTCTCTCTCTCTCTCTCTCTCTCTCTCTCTCTCTCTCTCTCTCTCTCTCTCTCTCTCTCTCTCAGACTCAGACTCAGACTCAGACTCAGACACAGACACAGACACAGACACACACACACACACACACACACACACACACACACACACACACACACACACACACACACACACACACACACACACACACACACACATCAAAAGAAAATTCCTCAAAGAAACTAAGGAAGTTTCGAAAGTCAAGTTAGTGACAAATATGAGCTGGTATGAAAAAGATTCATAACATCTAACCTTTTACTGTTACTTGTCATAAGCACAAAAAAGCCGTTTGAGAATGAAGTGTGTGGAAATACAAGTGCCAGAATTCTTTACATTCTTCCTCACAAAAGGGCACCACAATGGCTGTGGATATGTGAAAAATTTTCATCATTTTCGCTGGAGAGATACCCACATATAATAACATGGCAATTACACATGCACACACACATGCAGACACAGTTACATACACACACTATACGCGTACACACAAATACACACTATGCACATGCACACGTTCTAACACAAACACAAAGACACACCAACACACTCACACAAAACACTGTTATAGCACCGTCAAGACATTGCCAGGCTTTTCCGAGATAAGGCCGCCTAATTTGAGGGAAGGTAACCATATTTGTTATTACAAATGGCGAACAAACAAGCAATCTTCATTCTCAGCATGAGATAACACGGCGCCCATCACTTCAGCCTCGCCGCCCAAGAATGAGCTTTCATGAAGCGTTTGTCAGTCTCATGTGCACTTTAATGTGTGAAGACTGGAGCGTTCGGTTCAGTTCAATTAAAATGCTAATATGTTTATGGGTCATATTCCCACATTTACGGAGGAAATTGGGAGGTGTTTGTGTGTGCGTGTGTGTATGTGCGTGCGTGTGTGCGTGTTTGTGTCTGTGTGTGTGTGCGTGCGTGCGTGCATGTTTTTCCGTGCGTGTGAACATGTGTGCGTGCATAGTCGGTCAGCACTTTATCACACTGAATATGGGCGCTAGGAAAAAGAACAGAATATCTAAAAAAGCTGTACAGATCAACATACACCGCATCATTAGTCAGATGGATTTTCACATAAATTCAGTTTCAAATGCGCTACACCACTGCTTCGCCATGCAGAAGCTCTCAGTGGTGGGATGGCACGCAGCTTTTTTCGAGCACTGAAGCATAGCCAGACTCCGCGGGATGTTCATTATTAAAAAGGGTCAGGCGCTCTCTGCACTCCGGTGCTGGCGATGGCGCGCACATAGCAGGTGTCTGGAATGCAACATTTCCCTTTCCGCAGGAAAGTTCCCATCTTTATAACTTAACAAGCAACAGTGAGATGTGTGTGTGCATGCGGCACCTCAAATGGACCTCCCTCCGCCCACACTAATACCTCTCTGGGAGGCAAGCGCAGCAGAGGACACAGGCAGACATAGCAGGACCACTATAACGTGTTTGTTTTCACGTGTTCAGCCTTTGCACTGACCATTAAGCAAGTTAATGGAAGAAACATGAGCTTATGTGCCACACAGCATGATGTCTTTCTCCTACGTGTATGGAAGCCTGTAGACTAAGTTATAGAAAAATGTCATCTCTGCCTCATTCTAACTTATAGGGAACATCCTACGTCTACGAAGGACAGACGAAAGTAATAGGAAAATGATTGAGGGACATCTCTGTCTAATTCTTACTTACTGACAACATTAAACTCTGGAGAATAGTTCCCCAAGCAAGAGGAGGACAGAATTCAGCACCCAGGACAGCTACATCCTGATCAAATTGCTTTCAGTTTCCACCAAGCAAAAAAACAGAGTTTCTCTCATCCCCGAGAGAAGCTCCCATCTGTCATGATGGTTCACATGAAGATGAGGGGAGATGAAGGTGCAGTGGTGGGACAGTGTGACAGAAAAGTGATGAACTAATCCCAGTTTCAATTCCCACTTGCCGAACCCCGAGTTCTCTCTCTTGACTACAACAACAACCTCATAAGTTTCTCAGACTGTGTCTACCAAGGCCTTCCCCAACTTCTGTCATCATGTTTGGCTTCTCCAATCTCCAGGTGTACTTTTCTTTTTTCTTTTTTTTCTCTAGTGATGGCGATTCATCATTTCCCTGCAACTTTCTGTTCCTTTACTCTCGAACCATCTTTCATTACACAAGCCAGCATACGAAACGTGCTTGGCTGTTTGGTTACGCGTCTGCCGTCCAAGATCCAAGCTTTCACTCTTTGGTTTGATCTTCACTCCCTCCCTGTAAGCCCATCTGGCTCCATCTGTTTGACTGAAATAGGCATTTTTGTATGCCTATGTATTTCTTTTCCCCAGTCCTGACACGTCAGACACCATCGGGGGCTGTCTTTCCCCAGGGGTCTGGAGTTTCTTGTTCTGTAGACGGCAGCATATATCTCCCCTGATACATCTCACTGAATGTATTTCCAGACATAAATTCTCCAAAGAAGTGTTCTTTAGGGACTGGAGGCATCCACAAATTTCTCTTTTTTTGCTTGGATAGAGAACAGTGTCTTCCGTTGCAGACTGGACATTAGTTTTCAGTGGAGCCTGCCAGCCTATAGGCAGGGACTCCCATAGGCAGCCTGCACATACAGTTTGGATATGTGGAGAGAGCAGAATCCCTGACTATAGTGACAGCACTCACCACAGGAAAAAAAACTATTTTATACAGAAATGCACAAGTTCATCTTCTGTCACATAAACCACAGTTACCGGTACACATTATGCTGAAATGTGACAGCTCAAGGGTACCTAATGACTGGAGTGGGTTGTGGAAGTCATCTACTTTGTCCCCCTTGGATTATGTAACTGTCATGTTCACTTTTTTGGTGCATTCCACCTGCAAAGTTTGTTCTTCATTCAAAGTATGTTTGCATTCAAAAGTGACACAGACGGACAGGGATGTAATGAATAGGTCTACAGGGACCCGTCTCAGAGGCCCTAAGGGTCCAGCCAAATTATAACCTTGGCAAATATCCACATTTCTACTGCTGGTGCAATTGTGTACTCAACTGATGGTACATGACACTAATCAGAAATCATAGCACAAACAGGCTATTCTAGGGTCAGCTGGGGAATGAACATTTGAAACAAAATTGCCAAAACTGTACTAAAGTCCGAGCTGTTATTTGCCGTCTAGGGGCTTGGGGGCCCTAAGCGAGTGCATGCCTAGCCTGGTGGGAAGACACACCCCTGAGCACAAATCAACTTGATGAAGATGGGTTCCAGTTGCCTGGTCCTGACCATCCCATAATACTATCATTTAATTTCGTATTCATGGTCTGGAGGTTGTTTGACGCGATTGTAGGAAGGACATTTTCAGAAAATCAGGATTTAACTTAATAAGTTGTTGAACAAACATGTCTGACGTTTATCTATGGCGATGTAGGACCGTTTAACAGACATGTCTGACAGAACATCCTACCGTAGAATAAAATTACAATGTAGGACCGTTTGTGAGAACACCGGCGCCAATCCTACCGGTCAACATCGCTCCACAGAAAACGCGCAGACCCTTACTGCTTCGTGCATCTTCGTTACACTTCGTGAGCTTATGTGAGGCTAGGGTTCCAGAGTCAAAAGTAGTAATCTGGGGTTGAAACAAGCAACTCCCTAGACTCAAAACCTTTCTTATAAATGTACACATATGGCTGAAACATCCAGTCACTGGTGCAGTGATACAGTATCCGTGACAGGTTGTTGACGCCACAGCAGACCTGCAAATTATGCCAAGATCTGTGCTCCCTCAGGACAGCTTCCGACACATACGTTCACGTTGCATGTTGACATCAAGCTGCAGGCCCCGTATAGCGTAACAGCTGTTTAGCTGCTTAGAAAGTAAGAGTAATTTACTTCCATCTGGAGGATTTGTGAACCGCAAGCTTTTACAATTTAACAATATTACAGAGGCTAGGCCACAATCACCGTTGGAGCTGAATATTTATATTGTGGCGAATTCTTAAAATCCATCAATTTGAAAAGTGCTTACACATTTGGAAAGTGTTTGCACATTTCAAGTGGAAGAAAAAGGAGACGTTGGTCCATCTGGAGTTTTTAAGTGAACCCAGAGGCCTTCGTTACACACATAATATATTTTTTTATCCATTCATGTCTCTCATCATGCATCTGGTCATAAGAGGAACTGAGGCGTGAAGGTGTGAGGGATGAGCTGATGAGATGAATGCTCTTTCAAGCAGCCAGGTGATCGGAGGTGTTTATGGGATTTGTGTTCCCAGATCAACACCTACGGTATATTGATGGTGGAATGTTTTTTTCCCCTTATGGTTTGATGTAATTCTGATCATTGTGATGCATATATACCCACATTACACTTTTTGTGTGACAGATTTCACTATTTCAGCCCTCTGCTTTCATTACAGCCAGGTAGACCTATCTTTCGACACACAATGATACAAACAGTATCTGGCGAAATGATGCCTATAAGGTGTTTCAAATTGACGCAGGCACCATTTCAGACTGAGAGAATGTTTGTTAAAGGAACTTATTGACTCACTCTCCCTCATGTAGACCCCTCCATCTGCTCACTAGCAGTGGTGGCACAAAAGTAGGCCTAATACATCCTTAGTACACCCTTTTGTGAACAAATGCCCCCGTTACCTCATCATTACCCTTCCAACGATGCCCCTGACCTCATCATAAGCCTAGCAACGTTCAACGTAATATTGAAAAATAAAACAGATGAATAGGCCTACCCCCCAATTGCAACTAAGCACCGCCCCCTTTCCATGACCTCCTCCTCAACGCCCCCTCCTGTAGAGGGGTCTGTAGAGCTCCCATTGACAAACGGTTGTCTAGAATAAAAATAAGATCTGCACAGGACAAAAAAAACCCAAATAAAAAAAAAAAAACGAGAGAATAGAAGAGTGGGGTGAGACTGGGTCAGGGGGCAACAAGGAAACTATTTGTGTGTGTGTGTGTGTGTGTGTGTGTGTGCGTGCGCGTGCGTGCGTGCGTGCGTGCGTGCGTGGAGCTGGGAACAATATATTTTGTCTCTTTACCCATGAAGACCATCCATGTGTTGTTGGAGAAGGCCATGAGGATGTTGGAGGCGGCCCTGAAGACCATGCTGGCCTTGGCCAGGCTCATCTCACTGAAGCAGCGCAGCAGCAGCGGGAACAGACCCAGCAGACAGGAGCCCTGCACAGGAAGGAGTCACAGGAGAGACACATGGAAACGGACCAAGAGAGGCTCATTTATTTATTTTTAGTTGGCAGCAGGGGCGTCAGGTACCTATAGAGGGGCACAGTAGGGCACTGAGAGATAATACGAGTATGTGAAGCGCGGCAGCACCTTTTTTTGCAGTTATTTATTTTTAAGAGCTTGTAAATTAATTACATTATTACAAGTAGTGCGCACCATTTTGTGTGCATTCTGTAGATTACTCCGTATGCTAAACTTGAGCTAAATTCCAAGGTAGCAAGGTTGTTGTTTTCTTTGAGAAACTCATAACGGGACACAGCAAATCAATACCAAGGCAGGTGCCCCTGTAAAATAGGTCTAGCAACGCCCCTGGTTGGTACGAGGATGTTTGGAAGAGGGAGGTTGTAATGACGTGAGTCCATCGAACAGGTAGGAATGGTTACCATTCCTACCTGTTCAATGGTTCCTGTTTGCCAGTCATCCAATGCAAAACTATGAACACATACACCAGTGTTTTTCAACACTGGGTCCGTTTGCCTGGAATTCAAATGGGATCGCCCGAAATATCTCAAAGTGTGTGAGAAAAAGAATACTGATAAATATTACTAATTAATAATATAGCTATATAATATTCTCTTTGAAACACCATTACAATCTTAGACTTCCATAAATATCTGTAGCTTTAATACCTTACTACTTAACCTCAATCACATTAGAATATTTTTCGTGAAAAAATGTGTATGGGGTCCCCAGAAATTTGGGATGTCAAAATGGGGTCCCATGCCAAAGGTTAGGAACTGCTGACATACACACACGCACATGCATACGTACACACATGCATTCATTCATTCATTCATTTATCCATATTGGAGATATGATGGATTGAAGTTCTCTTATTCCTATTGATTACAAGGTTTTAAAATACAAGTACCAGTACAACATACTAAAAAATTCCCTACCCCAGACCTAAGCTAGAAGGGCAGTGTAGCAAAATGGGCCAAGGATTTAAGACCCGTCCCTGACTCCCCGTTTTTTTTACACACTGTTCGAACAGGGCTATGGCCAGGACTTGACCGAATCAAAAATATGGCCAGGATAATTCTGACGTACATCAGCCCCTCATACAGCCCCCATCTTTCTACGATATTATGACTGCCTAAGGGTTGTATTCTCCCACCCGCGTGAGTAAAAAAAGCGTGCAACAGCGCCTCCGCGCTGACACAAGTCAGTGATTAAGCGGGGCTTACGCGGGATATCACCAGTTGTGCACTTTGGGTGGGGCCAGGCCAAAATCAGGGTGTTTCTCATGTAAATCAATCCTAAGCGTATTCTACCGGCCACTTATGCGCTTTTCCCTTTACGCGTATCAAAGGGCTGTAGTAAGGTCAAGCGCCACTATGAGGTAAAATGTAATATTGCATTTGATGCTCGCTTGGCTCGCATTTTAAGCATGTTACATGGTAGGCCAATGCTTTGCTAATGTTCCTTACCGTCAGCGTGGGTCCAAATCTAAATTCATTCACTGTTCCACATATAAACTGTGACAAAATATGACCAGCTGCCCAGAGCATGTTCTCACATCGGTGAACGTACAAACAAAAGCAATTAATTAATTGATCAGTCTGAGGATCATCATGTTGTGCCCATGGACGATAACCAAAAACACCTCGTTGCACCATGCGCAAATTGACAAGGCACTTCAGACTAAAGACTGATGTTCCAGTCATCCAAACAGCCACGCAAAGTATGCCTATTCAAAAAGAACCTTCACCATTTTTTAATCAATACACATTATCTCACCTCCACTACTCGCCTTGTGTTTGTGAAAATGAGCTGAGGTTAGATTTTGAGATGCTTTTCCATGAGGACTTTTGGCACGTGGTTCTAAATTTAAAGTTAAAATTCAGTTTTGGATCTCAATGGACTGCTGAGGTTTTCACATGGTTCATCTGAAAATCCATGCTCCGTGGTTTCTTTGAAACCACAACTGATGAAGTCGGGGAAGACTCATCCCCCCATTTAGCATATCACGCCCATGTTGGACTACGCGCTGTTTTTCTGAGTTAAGCGCGAGGGGTGTGGTAATATTTCAGAGGGGAGAATACGTGCAGGATCAAAGCATGTAAAAGGTGCGTGTGTAAAACCAACTTAAGAAAATTCCGCCCTAAGTCCTTTGTCTATGCATTAAAGATGGACCAATGGACCACCCCTTCTAAATGGTAGGCCAGTTTCTAAGGGAAAATGCCCAGTATGAAAGATTACCAGTCCAGGCCTGGCTGGCTGCACTAAAGAGATAGCATTTTTTGGGGAGAGTTGTTCAAAAAGTTCAATGGTGGTAAATAACAAAGAGCCATCACAAAGACAGGAGGCAATCAATAGCTGACATCGGGAGCTGTGATTTTGCCAGTGAAAAATTATGGAGGAGACTGCGTTAATAGTCTGCTTGATAACAAAAAAACAGCCCTGTACCAGTAGAGGTGTAAAGGTGATTTTGATCATGGCTCGGTGGAGGTGCTGTGAAACAAAGCTGTGATAAATATTTGACGTGTCACTTTCATTATCAACCTAAAAAATTTGACTCAATTAACCTTCACAGAGTGTGAGAGCAAATGAATGAATGTGTGTGTGTGTGTGTGTGTGTGTGTGTGTGTGTGTGTGTGTGTGTGTGTGTGTGTGTGTGTGTGTGTGTGTGTGTGTGTGTGTGCGTGCGTGCGTGCGTGCGTGCGTGTGTGTGTGTGTGTGTGTAAGAGAGAGAGAGAGAGAGAGATTGAGGGGAGGCAAAGTGTGTGTATGTGTGCGTGCGTGCGTGTGTGTGTGCACGCGTGCGTCTGTGTTTAAATTCTAACTCATTTGCCTCTCCTCTTCCATCAAGACAGGTTTGATTTAATTATTTCTGTCCTGAGGAGACAAGGTACCTTCCATTATGCGACTTGCCTCACGTTGTGCCTTTTCATATTTGCGACCTCCAATTTAATGGATGTGCATTAAAGAGTTCCTTTAGAAAGGTCAACAGTCTGTGTGTTTAAGTTAAATCATCTTACTAGCACCTGATAGTGCCTCGTACAAACTCCCCATCGCCTCTAATGATTATGGTCTAGCAGAAAGCCTGTGAGTCATTTGAAAATACAGCGGTTGGGGGTGGGGGTAAGGATTTGGATTGATTGAATACACGACTATTCAGTTCTTTTCTTTTCTTCAGACAGAAGAAAGTTAAAGATACAAGCAAATATAACAGTCTGTTTTCCAAGTAATGGCTTTAGTAGTAATTAAAAAGGTATGCCAATACCGTGTGCTTACAGTAAATAATGGTAAGTTCCTTTTGATAAAGAAAAGAATCTGGTGAATGCAATGTCATGTACCATAATATAATTTATCCTTGCCCTTTCACTCCTCCTCTCTCGCTCTCTTTCTGACAATTATATCCAATCTAACTACTTATTGGTCAGTTAAACAACATGTGAGTCCATTGAATAGGTTAAAATGGTTCCTGTTCACCATTCATCCATCCCAAAACCTCACACACGCACGCACGCGCGCGCTCGCACACACACACACACACACACACACACACACACACACACACACACACACACACACACACACACACACACACACACACACACACACACACACACACACACACAGTGGCCGGCTGCCTAAGGTGTCCAGATGTCCAGCTGTTAATTTACCCTCACCTTCGCCTCCCAGTCCTCCAGCAGATGAGGAATTAATAGGTAGCCTAGTAATGTTTGTTTTTCGACCTTAATTCCCATGATTTTTTATTACTTAGCATTATATCATTTGCCATTATTTTAAATTGGCTAAGTGTTTCTTTTTGTTTATTACACTGAGAGTATAACGTAGCTACTACCCCCCACCGCCACCCCCTTTAGCTGCCAGTTTGAGTAGGACACTCAGGTGCAGTGTCAGGCCTCTTGAACCACAGACAAAACACATCCTTGGCATCCTCTACGAAAAAGACACCGCTTTTGCCATCGGCAACAAAAAACTAGTGTCACTTCCTAACGACAGTCACCTTTTGTTTGGGTGTCTTGGCCGTGACAACACATTGACCCTCCCTCCCCACCACACACACGCGCACGCATACACACACAGACACACACACACACACACACCCCAAATCACCACCTCAGTCTTCGCTGATGAGATCGACGACATGGAGGCAGCGGTGGCAGTAGAATCTGCTGACGGGGAATGGGGCGGGGGTGGATGTGGGGGATGATGGGGATGGAACACAAAGGCACCCTATCCAGAAGCTTCCGTCTGGTAATTACAGCTGCCTCGCACATAATAGATGAAGGTTAAGGCTGTGGCCAGCCACTGTCCACAGAGGGAGTGCAGGTCTTGATTGGTTTTCTTGTGCAGTACTGTGTGCAGAGAAACGGCGAGGGTTAGGGGGTAAACGGGCCACTTGCACTGGGCCCAGCGAGAGTGGGTGCCCAGAATCAAGTCCTCATTACAGTAGATGTCTTGGATGGGGGACTCTTTCAGATGTCCTTGTCCTGGGCCTGACCAAAGCTGTCAATTGCCCTGACTGTGTGTGTGTGTGTTTTGTTACCTCTTACAGCCTATAGGGGTTGGGAGGGTATCTGGGTGGGTGCGTGGGTCGGTGGATGTAGGGAGGCAGGGACTTGGGACTGTTACTTGAAGGCTTGAAATCGATATTTAATTTTGAATGATATCGCGGCAGGATCTTGATTCTGTCAAATATGCTTCTACAAACATAAAAGCGAAATGAATGGTGTTTGGTCGCTACCATTGTCCGTTGGTAATTGCTGTGTAAATTGCTAAATCGGTTCTTTTTGAATCACGGTTTCTCTTTTCCTTTTCCTACATCAAGGGTAAATTACGGGCTAGCCCATGGTTTGGGGAAAATTGTTCTTTTTCCTTGTTCTTCAAACCTTTTGAAAGGTCAGTAATACTGTGGATAATGGCATGCCTTAACCTTAGCAATTTTCATTTCAACGGGAAAAAAATCCGCTCACATATGGTATAAACATGGCAATCAGCCAAGACAAAGTCCCAAGGTCCCAGTACGTATAAAAAAGCATAAAAGAGGGTTGGGGGGGAGTAGACAAGCAACAACTCCGGCCTCTCCATTCACCAGGCTCAGTGTCCTAACACTATGGCTTTCACTGGTACAGGTTGTCTTACTGCAGTCATAAGGAATAATGGGGACACAGTGATCATCCTTTTGATCTTTGAGATCATGTGATACGTCAGGGTACACAGTTCATGCAATGAAACAAACCCGCTGCATTTCACCAATCAAACCAGTATTAGCAAGGGGCAGACATGGCAATGGTTCAAGGGAGCATGGTGCGAGAATGGTGCCCTGATCAAGACATGTCAGTTAAGGAGGAAGGAGGAAGATGGAAGAGGGCATAGTCACTCTGACCTTTGATTTGTCCCATGACTGCCTCTGCCAATAAATTCTCCCTCTTTGTGAAGCATATTTCTCTCGCAGATGTCATACCACAAGCATGATGACCTGGGACGTATTCCAAGAACCTGGGTCAATAGTGAACAAGATTAAGTTAATCTTGAAGTATGGTAAATCATCTAATAGGAGAGCCTGGGAGAGTACTCCTTTTCTTAACCAAATGACACCTGTGGGCTATCTATTAGCAGATTTACAATTTCCGGTAGGTGAACTTAGCCAGGTTTATCACTTAATAATGTTCTTACGGTGCCCATCCATTTGTCAGTTTGACGCAAGCCGTACCAACGCATTCAATTCATTTTCAATGAAATGCGGCAGATCGTCGTTACCGGACTCGCAAAGCATGTTGGGATTCCGGCACGGCGAGCGTGGGTCCGGTGGCACGTCAAAAAGTTGAGCTCTCCCGAAAGTTATGCAAATAGCTACAGCTGACGGACTGCGTTACCCAATGACTGTTGAGCACATGAAAATGTCCCATTATAACTGTGGTCATCACGAAGGTGCATTTCCCTCCGTAAAAGTAGATTTTTGACATCTATCGAACTTTTGGATTTACAAAATATAGACTACAAGAATTTATGTTGCATGTGCTTATGATGCCTGGGTTCAAATGGTTATTTTCGATTTCGACCATAAGCATAACAACACGAGGTCAAGCTGTGTGTGAAAAAAAAACACGTGCCGAGGTCGGTAAGAGTATATTGAACTGTAAATTAGGGGAAGTTGGTTTGCTATATCGATAAAAACGGCTAGAAATGTAGATCGATATACTTCCTGTATATAACTTCCGGGCCACGCGAGCTGTAGTAGCAGTGCGTCGACACTGGGGTATCCAATACGTCGAGCTGCGATAACGTAACGCTATAATGGATCGCCGGCCTTAGAATACCCCCTTGCTGGAGAGCACTCAGAAAAACAGTTTTTACTAACAACCACACAGCCATAATAGAGACAGCAATATGAAGTCAAAATGTTTTTTTTCTTACTTATGACTTTATGTAAACATTGTTCTGTATTACAGCTATACAATATGTCTTCTTCTGAAAAGTTACTGGTGCTTAAAATAATGGCTCACCGCAGCCAATTATGGGATAAATAAGAAGCAGAGGTAATTTTCTGGGATAAATTGCTTTTTGTTCATAGAGAAAATAAATGACACAACAGAATTACAATAATCCCTGTCTCTAAATCCCTGCCCTAATAGCCAAACTGAAAGGTAAATGTAGGAAGTGTAATTATGGATGCGAAGTTACATGTCTACAGATCTAAAATAAAAACAAACAACCAAAAGAACAAAAAACATTTTTTTTGTCTATACAGACATGTTTATGTCTGAAGGCCCTCAAAATCTTTCTCTAAACTATTAATTTTCACTGACTTGTAAGTCGTCTGCCATCATTATTATTCATTTTATTGTTAATTTTGTTTGTTTTTTGGGCTTTTTACACCTTTAATCAGGAGAGGACAGTTAAAGGACCAGTTCAGTCAATTTCAACATGCTGTTGTATTGCTCACGCACGCTACCCTTGACTTGTCAGTACCAGGTGATTTTTTCGGCTCAGCCCTTTCCGAGATATGAGCTATTCTAATCGGGGCAGCGTTTGTTTACATTTATTTTTTTTAAATATAGGCCATATATACTTATACATATATACTCCATATATTTTCCCAAAAGGTACCACTGTTTGCTAGTTGTTTGCTGATGTATAACCTTTTGGATGTTTTTGGGAATATGGGGATTTAAAAAAAAATGTAAACAAAGAGCTGCCCCCATTACAATGACCAGGATCTCGGAAAAGGCTGAAGAAGAAAAAAAAAGGTCAGGTACTGATATGTCCAGGGTAGTGTGAGCATTACAACGGTATGTTGAAATTGACTGAACTGGTCATTTAAGGTGTGAGACGAAATGAGTGGGAGAGAGAGAGGAGAAGGATCAGCAAAGGACCTCAGGCCTGAATGGAACCTGGGTCGCATGTCTTAGCGCAGTGAGCCACCATGCATCTGTTTATTGTCATGTTAACAATTATTCAATTGCTGTTGTGTTTTAAAGTGCCCTACAATAAATGGTCACAGCCTAAAACAAACTTTCATCTCTGCTCTTTCTGTAGCTGTCCCAGTAGCTGTATAAAAACCTGAAATGATTTGACCTGTTCATGATGGAAAGATTGTTCCTGACATAAGGTTTCAGACATTTCGGATATTTTCCCAAAGAACGAAAAAAAAACCCTGAAAAAAAAAATGTGACGCACCCAAGTGACAAGATGAGTGAGACGTCAAACGTCTTCACTTACCAAAAGCAGCATCCTGACAGAATTGTAGATCCCATACATCTCTGTGTCAAACTCCCTGGGCGGGTACATCAGGTACAGGAGCAGGATGGCTGATTCTCCTGGGAGTCAGAAAGAAAGAAAACGGAGAGTATGGGAGATGAATTGATGGAAAGCAGAGAAAATATGAATAAAAGTCTTAAAATGTGAACTTTATCGTCTGACTCATGTGCAAATCAACCAGGAGGTGTTTGATGTGAAGACACCACAGAATTGCATCTCAACTGGTGTAACTTGAACACTTGTACTTGAACTGTGTCTGTCTTTCCCATGGCATATGTAACAGCTCTGCTTGTTCCTGTGCATTACATTTATACCCAAGGGAATCAATGACAGTTGTTCAGATGTTTTCTTTTCTGTAGAATTTGACATAATATCACAATCAATGTAGGCCTATATTTCATGCACTCCCAACAGTCAATTTGCAGCACAGTGCTGTATGTGATTTTCCCGCAATAGCTGCATCACTTAATGCTTCCTGGCCTCCATCCATTTAACTGCAAGCGCCCTGTGAAACAGGCCTGTAAGTAAAAAGCAGTACCCATGTGGGCCTCTTTATGTTTTCCTTATTTACTGCATTGTTATACTCCTCAGAAACAGCATGAGTTCTGCAGTGTGTTAAGACCTACCAAACAACCATCCATGCGGCAGAGAAACAGATCAATGTAAACAACTGATGTAAGCCTCCACATATCATTGATTTAGTGGTCTGAAAAGCAGCTGCTTTTTCTTAGTGGGGATAAAGAAGCAGAAGAAGGAAGAAGAAAAAAAACACACACACACCAACAACCACCTTATCACCCAAACCTGTCAATTGGTCCTTCAATTTGACCTCGGCTGTGCAAGAACAAAGAGTAAACACAAAGTCTGAATTTAAACAGAGTCCCTCACCTGCAGCGATCAGGTTGTTGAGGAAGGAGCAGACGATGAGGAGGAGGAGTTTCAGCCTCTCCTGCCCTGGCCTCTGCTTGAACACAGAGTGAAAAGTCCTCTTGAGGTAGGTCACCAGAAACAACCGTGAACCTCCGGCGGACGAAGTGGAGTCTTCAGGTTCTCCACCTTCTTCCTTGGTGACGCTGGCGAGGGCGACGGGAGGCCTGGGGGCCCGCAACCACAGAGCGACGTAGAGGATGATGATGACGTGGCAGGCCAAGTAGGCCCCGAATGCCGATGTCAGCCCGTATTCCTTCTCCAGGAAGCCGCCCAGCAGGAAGCCTACCATGCCCCCTACGAAGACCATGGACTCGGCGACGGCCATGCGGACGGTGCGTGACCGGCGGTCGTCTGCCGTGGCGTCTGCCAAGTAGCTGAAGCAGCTGAGGAAGATGGAGACGTGGCCCCCTGTCATCCCCACGATGACCGCTGTTGTCAACATCCACCTGTTCAATGGAAACACATCTTGTTTAGATTTTTGATTTTTTTTAAACTTTTTTGTATTTGTCCTCATGTCATTCCATCTCCTCTCCCAGCGCTGGTCTGCGAACACGGCACAGTTCCATGTCACCTCTATGGACATAAGCTTTCAACTCCCGTCTATTGTAGGCTTATATCTTTGCGTTCACTGTGTGTTTTATGATTATGTTTAAAGGTCTGTAAAGCATCTTTGAGTCTTTGAGCGCTATAGCATAAAACCTGAAGATTATTATATTATTATTACTATTTATTTAGGATAGGACAGTGAGGGAGCATGACAGCAAATGAGTGGGAGAGAGAAAGGGGAAGGATTGGGAAATGCCCTCGGGTCGGAATTGAACACCGGTTCACGGTGTAGTGGGATGGCCTCCTAGCTTCTGGAGTCGCTATACGCTCCCCTACACACATTTTGTTTAACTTAAATGGTTTGGATATAAATGTCAGAAAGAAAACAGGAAAAGACAAAGTGAAATAGCAAGGCTACACTGCTATTGCATTACAGTACATTATGTAAGGGTTAACGTTCGGCGAGAAGGTCGCTACCGTGGAATAGCAGCACGACAGAGAGAATCTTTAGACCCCGACGCGGAGCACTCTCTGAAGTGCTGCTATTCCACAAAGCGACCGATCGACACATGGCGGGGACATTTCTTTATTTAATGTTAAGTTCATTATAATTTTTCATGTCAAAAGATTGTTGCTGCGCAAAACAAAACAGTGCCGTTGTGGAACACCGCTAGGCAACAGGTAGCCTAGACAACAGGTGTTGTCTATCACAGCAGCTGATTAGAGTGACAAAAGACCGGACCCCCTGCGGAGTGATATGAAACATTCGCTTTAGCAGTGAAAAGTCTTGTTGCCATTGACAGCGGTCTGATATAGACCAACCCGTTCCTTTATCTCAAATATCAGACGTGCGAACGTTGGGGAGCCCCATTGAAATGAATGGAGCATTCGACCGATGACGTCACACCATATAATAAACTGCATTACATTACACCAGGGGGCCCCCAAACCCTTCTGGGTCTGAGGGCTATACCCGAGGGCTACTGCGGGCTATGGGTGCTTCGCAAGGGCTACTTGTTTACACATCGTTCTCAAATCACACTATGATTCAATGATAATTTGCTCATTGTTAATAAAGAAATAGTCTTTATGTTATAAAGAAATGATTTCATTGAAATAATATAAAAAACATCAACTGTGTTCAAAATCTTGTAGTCGTCACTATTTATTAACATCCTTGGTGGGCACCTCAGAAGCTCCTGGAGGGACTGTGGTCTTTTTCTACTTTATTTGATAGGACAGTGTGAGAGGTGGACAAGAAGCAAATTGGGAGAGAGAAGGGGAAGGGCCGGCAAAGGACCCGGGCCGGGAATCGAACCCAGGTCAGCCGCACGGCAGGCGAGTGCCCCACCGGTTGGCCATGGCAGGGCCGGCCTGCATGACACTTACCACACGGACACCTGCGGCAGCTGCTGCACAACGATGAGCACGGCGCCGGCCGCCAGGGAGAGCGCCGAGGGCAGCACCATGACGGAGCGGCGGCCGGCGCTGTCCGACCAGGAGCCCAGGAGCAGGGCCGGCGGGATGGACACCAGGCTCAGGGTGGCCATGTAGAGCAGCAGCACCACGGACGCGCGCTCCTGGAGCTCCTTGTCATCGGCGTGGTCGCGCTCCGGGTCCGTGCAGATGGTCTTGTCATCAAAGAGCTCGTAGCATACCTGAGGGACGGAGGAAGAAAGGAGGAGAGGAAGAGGAGGATGAAGAAGGAGGGGATTGGAGAGAGGATGAAAGAGGAAGAGGAGGAGGAGGAGGGTGAGAAAGAGGAAGAGGAGGAGGACGAAAAGAAGAATGAGGAAGAGAAGGAGGAGGAAGAGGAAGGGGTTGGAGAGAGGATGAAAGAGGAGTGTGAGTACAGGAAGGAGGAGGAAGAGGAGGATGAGGAGAGTGGAGGAAAGAAATATTGGAGAGGAGGAGGTGGAGGAGGAAGATGAGGACACAGTAGGTAAGAGAGAGGATGAAAAGGGGGAGCAAGAAAAAGAACAGTAAAGGAGGTTAGGGAGAGGAAGGAGGAGTACCGGTAAGAGCGAGAGGAAGGGACTGGAGGGAGGATGAAAGAAGAGAGTGAGGAGGAAGGTATTGGCAAGGCAATGAAAGAGGCATGGGGAAAGGGAATATATTTTGATGTTGGCATATATATGAAGGACAATGAGCGAGCGGACGAGAGAGATAAAGAGAGTTAGAAGGAGAGAGAGAGAGAGAGAGAGAGAGAGAGAGAGAGAGAGAGAGAGAGAGAGAGAGAGAGAGAGAGAGAGACCGAGCAAGTGAGAGAGAGAGAGAGAGAGATCAAGCGAGAGACAGAGACCGAGCAAGAGAGAGAGAAAGAGAGAAAGGCGACAATAACACAACTAAGCAAAGATGCCATGGAAAAAAAGAGCATTCGCATGAAAAACAGTTGAAAACAGACACTTGAATTCCTTCAGCTGTGTTCTGTATAAGAGGTATATACATACTGTAGCTCTCACTGCTTTCACTGGCTACATCATTACTCCCCGCGCTGGACATTCATGCTGTGTGCACCGACACTGATATTCAACAACCATGATGAATGTGTGTGCATAGGGCCCATGATGATGTATTGTGTGAATATATCACTTTGTGTCTACACATGCTGCTAAGGCGCTGTGCAGGTACAGCCTATTTGCCATTATTCAGGTCCTTGTACCTGCTGTGTTTATCTGTGAAAAGCGTCTCAATGAGCAGCGGCAATAGCACAGCAAACATATTTTTTCCTTCCTGCGCGTTATCAAAAATAATTTCTTATTCAATGAATTTGTAAAAGAGCCGTATGATAAGGCTTGTAGTGCACGCATGCAGGCAGGCGGGAGAGATTTGGAGAGGAGGAAAATGAGCATTGAGATGTGACGGCGGAAAAGAAGACACTAATGTAGTCTTTTGTAATAGCTTCAAGTCTATTTGCAAAAAAAAGAAAAAACGCCTCCCGTGACTCAAGTTGCCTCTCACTATGCAAATGTATGGACGACGGGAAACATAAAATAGACTTCCGCCGATGACTTCATACACTCCTCGTGCGCCCACTGAGAGACAAATTGCAGGTTTGTTTGATGGCAGGCACAAAAGCCTGCTACTACCCATTGTGCGGTGTTAATTCAACACCCTGTCAAATTTAACACTGTTGGAGTTGATCTTACTCTTGACGTGTGGAATTAACACTGTAATATACACTGTGCTGAGAGTTTACTGCCCTGTAAAAGTTAACGTTAAATATTCACAGGCCAAAGATATGTAAAAATCCTTGGCCATATATAACAATAATAATAACTAGAGATGCACCGGATCCTGATTTTTAAGATCCTGCCGGATACCGGATCCACTGCTTAAGATCCTGCCGGATCCGGAACCGGATACCGAATCCTACGAAAGGGTTGAAACACATAGCCTACTCACACACGTGGGCCCTTTTTTATCACGTTGGCTCAAACTATTTTGACTGAAAAGCCTCGGCTACCAGATCCTGGATCCTGGAACCGGATCCGGATCCTGTGAAAAACCCTATTATCCTGCCGGATCCGGAACCGGATCTTGGATCCGGTGCATCTCTAATAATAATAGTGCTCGGGGGAATTAAATGTATTACTGTATCTACAGGTAACTGCAATGTTGAATACACGGTTTGGGAGTGAAATTCAACACCCACAGTGTTGAAAAAAAAAAAAAAGGGCAGGACGCCAAGGCACTCTTCTTAGATAAAACCGCTTTATTATAAGGCTAGTTCATGTTAGAACTTAAATAATTAAAAATACTGCCACTGCCAACATGTTTCGGCCACTACAGGGCCTTCATCAGGGCACAAGGTGAGTCAAGCAGTGTAGCACACAAGAGTCTCAAACACACTAATCAATCAGCTGATTGACTCAAGGTGATGTAGGCGGAGTCTGCTCCTGCAGAGCTGCAAGGTACATACAAACAACCACAACAATAGAAAGCTGGCAGTCTTAAAACTGTTAAAGAGTATCATATTACTGGAAAGAAAAACAAAAAACATTACAAAGCTCGATGGTTCAAAGAAAAGATATATCTATATTGTCATTAAGACCAGGGAAACGCATGGCATTGAGCCTATGTATCCAGCGACCCTCTTTCTGATTCAACATCTTCTGTCTGTCTCCTCTCCTAGGAGAGAGAGGGACATGATCAATACCTAATGCAGAAAAAGTTGCAAGTTTATCATTATGCATGTTCATGTGCATAGTCATAATTTTTAACTTTAGCAGCATATCTATGCTCAGCAAGTCTATCCTGAAGTCGGCGTTTTGTCCTTCCCACATAGAAAGCAACACACTGCGAGCATTTCAAAATGTAAACAACATACTCAGTTTTGCAATTAATGAAATGTTTTGTTGTGTAGGTTTGTTGTGTGACAGGGTGAGTAAATGTTTTAACCTTTGTCACAACATCACAAAT
>NC_085875.1:20575246-20580246 GCF_034702125.1 Engraulis encrasicolus
CCTCGAGTTTATTATGCCAGAGTTAGCTTTTTATGAACCATTAAGGCAATATCTGGAGTGAGCAGCTCCTGTAAAAGACAGACTCCTGTGCGTATGACAGTGGGAGTCGAGTGAAAAATGGAAATTAACCAGTAAATCATGCATTCGAGCACAACGTCTGAGTGACTTGATAGGTGACTCGTACTGTAAAATGCTTCTTGCATAATCTTATTTTTTAATGGCATTTAAATCATCTCATTGCACTTAACCAGTTACTGCTGCAGAGGCTGTAATAAACCCCGTCAAATGTCAGTTGGCCTGTAGTGTTTGGTGGTGTCAGGAAAGTGTCATACACATTATCAGAGTCATGCCAAGCCAGTCTTAGGTTACTGCAGTGCAAGGCGTTTTTTGTGTGAGACTGCTGTGCTGTCAACTTGCCGTCAGTAGGTAGCAGGTGCCATTGTTCTACTTCGAGAGGGAGCGGGGAGACTCATTCACTAGCCGTCACTCTTCTGAGGTGACAGAGGACTAAATGTAGGTATTATTTATATGGATTAACTATCCAGATTGGGACGATGCCTGGGAACTTTGTTGGTGTTTTGGTGACATAGTGCCCTGTGTGCCCCCTTATAAGAATTTGGCACATTTATGTATCCCTGTTGTCTGCAACAGCTGTACATTTGGATCTGGACAAAACATTGCTCCAGAGAGAAAGTTATTTGGATTCATGAACTTTCTGCCTTTGTCCAAAAGGGAAGAAAGAGGATTCAGTCACTCGTGTATTTGTGAATTTTTATTTTATTTCAAAATCCGTCTGTAATCATGAACCTGATAATGGTAGGGCTCATTGTCATTGGCTTACTGTATTTCCTGAATGGACCTCTGGTTTACACCGCATTCCACATTATTACGCAAATGACATTTCCCCAAATAATCAATATGTATGACAGTCGTCATAATTTTCAAGTCATCAGCCATTAGAGTGCAATTAAAAAGTTTTTGAATGAACCTTCCAATGATAACGGTATTTTTTAAAATAATAAAAAACTTAAAATGCCCAAAATGCTCTGTTCCAAATTATTACGCAAAACAGTTTTGTAGTGTTGTAATCCAAATTTCTTTCTTTTTTTCCCATTTACATCAATATTGTTGGCATTTGGTACCTTCTAAATTACATTTCAATGTTCAAAACTTGGTTATAAGCTGTAACTGGAATGCTGCATTTAACATTGAAGTCAATGGCACGGCATTGCATGGGAGTTATGGAAGCCCAGATATCCTTGATGCTTTGCTCTCAGCTGTTTTTGTTTGTTTGGTCTGGTGACCCACACTTCACTCTTCAATATACCCGTAGATTTCCATGCCACGTTTAGGTGCTTTGGTGGTATCGACATTCTAACTCACCAGACATAAAACCCCATTGAAAATGTATGGGATGTTATGTCTGGTGAATTAGAATGCCCATAACCACCAAATCACCTAAACATGGTATGGAAATCTACGGAAATCAGACTCTTCACTTCACTTAGCTTTGCTTTACTTTTGTTGGGGGGTGTTGAGTTGACACCCAGTTTATCTTGCTGCCTTGAAGCTGCTTTTTTAAAAAAAGCCTTTATATTATTTCAGGTTCCTTGGTTATGATTTCCCCTCTATTTCACCTTCCTCTTTCCTGTGTTACACAGTCAAGGTGACGGCTAAGAGCTATACACATTTATTTGGACTTTCACTCACATCTTAGACATTAGCCTACAGTAGAAACACCAATATCACAACAGTTACAAGCTGTTCATCACAACTTTTAAACTTTTTCATCCCTTCCTACCAAGAAACAAAACAAAACAAAACAATTGTTGCTTATTCACCCTAAACAACTATAATGACTTCATAATGCAATTCTCAAATTCCCTTTGAGCAGAGCCATCCCACCTTGCACTATTGGTTCGCTCTGGCGAAGAAGGCTATAGGCTCGGCTATCATCAGAGCCCATTTATAAAAGCAAATGATCTCCCCCCTGTTTTTGTCACGGGATAAGAAATCTATGCTATCACACCCCGGCTTGCCCTAATGAGCCGTATCCGATTTGAGGGGTTGCAAAGCAGAGCGCCATCCTAAATGAATCGCCTGGATCATTTCCTTCTCGCAGGGAAGAAGTCAACATCTCACTCCGCCCGCCTCAGAGTTGCGACTTGTTCTCTGTGTCTCAGAGTTTCTAAAATCAGTTGCGTATTTATTTATTTATTTGTTTATTTTTTGTTACGGTGTTGTGTGAGTCTGCTGGGTCGGATTTCTTCCTGCCTTGGTTTTCTTCTTGAGGTTTTTTTGAGGAAGTAGCGAAGTAGTTCTATCTAGCTGAGGGAAGTTTTTCTTATCTTGTGGTGAGCTGTGTGTGGGGTTTATGAAACTTTTTCTCTGTTCCACCTTCAATTATTTTCGTTTCCTACATTTGCCTAGACCACCTTAGTACAGCTGTATGCAATCTGTATACCAAACCACCACTTTTTGTTACTGTCTTTATTCAAATGCATAGAATTCTTTCGTTTCTCTTTTATTTTGTGCCATAGGTAATTATAGCTCTTTTTCTCTGTGTGTCCCTCTATTTCTCTTACTCTCTTTTTCTTATATATGAGAAAGAGAAGGTGAGAGAGAGAGAGAGAGAGAGAGAGAGAGAGAGAGAGAGAGAGAGAGAGCGAGAGAGAGAGAGAAAGAGAGAGAGAGAGAGAGAGAGAGAGAGAGAGAGAGAGAGAGAGAGAGAAAGAGAGAAAGAGAGAGTCTTACATAAGACACAAAGTCCTTTGTGTGTGTGTGCGTGCGTGTGTCCTTATGTGCGTGCATGTGCATATGCATAGGAGAGTGTGTGCATGCTTGCCTGTGTATGTGAGCGTGCATGTGTGTGCGTGTGTGTGTGTGCGCATGTGTCTGTGTGTGTGTGCACGCGCGTGTGTGTGTGTGTGTGTGCGCGTGCATGTGCGCGTGCCATGCATATGTGTGTGTGTGTGTGTGTGTGTGTGTGTGTGTGTGTGTGTGTGTGTGTGTGTGTGTGTGTGTGTGTAAACATACCTGAAGTACGGACTAAGCCAAAGAGATATTCCCCAAAGCCGCTTTCCTCATTAACTGAGTACTCATTAACCTAAAGCCTAGAGTAAGTACGTCTTATAAGAATGGCCACCATTCATGGGTTACATGTACTCTTAACACAACCTGCTACTGTTTGTATCCTGATAAATCATCCGTTATCATGTGATTGTCAAACAAGCTATTTAAGCACTACAGGACAGAGCCACGTAATAGCCTGGGCAGTGGTTCCCAAACTTTTTCAGCAGGGACCCCCTTTTGGACTTCAATATATTTTCGCCACCCCCCCACCTTCCATAGTCTTAGCCTAACAATGGATTTTTTTTTTTAGCAATATTAGCGGACAAACTGTTAATGGAAAATCTAGCAATATTAATGGACAAAAAATTGCAGAGGCATTTTTTGCCCTTTACCATTGCTAGATTTTCCATCAATAGTTTGCCCACTAATATTGCTAGAATTCCACTGGACAGCAAATCTATTAACCGTACAAGTGAATACTGTTATTAATCAATTGATGGAATTATGGAAGCTGTTAGCTGTTAGGATTTCCCATTTTTATGCAATGTTCCTTTTGTCCGCGACCCCTCTTCAGTACCTCTGTGATCCTCTAGGGGTCCCGACTCCGTCTCCCAGTTCAGGAACCACTGGCCTGAGTTACGTTCAGGCCCGTTGCGTTAAGGTATGCAATGTAGGCAGTTGCCTAGGGCCCCCGAGTAGGTGGGGCCCCCAAGGACGGCAGGTTATGGACCCAACAGCAACGACGATTTGAAATAGCTTTATAATAAGGCAATGTCATCTTTATGAAGGGCTCTGCTGCGAGGGAAGCAACAGCGCCTCCCTAATGCCCCCTGCTCGAGGGGGCCCCCCTTCCAATAGGTTTGCATCAGCGACAGCGACGTGAAAATGTCAATTGCCAAAAGGTGCAACGACAAATGTAGTCAAAGTACCCCTATCTCGAGGGGGCCCCCCCTTCCAATTTGTTCAACCGTCAAATTCAGCGCAAATACAAACTGAAGATGAAGCTACATAATCTCTCACTGGATGCTGCGCAGAGGCCAGTTTATATTACATTTTTGGCTCAAGACAGTTGCTTTTAAAATAAAAGTTCATCTTGAAGGCGACATATTAGGCTACTCTCTGTACTGCAACCAAACTGCCCCAGGCCAGTTGACATCGCACAGACAGCGAGATGCTTCATTTAGGCGACAGTGTTATGTTTTCAAAAACATCCGTGAAGGATTATCCATGTGCTGTAACACGCACTGGGCAAACGTCGATTGTTCCTTTCGCTTCATTTTTCCGACACGGAACTGTTTTGAATGTGGACAAACGCAAGAAGAAACGAATGAACAATGTGCATATGCATGCATATGACCAATATTTCGGATAACACGAGTCACACAAGTGCGTTGGGATAGCTAGCCTATATTGTAGCCCACGTTCTTGCTATTATATGGATTACACTTTGGAATTTGGGACTATGATTCTGGAAACTTCTGGATTACAGTGAGAGGTTGGGATACATTCTGCGGTCAAGACAACTCAAGGTAAGGGCACCGGGGTATTGGTCCCCTATAATTGACACAGCTGTCAACCACGGAGTAACGTAGGTGGTTGTTCAGTGATCCTGGGTCGCTACAGAGTAACCTATTTGTGTGCTGCGGTATTACTAACAACTTTGGATTGTATTTTCAAATGCGTGGTGGATGCAATACGAAAAAAAATCTCGTCGGGGAGACCCCCCCTGGCTTGGTTAGAATTCTTGCTACCAATATCACATCCCCCCCAAACCCCCCACTGTGCCTGCTCATTCGTTTTTCAGCCTTGAGTTTCTGGACTAGGCCTATTGTTTTATGAGTCAATAGTTGGTTTTGCACAAATGGAGCACCCTTGGTTAGATTTTAAAAGTGGTTGGAAAGATTAGACTTTTCTTTATTTGTGATTGG
>NC_085875.1:20585246-20590246 GCF_034702125.1 Engraulis encrasicolus
GCACGCACGCACGCACGCATGCACGCGCGCACGCGCGCGCGCACACACACACACACACACACACACAAAACACACATAGACGCACACACACACACACACACACACACACATATATACACACACAAAAGTGCACACTATGCATACACACACACAGACAAGGCATACACACACACTTACTGTATGCACCCATAGGCATGCACTCGCATGAAGACATAGACACACATGCACAGGCACACCTTCTGCAGAGAATATTGACATTGGACGTCATAGAAGAAAGCAGACATGGCAAAGCAATTTTAGGAAACCATATAGCATTGTCACAGGCTTGGGTAAATGAAATAAAATCTCAATTCACTTTGACCTTGCTGACTCCATTGAGCGAGGGAAAATCGATGGGGAAACTAGTTTTGCTGTGGTCCTGTTCATGTCTTTTTTAATTCCTCCCGACTTCCAACTAGGCTAAGGTTTTTTTTTGGTAACTTTTTAGCGCCCATGATTTCTCACTTACAGTATATCACTTGTTTGATCATTTTACATAATTTTACAACATTTATAGACTATATTTTATTCTTTTGTTTTATCTCAATTGCAATCAAGTGCGTTTGTTGCAGTACTTTTTAAATCTTCAATTGAAGTACTGTGCTAAAAACATCTCCCCTCTTACTCCTTGTTACCAAGTCATGCAGTAGGTTATCTCAGTGTGAATACGGGCTACATGATGATGGGGACTCTGGTTTGAATCCAGCCTGGATCATTTCCCAACCCTGCCCATCTTTCTCTCTTGCTCATGTTCTGTCATGTCTTCACTGTCACTATCAAATAAAGGCCCAGAAAATATCAACATGACAGAGGAGAAAACAAAAATGCCAACACTGTTCTTGTAACAAGGACGTATTGGCACCTGAATCAGCATTGTGTATTGCTACTATAATTTACAATTCCACTGAAAATGTCTGCAGACTTTTCTGATCAAAGCAGAGTAAAGATGGATTTTTCTATTTTTTTCTTTTGTTTTACATGAGCCTGCTGTAGGCTATAACATGAGTGAGACTGATTGAGAAAGCAGTCTGAAAGAAAATCTACCAGTCTCATTTCTGAGAAGCCATACGAAGTCTGTGTAATTTTTATTGACTCTCACTTTATTGAGAATGAGCGAAAGTCACTATTAGACAAATGTGTTTTTGTTTTCTGTTATCAGTAGGCCTATCTGTTGTTTTTGTTGTTTTTCTGTTATCAAAAAAATCACTTCCCTTCTGCAGCATGCACCATTTGCATACAGCCTACGCCCTGTTTCAAATTTATCACACATTTATCTTCTAACGCAGCATCATTACAACATATTACTTTTGGTCTCACATTTGTTAATGTGCTTCATTGTTATTGTACAGAATTACATGGCATGGGATATTAAAGTAGAATTTTTTCCAATGTCTGCTCCCCTGTCACTTACTAGAAAATCTATCAACACCTTTGGGCAATATTTTAACACCCATTCCTGCTCCACCAGCAATGTGTTGAAGGAAATAAAATGAACAAATTCAAGATAGATTGGGAAACACTGCCAACACAAATACTGCACTACATTGCCTCTGGAAGTGTCAGAACAAAGGGGAGAATTGCAACAACAGCAAAAAAGACATGGCCCATGAAAGTTGGTTTTCATGTTTGAAATACTGTTCCTTTTCTTTTACTGTTCCATCAAGCTACATACAACAGTAATTTATTTTGTCTCCAAATGGAGTGACACTTTGTACTTGTAATGAAGACATCAACTGTCTCGGCCACACCATTAGATGTCATAATTGAAAATGTTGGACCTTTTCATCTTTTTTTGTACATTTGAAAATGCCCAATGTATGATGGCAAATCAAACCATTTGTTTGATGTTGGTAACAGTATGTCACTAGGGAAGAAATATTGTATTTAAATTACTTTCCGGGTTTTTTATTTGAAACAATTCACTCCTGTTATCACAGTAGAAATATACATTTCCCCACATAGTACAAATGAATGCATTGTGCTAAAATATTAACTAACTAGAAATGCATTCAGAGAGTGCAGACCTCGGCAAAGGAAGTTGTTTGATAGAACAGTTGACAATGTTACACCCTATTTTTATTTTAAGTCTTTCTGGCTTCTTTATGTGGAATTAGAAACTGGAATGTCAAAATTCACCCTGTCCGGCAATTCAATTTGCAGTCACTACTTGGGCTGTGTACCGAAATTCGGTACCAGTATCACCGGGGCAACAATTAACAGTAGTAACAAGACAGAATGTTCTGAAGTTTACAAGATAATCTATTCCCCAAGATCTCACAAGAGATCAAAATACGGTTTGTTAATGGCATAGTACCACACTGTATACGTATACAGTCTATGTTGAAATGCTATCTATCCACTGTTCAGTACCGGCAACTTCAGGACAATTATGTTATGTGTTGATGGCATTGCTCCAATATCCACATGCCTCTTATCAGCAGGCGCTATAATGAGTCTAGCTAAAGGTCCACTTTGAATTATTACATCTCATCTCTGGACGCAGACAGAGCCACACAGGTGAATAGCTAGGCAGGGAGAAAAGAGGTGGGTTGGAGAGAGGTGGGTTGGAGAGTGGGTGGGTGGGTGTGTTGAGGGCAGGAGTGGATGTGTGCGTGGGCGAGAGACCACTTCTCAGTCCATAGAACTATGTATACCCAGGGCCCCACCACATCAGCACCGCCAAGCATGCATGGGGCCACGGGGAAGGGCTTGGTGGCATGGAGCGAATGGGGAGCCAGGAGGTAGAGACGGAGCCAGTGAAGGATGAGATTAATGGTGTGACCTTCAGAGGAAATCAGTTACGTATTAGAGGGCAATGCGTGTGCGAGTCATCAGGAGGGGGAAAGTGGTGGAGGAGAGGAGGAGGAGGGTGGGCTGCTAAGAGAGCCACCAAGTACAATGAGTGGAGGAAGTGAGAGGAAAGAGAGGGGGGAGAGGGGAGTGAGGTGGCATGGCCAGCTGAGAGAGGCATGGTGCGGGATACAATGAACGGGGTGAGTGAGAGGGAAGAGAGGGTGGGAGAAGAGTGACAGCCAGCCATGCAAAGGGTACGATGAGTCGAGGGAAGGAAAGGAAGGTGGATGAGAAGATAGGGGGTGTGGGTGGTGGGTGGGCTGCTAACAGAGCCTGGCTGAGGGTACAATGAGCCGGCTATAGCCTCAATTACGCTGAGGCACAGAGCTGCGGATGAAGAGTGGTAAAAAGATGGATGGGTAAAAAGGGGAGAGGGAGAGCTTCAGGGCCACTCAAAACTGAACCCTTTCTCAAAGCTCAACCCTGCTCTTCTCATCTTGAAAAGACTCCAAGGGCAGGTCCAAGCTAGCCTGGTCCTGACCATCCCATAATACTACCATTTAATTTCGTATTTATGGTCTGGCATTTGTTTGCTCTGAAGCGATTGCAGGAAGCAGGAAGTTTGCACTCAGTTATGGTTTGAAATTATTGGACACCTCTCACCCAATCACCGGCAGTAACTCAACAACAACATAGCGCAGACCAATGGCTCTGGCGCAGATGTGTACGTCATTGTCACGAGCGTCCTCCCCCTTTCGCCCTCACGTGCGGCGCTTATTCGCTTATTGGCTGTTTTCTGGGGGGGCGTTGCGGTCAGACCACCGTAGTGGAGCCAATCCTTTGGTGGAAGTACGTAGGATGGATCGCGAGGCTAGGTCCAAGCTACCTAGCCATTCGTTTCAAAATGCCCTATTACAGACACTGGGCATTTATCCCGGTAGGATCCTGTCAGTCTGAAGCTTTTGTGAGTTTACATCTTTTGAATCGTCAATCTCTTTGCTTTCTGTCTATGGGGTGAACACAGTGGTGTAGTCTACGTAGAACGCGGGTATGCGCAGTATACCCACTTCCAAATTTCAGGGATTTCAGTATACCCACTTAAAATTGATTGATTCATTATTTAGAATAGCACAAATATAAACAGTTTACCCACTTCATAAATTGTTAAAATATATAGTATACCCACTACAAAAAACTAGACTACACCACTGGGTGAATATGTGTGAAAAGCAAACCAAATCTTTTTGTTTGCGCACTTGATGCTGTGTGTCTGTAAAAACACGAAAACTGTTTGTACGACGTGGGTGTCTGAACATGTGTGTGTGTGTGTTTGTGTGTGTGTGTGTGTGTGTGTGTGTGTGTGTGTGTGTGTGTGTGTGTGTGTGTGTGTGTTTGTGTGTGTGTATTTGTGCATGCCTGCATGTGTGTGTGTGTGTTTGAGCATTTTGAGCATGTGTATGTGTAGAAATGTGTGTGTGTGTGTGTGTGTGTGTGTGTGTGTGTGTGTGTGTGTGTGTGTGTGTGTGTGTGTGTGTGTGTGTGTGTGTGTGTGTGTGTGTGTGTGTGTGTGTGTGTGTGTGTGTGTGTGTGTGTGTGTGTGTGTGTGTGTGTGTGTGTGTGTGTGTGTGTGTGTGTGTGTGTGCATGCGTGCATGTGTGTGTGCAGTACTTGCCTTCGTGTGTTTTGTCTGCGAGTGTATTCTGTTTCAGATAGAGGAAGAAGGTGAAGACAGAGCGTGAGAGCTCTGGTGGAGAGAATCCATTCAGTAAATAGCAAAGCAAAGCCATGCGTGTCTTTGTTTTATGAGTCAAATTGATTTTCATTAGAGAAGCTGTCTCCAACACTCGCATCCGCAGACAGCCTTCGCCGGCATCTCCTCAGAACTGTATTATTGCACATTTCAGATGCCGACCTTTTGTATGACACACAAAGTGGTGAAATCAGAGGCACATAAACAGGTATGTACTGTATTGTCATGCTGGTGTACACATACACATTTGCAGAGAGACACACACATACACACACACACACACACACACACACACACACACACACACACACACACACACACACACACACACACACACACACACACACACACACACACACACACACACACACACGGAATGCTTCAGTGTATATTGCGGCCGGGTAAGGTTATGGTGAAA
>NC_085875.1:20595246-20600246 GCF_034702125.1 Engraulis encrasicolus
ATGTGCCATTTGACACTGAAGGCCTAATGGTAATCAAACACACTCTAAGCAAAATTCTGGTTTATAAAAAAGACTGTTGGTGTTTCAGATCAATATCCAATCAAGAAATGCTGTCGTGGGGAAAAAAAAACCTGTTCGTCTGGAATTGTTTACGCCTCAGCCTCGGCTGTCATATTAATTTCCCATTTACGTACAGACCCAAGATTGGGCATGAATTTCATGATTTTATTTTCTCTTTTTCAGTGTGAGAAACAAATGGAGAGCAGCTCTTGTTTAGTATACACTGATCAAAGAAATGTTTTTGCATCACCTGACCTAACCGATTCAGTGAGAGAATAAACTGATTTCGTTTTTTGTCTCATGCCCTTAAACCCAGTAAGACAGAGCTCCTGTTATAATTTAGCTGTTACCAGAAAGACAATGACTAAGTCATAATGTATTACTTACACACCATTCTACTGGTGGAACGGCGTGCATTAATGGGCTACGTGTTTTATCGAAGGGCAGTAGCACATCATAATTAAAGCTGAAGTACAATCCAGAAATACAGTAAGAGATGTCATTGAGCCCCATCATTATGAAATTCATGATTATAGACTGATTTTAAAATTAATCCCTCAAGAGTGATAATGAAAGATTAAATGGCATTGAAACATTATGACAACCACTTAAGCAACAGTTTTATCAGCACATGCACAAATGTGTAAAATAAGGACTGCCTTTTATAAAAAGACCATGTCTTTGTTTTAAAAGACATAGAAATTACATTGAGGTTGTATGCACAACATCTAACACATTTAGACCTCCACTTAATAAGTTAATCACAAGGAAGTCACATATTAACTTAAGTGCCATTCCATTCCTAACCCATAGAGTTCAGTGTGATATTGTTCCACTTTTTGCCTCTGTGAAGGCTGCCCACAAGGTTGAGGAATGTGTTTATAAGAACTTTTGACAATTCTTTCAAAAGCGCATTAGTGAGGTCACACACTGATGTTGGTCGAGAAGGCCTGGTTCTCTGTCTCCACTCTAATTTATCCCACAGGTGCCCTACCATGTTCATGTTAGGACTCAGCACAGGCCAGGCAAGTTCATCCATACCAGACTCTGTCATCCATATCTCTTTGGACCTTGCTTTGTGCAATGGTGCACAATCATGTTGGAAGAGGAAAGGGTCCATTTCAAACTGTTCCCAAAGGGTTGAGAGGATGGAATTTTGGTATTCTAAAACATTCAAAGTTCCTTTTGCTGGAACTAATTCTTGAAAAACAATTCAACACCACAATTCCTCCTCCACCAAATTTCATACTCGCCACAATGCAGTTTGAAATGTACCATTCTCCTGGCAACCTCCAAATCCAGACTCGTCCATCAGATTGCCAGATGAAAAAGCGTGATTCATCACTTCAGACTGGGTGACTCCACTGCTCCATTGGTGGCATGCTTAACGTCAAGTCAAGTCAAGTAGGTTTTATTGTCAATTTCTTTACATGCACTGGTCATACAAAGAATTTGAAATTACATTTCTTGCTTTCCCATACAGACATAGACTAATCTAGGTAAGGACATAGACAGTATAGACATAGACAGTACTTATACATGGACTTAAGACAGTATGGACATAGACAGTGTTCATACAGACATTTAAAGTGCAAGACTGGACAACAGAAGACTTGTAGAGGACATACATTAAAGAGGTATTGTTGTGCTTTTGTGCTTTTCCTAAAAAAGTCCTTTATAGTGTTCTGACATGGTAATAGTAGCATTTGAAGAAAAATAAATATTAAAAAGGTCTGTCAAGTACACCAGCAGCAGTGTGTGTGTGTGTGTGTGTGTGTGTGTGTGTGTGTGTGTGTGTGTGTGTATATGTGTGTGTGTGTGTTTAGTGCAGGTAGAAGGTGCGGTGTGCGTCTGTGTGTGTGTTCGTGTGTCTGTGTGTGTGCGTGTGCGTGTGTGTGTGTGTCTGTGTGTGTGTGTGTGTGTGTGTGTGTGTGTCAGTGTGTGTATGTTTGAGTTTAGTGCAGAAAGTGCAGTGTGCTTGTGTGTGTGTGTGTGTGTGTGTGTGTGTGTGTGTGTGTGTGTGTGTGTGTGTGTGTGTGTGTGTGTGTGTGTGTGCATGTTTTGAGTTAGTGCAGGTTGAAAGTTCAGTCACAAGTATAGTAGTGCAGGTGGAATGTTCAGTCGCAGATATGGTGGTGGGGGATGGGGGGGGGGGTTGTCAGTGGCCTTGCTGGCTAGAGGCTGACAGTGGAGGGAGAGTGGGTTGGGTGTTCAGCATCTTGATCGCTTGGTGCATTGTGCTGCTCGCCAGCCTGGTGGTACGGGAACGGAGGCGCCTGTACCTCTTTCCAGAGGGCAGGAGGCTGAACAGTTTGTGTGCAGGGTGGCTTGTGTCTTTGATGATCATCAGTGCTTTCCGGGTGAGGCGTGTGGTGTAAATGTCCTGCAGGGAGGGGAGTGGTACTCCAATGATCTTCTTCGCTGTGTTCACAACACGCTGGAGTGTCTTCCTGTTTTTCTCCGTGCAACTTCCTCCCCACCCTGTGATGCAGTTGGACACGACGCTCTCTATGGTTCCTCTGTAGAATGTTGTCATGATGGAGGGTGTAGCACTTGCCTTCTTTAGTTTGCGTAGGAAGTAGAGACGCTGATGGGCCTTCTTCGCCAGTGATGTAGTGTTGGTGGTCCAAGAGAGGTCGTCGCTGATGTGCACTCCAAGGAACTTGGTGCTGCTCACTCTCTCCACAGCATCGCCGTCGATGGTCAGTGGTGGCAGTTGTTTTTGGACCCTTTGGAAGTTGACAACAATCTCCTTGGTCTTGTTGACATTCAGCAGGAGGTTGTTGTCTTTGCACCATCTGGCCAGCAGGTCTACTTCTTCTCTGTAGTGAGTCTCATCGCCCTTGGTGATGAGGCCCACCAGTGTTGTATCATCCGCAAACTTCACTAGATGGTTAGTGCTGTGGGTCGTTGTGCAGTCGTGTGTGAGCAGCGTGAACAGCAGGGGGCTGAGAACACAACCTTGCGGAGCCCCCGTGCTCAGGGTCAGGGTGCTTGAGGTGATGTTCCCTACCCGTACTGCTTGTGGTCTTTGCATCAGGAAGTCCAGCAGCCAGTTGCAGAGGGAGGTGCTGAAACCTAGTTTGTCCAGTTTTCTGATGAGTTGTTGTGGTATTATGGTATTGAATGCTGAACTGAAGTCAATGAACAGCATTCTCACATATGAGTCTTTATTGTCCAAGTGGGTGAGGGCTGGATGGAGGGCAGAGCAAATTGCATCCTCCGTGGATCGCTTGGCTCGGTATGCGAACTGGTAGGGGTCTAGGGTGGGGGGTAGGGTGGCTTTGATGTGTGACAGGACTAGCCGTTCGAAGCACTTCATGATTATGGGCGTCAGTGCTACAGGACGGTAGTCATTGAAGCATGATGGTGATGATTTCTTCGGCACAGGTATGATGGTAGCAGCTTTGAAAAGTGATGGGATGACTGCTTGCTCCAGAGAGATGTTAAAGATGTCTGTGAAGACATCCTTCAGCTCTTCTGCACAATCCTTCAACACTCGGCCTGGTATGTTGTCTGGGCCAGCTGCTTTGCGTGGGTTGATGGTGGCCAGTGTCCTCTTAACACTGGCAGAGGACAGGTAAAGGGGTTGATCATGGGGGGGAGGGGGAGTTTTCTGTGGGTGAGTGTCATTTTGTGCTTCAAAGCGGGCAAAGAAACTGTTCAAGTCGTTTAGCAGAGAGGTGTTGTTGTCACAGCTTCGTGGTGCAGGCTTATAGTCCGTGATGGCCTGTATGCCCTGCCACAGGCTCTGTGCATCTCTGCTGTCTTTGAAGTGTGTTGTTATTTTGTCTGAGTATTCCTTTTTTGCTTTCCTGATGCCCTGGGACAGGTTAGCCCTTGCTGTCTTTAGGCCAGCTACGTCTCCTGCTCTGAAGGCTTTGTCTCTGGCCCTCAGCAGTCGGTGAACGTCTCCTGTGAACCATGGCTTCTGGTTGGCCCTGGTGGTGATGTGTTTTATTTCTGTAACATCATCGATGCATTTTGTGATGTAGGAGGTCACGGTGTCTGTGTACTCCTCAATGTCAATGTGATTGCTGTGGGTGGCAGCTGCTTTGAAAATGTCCCAGTCTGTGGTTTCAAAGCAGTCCTGAAGTCGTGAGATGGCTCCCTCAGGCCATTTTCTCACCTCCTTCTGAACTGGTTTGGTGAGTTTTGCCTTTTGTCTGTAAGCTGGCAGTAGCAGAATTGTTGTGTGGTCTGATGATCCAATGTGGGGGATGGGCTTTGCCTTGTATGCTCTCTTCTGATTTGTGTAAACGAGGTCCAGGGTGTTTTGTTCTCTTGTTGGGAAGTTGACATGTTGATGAAATTTTGGAAGTACTGTTTTGAGATTTCCGTGGTTGAAATCTCCCAGGACCACTGTGAAGGCATCTGGGTGTGCATCTTGTTGTTCACTGATGCCCCGATGCAGCTCGTTCAGTGCCTCACTTTTGACGCTATTGTTGTTGCTGGGTGCGAGGTAGACGGCGACTAATAGGATAGCGGATATTTCTCTGGGTAGATAGAAGGGTCGGCACTTGATGATCATGAACTCCACTCGTGGAGAGCAGTGCCTCTGTACTACCGTAGCATTATTGCACCAAGCATCATGTGTGTAGACACATATTCCTCCCCCTCGTTTTTTCTCTGCAAGGGCTCTGTCCGCTCGGTGGC
This sequence comes from Engraulis encrasicolus, assembly GCF_034702125.1. Classification (NCBI taxonomy): domain Eukaryota; kingdom Metazoa; phylum Chordata; class Actinopteri; order Clupeiformes; family Engraulidae; genus Engraulis; species Engraulis encrasicolus. The sequence continues at coordinate 20,599,963 of NC_085875.1, forward strand.
ACGTTAGTTGTTCCAGTTGTAAAGCCGAATCGGGTATGCCGTCGTTCAGCCATGATTCGGTGAACACCGTAACGCAGCAGTTCCTCACGGTTTTGTTCGCTGATCTTAGTAGCCGTATGTCATCCATCTTATTGTCCAGAGATCTGACGTTTGCCAAGAGAATTGATGGTATTGCTGGACGAGTTGGGTTGGCTGCAAGCCGTGTCTCGACGCCACCTCGTTTGCCCCTTTTCCTAATTCTAGAGCATCGCTTTCGGTGTCGGCATAGCGAGGCAGACGGGTCC
>NC_085875.1:20605246-20610246 GCF_034702125.1 Engraulis encrasicolus
CAGGTGTAACGATTTTATTGAAACTGGAAGGAAAGAGAAAGTAGGAGAAAAAAAGGAAAAGTGGCATGGACATGTTAGTGTTCATGGATTGTGGCCACCCACAGTGCAAAATGACAGAGGGGCTGGCTGGGAGTGGTGTTTGATAGAAGATTCGTTTGGTTGGATGAGCGCCTCTCGGTGATGGAAGAGAAAAGAGACCAGATCACAGAGGAATCTTACAGACATCGTCTTGCTATTTAATGAATAGGCCTATGTCTAAGTGACCACAGCTCTGAACTGAAAACCAAGGACATTTGCCAGAGCTGTCCTTGGAAACCATACGGGGACATTTATGATTCTACAGTGAATTACTGTTAAATAAAGAAAGAAAAGAAATGTTTCTGTTTGAAAAAAAAAGAATCGTACAAAGCTAAGTGGCTTTCCAAGTGCTCCACATGATGCCTAGAAGTGGCGTTTACGCTTCGCTATTTATGTGCACCTACTCTGTACAGGTGTCTACAGTATGTTACATGCTCGTAAACATGCCATCCCACCCCACCCCACTGCTCTTCTCCCCTCTTCCTCTCCCAGAGTGCATGATCCATAAGTGGCTTCACTGCCAGCTCGGTTGGCAGGCTCCATCCAGCAGCGACGTAGTGCTCCAATCACGGATGCCGCTGCCTGCCTGCCTGCCTGCTTCGTGTCACGCCTGTCATGGTAGCCTCCAGGGACGTCACGCTAAACAGGCTAATGACGCATTTTGGCACAGGTGGGAAGGGCAGAGTCTCTATTCGTGTGTGTGTGTGTGTGTGTGTGTGTGTGTGTGTGTGTGTGTGTGTGTGTGTGTGTGTGTGTGTGTGTGTGTGTGTGTGTGTGTGTGTGTGTGTGTGTGTGTGTGTGTTTGCTTGTGCATGTGTGTGAGTAGACATTATGTTTAAGCTTGTGCATATGTGGGTAAGCATGTGTGTGTGTGTGTGTGTGTGTGTGTGTGTGTGTGTGTGTGTGTGTGTGTGTGTGTGTGTGTGTGTGTGTGTGTGTGTGTGTGTGTGTGTGTGTGTGTGTGTGTGTGTGTGTGTGTGTGTGTGTGTGTGTGTGTGTGCGTGTGTGTGTGCGTGTGTGTGTGCGTGTGTGTCTTTGTGTGTGTGTGTGAGCGGGCGCGTGAACGCACACTGTATTGCAAGCCTGTCCGCAAGTTATCAGGCTACGGGTGGAAATTGATGAGCACTGACACTTACAGCGGCTTGGTTGCCGTGACAACTGCAGGGGATTGTCACAGGGGATGCACAGTGTTATCGTCAAGGCTATGAGGGTATGTGGACATATGCGATGAGAGATGACAGCAGTCTTGTTTTTTTTCTAATCCTCTCTCCATCACCTCTGTGACTCTATTTTGACATCCAGTCCTTCCATATCAGAGAAATTGATTGTGTGTTATTGCACGAGTGAATTTTCTGCACTTTTCTTCACAGCTTGGGTATTCTCAAGTCACTCTATGACATTGATGCACTCCGACACTACCATATCACTATGGAGCTTAATTGTGTATTATTATTTCAAGTGCAGAGCCCATAAGGCCTATTTGCCCATGCTGTGTTTTGTACCGTACAGGACTGTAGTGGTGCAACCATACCATCTTATCGTAGTAGGCTGATGGTAACATGTAGGCCTATAGCAGGGAAATGTGAACTCAACTGGAAGCTCGTGGATGGAAAGGCCAGAATTACTGTTGAAGTGGATGAAAGCAGGTGATAGGAACAGGAGATAAAAAATAATGTTCAGAATTTTATTAGAACAGCCACGTAGCAGGCTATTTTTAAATGTGGATATTTCTTCTCCTGTTTAGGTGGAAGCACAACATGTGGATAAGAAATAAAAAACTCCACTGTCACATATGCGTTTTAGCCCCCTAGGGATACTTTTAAAGCCTGATTTTTTATATGTGGATTTTAAAACTCTGGCTATGTGGAGACGGAAGGCCAAAACCAATGTGTTTTCAAAAATAGCAGGCTACGTGGAAACAGCTTCTAAATGCACAAACAGATTAGATTATTCACCAACAAATTATTCACTGGACACACAGCACAGAAGAATGCAGTGCTCTTAAAATATGTATTATTGCACAAGTGAAATCACTGCACTCAACACAACTTGGCCAGAACTGAAGAAAATGTGAATATACAGTCATTGGCTTCATCCCCCTTCCATATAAGCCATTGAGAACTATAGCACTATGTAAGGTCTTGAAACATTGTTACAGGAAAGATTGGATGGGATCACATCACCGTATGAAATTTTAGTGCATGGGCATTTGGCTTGTACCGTAGCTGCCCTATTATATTTGAACTGCTGATAGCAACTGAAAAGAGATCATTGGTATTATTTTAGGAGTTTAGATTTTTGGACTTATGGAGACACTATTTGGCACTTCATCCCCTAGAGAAAGAGAGAGACAAGGGACAGAGAGAAGGGGAGAGAGAGAGAGAGAGAGAGAGAGAGAGAGAGAGAGAGAGAGAGAGAGAGAGAGAGAGAGAGAGAGAGAGAGAGAGAGAAGGGAGTAGAAGGGGGAAACGGAGGAAGAAGGGGGCATAGAGTAAAAAAAAAAACCTTGAGATATTGAGATGACAAAGCCTGCCCAGTCGAGCTTGGTATGAGAAAGCAAACACATTACCAGCTTATGGGGCTGTGCTTGACTGCTATTGTTCATTAAGTGTCAGGAAAGGGATAAGCCCCTGAGCCTGCTGTAATGGTATCTGGTGCGGCACCCACCCACTCCCTCCCTCACCACTCGCCCTCCCTCTGCCCACACCATACCATGCTATTCGGCCCCCGAAAAAGTTTTGAGAGGAAAATTGCACCCAGGTTATTGAAGCTCCGACTTTCTCTTGAGTTGACCGGTCATCAGGGCATCGATGCCAACTGTAGAGAGACACACACTAAAAAAACGTGGTCTCACACACGCATTCACCCCCAACATCCAGCCACACACGACACTATCACAATACCACAATCAGACAGAAAGACACACATGCAGACATGCACACACGCGCTCGTGCAAACACACACACGCATGCACGTACGCAGAGAGAGAGAGAGAGAGAGAGAGAGAGAGAGAGAGAGAGAGAGAGAGAGAGAGAGAGAGAGAGAGAGGGAGGGAGGGAGAGACAGAGAGAGAGAGAGAGAGAGAGAGAGGGAGGGAGAGACTAGGGTTCCCAGTTACTTTACATTTCTATATCACAGCAGGATGTCCCTGAGTTTGCGGCGTGGCTTTTGGCCTTCTAACATAGAGACGTTTTAGAAAGGCAGGAATAATGAGCAACGCTTGGAGCTATATGTGCCATTGCAAAAGAGCTATTGAGCGTTATTTGTAGCCTGCTGTAATGGTATCTCCTGCGTCCCTTGCTCCCGCCCTCGCTCCTGTTTGGCCAACACCTATGCGGGGCCTTGAAAAGTTTTCATAGGAAAATTGCACTCAGGTTTTTAATTGCCACCCACAGAGAGACACAGAAAACATGTTCACACCAGTGTTAATTTTGTCACCCATTTTTTTATTTAGTCTTAGTCTTAGTCTCGTGTCAAATTTCATTCTTAGTCTTAGTCGTATTTAGTCTTTTCACAAATCATTTTTGTTAGTCATTATTTAGTCGACTAAAAGCCGCCAACATTTTAGTCTAGTTTTAGTAAAATGTAATGCAATTTAGTTTAGTTTCAGTCTTAACATTTTAGTCTTAGTTTTAGTCTTAGTTTTAGTTTGTAATTTTAGTCACAATGCAAGATCAAGTCAATCATACCGAGATCAACCTGTCCAGTTTGGGCTTTTGAATTGGCAGAAACAAAAGGCAGAAGACCAACCTGCTGTTACCAAAAAAGACCACTAGATGGCGCCAACAAACTATAAATGACAAAAAACTCCATACCAGCGTTATGAAATGAATGGTCATTTAGGACCAAGTCTCCTCCATTATCTTGCTCTGGACAGCGCATTGTAAGTTGTTTAATTCTAAGTATTCATTCATTATGAAAACAGCACTTAAACTCATACATGAAATTATAACCTCTAAATTCCACCGTCACATAATTTAGATACCCCAGAACATGTTGTTTGAGCCAGCAGAGTCGTTCTACCAGAGATTCTAGAACTATTTCTAGTCACTTCACGTTCGACATCAACTTCCCGCTAGTAGATTCTAATTGCTGCCAGTCCGCTCTAGTTCAGTCACATATTCGCTACGTTCTGGAATGACTGAAGGCTGCATACTTCGTGCACCAGAATCATGTTCGGCGGTCGCAAACGGCGCATGGACGTCTGGTGCCACTTTAATTACATTCAAGTTGATGTCGAACGTGAGATTCCCTGATTGACGCTCCCAACGCAGGACGCTCCCCTGTCGGCTCGCTCCCACTAGCCAGACTATCTACCCACCGCCATATAACGGAGCTAGTTATCTTTTGATGTTGGTTTTTTTGTTTCTAACCCTAACCTTAACCCTAAACCTAACCCTAACCCTAAACCTAACCCTAAATTGCTTGTATGTGGCAGTGTATACGTGAAATATAATCGGGTGGGACTACACGTCCGGGAGTGATAGAAACACCTGGGACTGCACGTCCGGGAGCGATCTCAGTTGGGAGTGTCCATCTACCACCGGAACGGGGAAGTGACTAGAAATAGAATCTCTGGTAGAACGACTCTGCTGGCTCAAACAACATGTTCTGGGGTATCCTCGAAATTATATGGCCCATGTCCGACTAAAGCATGGGATTTGTTTTTGTTTAGTTTTTATTTATTGCATGTCATTGTAGTCTCGTTATTATTCCTCAACGAAATGCATCTCTTGAAATAGTTTTCGTCAGTGTTTATTTTAGAACACTGTAGTCTCGTCGTCGTCGCGTCTTTTCTCTTGCAGAAGGCTCGTTGACGAATAGTTTTAGTCTCGTCTCGTCTGACGAAATTAACACTGGTTCGCACACATGCATGCATGCACACACAAACATGGACAACACACACACCCATCAGACAGAAA
>NC_085875.1:20612746-20620246 GCF_034702125.1 Engraulis encrasicolus
GACGTGAACCTCTGTCGTCATGGTAACGTGCGCAGGAAAATAATGACTATTTGTTTTAGTTTGAGGAACGGTATTAACCGGTATTAACCGGTTACCATTATTTTTAAATAAGTGTTCCTGTTCCAGAACATAAAAAATAATAACGTTTCCGGTTTCGTTTCTGTTCCCTGTAAAATACAAAAAGTTCCTGGTTTTCGTTTTCGTTCCTTGAACCGGTTCGAAGCCCTGCATACAATGCAATGAAAACCCAATTCTGGGCCTCCTCTCTCCCTGGGCATGGGACAACTGACCCCTTTGTCCCCTATCACTTTCCATGTGTGCGTGTGTTTTCAGGCACTTGCTTGTGTGCGAATGCGCGTGCGAGTCAGAGGAAGTCAACACATACGTATACTGGAACATGTAAATCAATTGAGGAGTATTATGGTAAAATGGCATTCCATTCCCAATAGATGAACTTACACTAGGGAGTGACACATACATGTGAATTTGGCCAAGTGGAGCGAACTTTGCCATTCATTCCTATGAGGGAGGCAAAGTCATGCGAACAGGAGCAAAAAAATTCGACCAAGTTTGATATTATGCAAATGAGGAGCGAATTTCGCCTGCGGTGGCCCAATCAAATCAACAACATAAAGCGTTTCATTCCATTTGATTCGCCGCGAGGACTTGATGACGGTTGAGCTGTCAGAATGGAAGACTGAATTGCCCTCTCTTCGCTTCGCTGGTTTCACCTGCATGTCATGTCCCTAGCGTTAGGCAGTATATGAATGCACATCACTCATATACCGTACAGTACAATATTAGTATTCAAAAAGTTTGGGCTTTGTTTGGGCAATTATGATAAGCCGATTTGTGTGAATAGCAACAAGTTCATTCTAAACATTTGCTATTTAAAAACTCTTGATAAATGTTTGCAGAAGTGTTTCAACAAATGCTAAGAGAGGGAAAGAGAGAGAGAGAAGTCAGTCAACAGCACAACATTTCTCTGAGGCCGCTCCAGGAGTTGTAGCCTTAAGTCCTTGAATTGCAAGCGATTGCGAGCGGTCGGTTTGCACTGTGTGTGCTCTGCCTGAAGCTCGGCAGTAATGTAAAGACATTTCTGTGCCATCCAGTAACTTCCAGTCATGTGTCAAATTCCATTTACTTTCACTCTGCTTGCACAAAGACGATACGGGTCTGCACACATACCCACATATTGGCAAAGCAGAGCAGTGGAGCACGGTGAGATCTGAGATGAGTTTGTGTGTGTGTGTGCGTGTGCGTGTGCGTGTGCGTGTGCGTGTGCGTGTGCGTGTGCGTGTGCGTGTGTGTGTGTGTGTGTGTGTGTGTGTGTGTGTGTGTGTGTGCGTGCATCAGGTGTGTGTGTGCACACGCATCAGGTGCATATGTGTGTGTGCGTGTGTGTGTGTGTGTGCTCACATCTGTGTGATGGGGGATAGTATAATCAGCTTCTCTCCCTCTCTTGCGCATACACTCATACACACACACACACACCTGCATGCACGTATGCACGTACCGCATGCACGCACGCACGCACGCACGCACGCACGCACGCACGCACGCACGCACGCACACACAATCTGTGAGCAGTGTCTATTCCATTTGCTGTGTATCTGTCCTGTCCTCGTGCCTTCTCCTTTCCCTCTCTTTCATCTTCTGCCTGTCTGTGAGCATTAGTGTGTGTACGTTGTCTTAGGCATTCCTTTATATGGAAGAAAGCAGCTATACTCTCCAAACACCGTAAGGAGGTCATGAGCTCCAGCTTCAGTTACCCCCTCTCCACTCCACTCCACTCCAGTTCCCCTCTCTTACCCCCCAGCACGCCATTCCACCACCACCACCCCAAACCACACACAGACATACAGTACACACGTGCATCTCTCTCTCTCTCTCTCTCTCTCTCTCTCTCTCTCTCTCTCTCTCTCTCTCTCTCTCTCTCTCTCTCTCTCTGTCTCTCTCTCTGTCTCTCTCCTCTTCCCCAGGTTATGTTGCTTTCCCCAGTTTCCCTCTCCTACCCCCTCACTGCTTCCTCAGCCCACTCCTCATTCTCCTCTTCCAGAATATCCCCCCAGGTTCCCTCTCTAGTTCCCCACAGCCCTTTCCCACCTCCCCCCAGCTCCCCTCTCTTCTCCCCATTATCCTCTTCCACAACCCTCCCAGATCTCTGCCTCCCTTCCTCCTCCTCAACCTTAGTGCCCACATCCCCAGCTCCCCTCTCCGCCCTCAGCTCTCATCTCCACCTCCCGTCTACATCCATAATTCTCCCCCTTCACCCCCCCCATATTCCCTCCCCACCTCCCTAGCACCCCTGCATAGAAATAATACAATAGAATGGTAATTCAGTTCATTTTGATGCCTTGAAACAACAATTTGGGTCTAGTACGATAATCTCCTCCCAGTCCCCAAAAATGATAATTTTGAGGTTTTGGTAGATAATTCAGCATTTTCCAGCTGGCAACACTGAACCCAGATCCCCACATAGGCAAACACAGTATGACACCATCAAGGTTATCTACTTATAAATGCATACATGATGTTCCTTAGTAGAGCCTGAAAGAACAACTCATGATTAATTATGAGATATCATGCAACTAATTGTTTGACTAACCTTGGACAAGTGTTTGGGGAAGTTGAAGTTGAAATTGATGGCTCTCTCAGCCGAACAGTTTGCTCAGGAGGTAAGTGGCAGCATCAGATCAGCGTTGTTTTGGCACAAACCTCTCTCTCTCTCTTCAAAGCCAGAGCCCATGCCCGCCTCCTCCTTCTTTTGGGCCATCTGCACAGAACAAGTTGTAGTAGCAATAACCTTATCAACTTTATCCTTCCAGTGCAAAGCAGAATAGCAACATTTGGTGCGAGATGTGTACATGATCCTTATGTTTGTGTAACCACGTTAATTACGTGGCGCTTTCTTGAAAACAAAACTTACCAACAGGGTATAGGCACATGAAAGACATGTTTAATTGAAGGTGTTAGCGTAAATTGTACAACTGAGGTTTAGGGAACGCTGTTGTTGACATGTTGCAACAAGCACTGTAACAAGCACGCCTGACAAACTTAAAAGTTATCCTTGCCGTGTTTTAGTCACTTTTATTCTTCCCTGAATGGCTTTTTAAACAATGAACAAACATGTGGACATCATAGTACATAAAAACAATATTTGATATTCAAGTGTACATCAACTGAGGCACGTACGGAATGTCCGTTGCAACAAACACTGTTGCAACTAGTTAGCTAACTTTAAATGTAGAGATCTATCCGAGATTTTCGCAAGTTCGTCAAACATGGCGCCATAAATATTAATTCACGACTTAAACAAATATCCCAAATATCACCCCTTTTAGACATTTACAAGTGTCACGAGTTAAATCATCGTTGACTTTCCTCAGGAAGCGCTTTTGACTAATACCTACAGGTAGAACTAATATGATTCGTACAGGCCAACGTTAGCGTTGCTTGCCTCACAACGTTATTTTCGCCGAACAAAGCGCCAAAGATATTGATTCAGGAACAAAACAAAAGAAAAGAAAAGAGTCTTAACTATCGCCTTTATTGGGCATGTCAAGTGTCATCATGTCCTACAGTTAAATCGTCCTTGATTTACCTCAGTGGACCAACTGTGAAATGATATTAGCTCTAGGCTAACAACATTGCTCAAGGCAAACACATCATGCCGTTGTTTGTCACAGAAACTTAATATCGATAACATTCAAAATCACAAGATAACACCTTACCTCATGTTACACCTTCTTTGGCTGTTTTTCGTCCTCTCGTTGCTGCAAGCATAGCGGCACAAATATCCTTCAACTTTACAAAGTGATCACCGACTGGCGTGGCCATAATGGTAAATGAACAGATACCTGATTAGAACCCTGTTCCAAGATGGCGGCGGTACAGACGCATGCCCAGAGGCTGATGGGCCATTCTATTGTATTAGTTCTATGGCACCCCTGGCCTCTCGACACCCCTCATCCCCCAGTTCGCCTCACTACCCACCACCCACCTCCACTCTCCACATCCATACTGCCCTCTGCACCTCTCCAGCACCCCTCTAGCTTCCCAGCTCCCCTCTCCACCACCCCCAGCGTCTCTCTCCAACATCCATAACTCCTCTCTCCACCTCTCCACCTCACCCCTCTAGCTCCACAGCGTCCCTCTCCAACCCCCCTACCCCTCAGTTCTCACAGGCTGCCGCTACTGGAAGCCTCAGCACTGCCCGCCTCACTCACTGGCATTCCTCACATTCCACAATCATGTGCTCATGAAGAAGAAAAGACAAAAATGGGAGACAGAAAAAAAACAGAGGGAGACGGAAAGACAGATAAATAAAGAGAGAGAGAGAGAGAGAGAGAGAGAGAGAGAGAGAGAGAGAGAGAGAGAGAGAGAGAGAGAGAGAGAGAGAGAGAGAGAGAGAGAGAGAGAGAGATATATAGAGAGAGTCAGGTGTCAGAGGGGAATACTGCGGAGTAACCCTTTAAGGTATTTCCTGGAGTAGGCCTACTGTCCTGAAGTCAAGTGGCGAAAGCTGTGTGGGTCTGTGTAGCCTATTGGGATTTAAAGGATGGCTGAATTTGGGCTATGCACATATAACATATAACATAACATACATATGCTGTTGAATAACAATGTCTGTTTATGTGTTCATTTGGGGTGTGTGTGTGTGTGTGTGTGTGTGTGTGTGTGTGTGTGTGTGTGTGTGTGTGTGTGTGTGTGTGTGTGTGTGTGTGTGTGTGTGTGTGTGTGTGTGTGTGTGTGTGTGTGTGTGTGTGTGTGTGTGTGTGTGTGTGTGTGTGTGTGTGTGTGAGTAGATTTTGTGATTTCTATTATATAACTGACGGGAACTGGAATACATTACATTTAGGAATAGCTTTTCTGTACAACTATGTATTCTGAAAAGGTTGTGTGTGTCTTTTGTGTCCAGTTCACTGTAAGTCAGATCACAAACATTTTCAAACAAAGCCAGCATCTTCATATCCACAGCTTCATGTTGGTTTTTTCATACATCGCTTGTTACATACCACCACCATGACCAGGAATGTTGTAATCGGGGAGTGCTCATGTGTGTATGTTTGCACATGTCTCTTGTTTTGTCCATTTTGCTGAAAGATCTCATTCAGTCCTCTTCAGGTAAACCTACTGCGGCATGTGTACATGTATAGCCAGAGCCTGTTCTAGTCATTTTGGTGGCCAAGCACCCCCTCTTTTTTTTGTAAACTGGGATTTGTAAACATAGCCTTGTACATCTGATCGAGCACAATTTATCTACAGTATACATTCGGTGCCCTCAAGACACTTCTTTTCTTTTGGAAACTACCATTTGAAGAGCTCTTTTCCAAAACGCTATATCCACCATTTTTTATATTTTGCATTTTAATTTTGGAATTGACTGAGAAGTAGTCCTATCATCTATGTGTGAATTCTTGGCCCTCAAATGTTTTGAGAACATGCTTTTTAAACCTCTATAAAATACATTTTGTAATGCAATTCAATGGAATGCCCAATACAAAAATATCAATTTCCCAATATTCTATAAAATGGATATATCTCATTTTGGAAAAGAGCTCTTCATTTGTAAACATACCGTTGTACATACAAGCAGCTGGCCTAGTACCTATTTCACCTACAGTATACTGAGCGACCAATTATCAGTGTCTGTGTGAAGTTGTTTTATTTCACTTGGCATTCTAATGTTGTGGGATTTTCAGGCATAAATATGGCGCCACAAAGACATTTGGCATCCCCGACATTTGGTACACGAGGCGACCGCCTTGTCCGCCTATGCCTATTGCTGTCCATGTACGTATATACTAGTGCATTTTGCATACCTTCATCATGGGCAATAATGTTGTCACATTTGGGGATTGGTAGTGTGTGTGCGTGCGTGTGTGTGTGTGTGTGTGTGTGTGTGTGTGTGTGTGTGTGTGTGTGTGTGTGTGTGTGTGTGTGTGTGTGTATGTGTGTGTGTGTGTGTGTGTTTGCGTGTGTGTGTGTGTGTGTGTGTGTGCGCGCGCGTGCGCGTGTCTGTGTATTTGTGCACGTCTCTTGTTCTCACTGTAAAATGTAAAGTATTTTTTAAAACAAAGCCAGCGTCTTCAGATAGACCCTCTACTGCATGTTTGCTGTTTATATACTGTATATTGCATATCCACAAAAACAAGCACACCCCACTAAACTCCACACCACATCGCTCCGCTTCGCTTCACACCTCGCTGGGTCTGTTAAAAAAAACATCCAGTCCATGTACGTTATGTGTATATTTGCATGTGTCTCTTGCTCCCAGTTCACTGTGAGATCTTAAACTTTTTCAACAAAGCACACTGCTTCAGGTAGACCCTCTGCTAAACACTACTGCTGTTAACATTTTATATAGCGCATGTTGCATACCACCACCATGGCCAGGAATGTCACAATCAGGCAGTGTTAGTATGTGTGTATGTTTTTGCGTGCGTCTCTTGTTTCCAGTTTGCTGCGAGATCTGAAACATTTTCAAACAAAGCCAGTCTCCTACTGCTGCATGTCTATTTATGTAGTGTATGTGGCATACCATCACCATGGCACACAAAGCAGGCACACTCCACTCCACTCCACTCCACACCACCCCGCTCCAATCCACACCTAGCATAAACATCCGCTGAATGTATGTGTATGTTTGCGTGTGTTTATGTTCGCAGTTCACAGTTAAGATCTCAAATATTTTCCAAGAAAACAAGTCTCTTCAGGTAGACCTATATGTTTACAGTTTATATTGCTCATGTTGCATACCATCACCATGATCATGAATACTGTATTGAGGAGTGTTAGTGTATATATACACATGCATCAGTTGTTTCCTGTTGGCTTTCAATTTCAAGCAAAAAGCCAGCCTCTTCATCGAGACCTGATATGCATCTTGCACATCAGCAGCACGACACACAAAGCAAGCACACTCCACAATGCTCCAGAGCTTGCTGGGTCTGTTTAAAAACATCCGGTGCAAGCATGTGTGTATCTGTGTGTGTCTCTTGTTCCCAGTTCGCTGTAAGGTCTCAAACATTTTCAAACAAAGTCAACCTCTTTACAGTTTCTATATACAGTATAGCACGTATGCATGCCACCGCATGCCACCACCCACAAACAGGGAACCTGAAGGTGGAGGGGGGAAAAGGGGTCAGTTGTCCTGGGCCCACAAACAGAAGGTGCCTAGACTTGGGTTATCATTACGCTAGGCTGTATGCATTGACAGGGAGGGCCCTTTCAGATGACTTTGTTCTGGGCCCCAGCCAAAGCTGTCTGCAGCCCTGCGCACAAAGCAAGCACACTCCATCACACTCCACCACAACACTCCACACCTTTTTGGGTGCGCTCAGAAGCATTCGGATCATGTAAGGGTCATATTCCTCAAATTCCCTTAATCAGAATTAATTAATTACACCGGTATTTTTTTATGAAAAATATTTATGCTTTCATTTACACACAAATGGAGATTTTTCTTCTGAAAACGATCCTTTCTAAAAACTCTGG
>NC_085875.1:20625246-20662746 GCF_034702125.1 Engraulis encrasicolus
GGCAGAGACAACTCCTCCCAGATCATCAGCAGTCGTCGTCGGTGATGCACAACCGTCTCCACCGTCTTGGCGGGTAAGCACGAGCCCACACACTAGGCTCGGCTGCTCGCAATCAGCGATTTCAATAAACATTTTGGAGAAAATTGCAGGCTCCTGTTGATTACCCATGAAGCTTAATACCCTGACCAACCATCTTGCTCGGCGCTCTCGTTAAAATTGCTGTGGGGGATCACTGTGCAGAGACTCCTGCAGACAGAGCGAATTAAATCGGCTTAGCCTTGAATTGACAATGGCAACGTTACCGGGGGGATGGTGCTGGTGGCGGTGGAGTGGCCCAGGCCGATCATTTACATATGGCGCAGGACACCGTATCCCTACAAGTGAGCCAGGAGCGTTTCAAGGTATTTGGGGGGCCCTAGGCAAACAAAGACTTGGGGCCCACATATGGCGCAGGACACTGTATCCCTACAAGTGAGTGGGCAAGCGATGCCCCGCTCAGCCTGAGCCAGCCAGGGCCGTTTCAATATATTTGAGGGCCCTAGGCAAAGACTTGGGGCCCTTACCCCCCCTTTTCTCTTCAAACTAATGGCACAGGGAACCTCAAGATATATTTCAACAGCAATCATTCATTGCAAATTTCTGTTGCTGACTTGAAGGAGGTGCTGACACACAGAGTTGTCATTTCAGCTTCCCTTTCAGCTGGGGCCGCTAGGCTATTGCCTAGTTTGCTTGCCTGGTTGTGACAGGCCTGGGACCGGCCCATCCCCTGCAACCCTGTCGCCCTGGCCCCTGTCGCCTGCCTGCCCCTCCCTGGCAAACAGTCAACTCAGCTTTCAATCAATACACGAGAGGATAATGAGGACGGGAGCCTGGCTAGGAATAACACTTAATGATTTTGGGGGGCAATTCAATGAGCCCGGAGACCACAGTGGTGGAGGTTTTCGGGGGGCAGATAGATGAGGAGGAGATGACAAAAAAAAGGAAGAAATCGACAGAGGGGTTGAGAGACAGCAGCGAGAAAGAGAAAGATGAGATAGAAATACAGGGGCAACAGAGTTAAAGGAGTAAAGGAGTAGTACAGTCCCTGATTGCATTATGCATTATGTATATTGGGGGAATTTAGAGTGATTGGCTGCATTACAGGTTTCCGGTGGCGTGCCAACATTGGGATAGGTTTTAAACTGCCAGGGCCATTTGCATAACAAATACGTTTCTCGGAGCGGGACTGGCAGATGTAGCGGAGAAAACTGTTCTCAAGCTTCACATCATACTGTAATCAAAAAAGGTGGGTGGGATAGAGAGAGGGGGGATAATGGTACGTCTGTGAGTGTGTGAGTGTGTGCGTGTGTGCGTGTGTGCATGCGTGTGTGTGTGCGTTTGTGTGTCTGTGTGTCTGTGTGTGTGTGCGTGTGCGTGTGTTTTCGTGTGCGTATGTGTGTGTCGGTGGGGTTCATGTGTATATATACAGTATATGACACTGAGTGAAAGAAAGGGATTGCGCATCTCTCTTTTTTCTGTGTGTGTGTGTGCCTGCGAGCCTGCATGTTGTTGGGCCTGTGTGTGTCCATGTGAATGTGTGTGTCGGCATTCGGAGTTCATGGTCCAGGGGTGCAGTAACAGTTCAGAGTGCTTTCGGAGCAAGTGAGCTAGTCCTGCAACAGAGATGTCACTCAGGAGGCTTAACCACAAGCCATTTGTTTGTGAGCCGTATCGAGCTGCTCGCTGGAGCACAAAAAAGGCCCTGATACGACGAACCCAAGCATCCACTCCCCCACCACACCCTCACCACACCCCCACAGCATGACTACCCACCCGCCAGCCCGCCCACAGCACCCCCTAACTGCTCCATCTAAGGCAGTTCAGGTAACATTGCGCTGGCTGCACACACACACAGCAGACGAGGTGTATCTCCTCTTATGTCTTCCTTGAGAATAATGAACAAGTGCACAAAGGCCTTATGTGGAGTAGGAAGGGTAGTCTGTCTCTCGGCAGGTTAAAGGGAGGCAATGAGGTTTTATGGCCCTATTGGAGGCAATGCAGGTCCCATAGACACACATCTCACATGCATACTGTACAGTAGGCCTAGGGCCGCACACAGCTTTGACCATGCCCGGGACTAACATCATCTGAAAGGGCCTCCCTCCCAATACAGTATAATGTAATGTGGGGTCCTGATTCTGGTCCCTGAGACCGGGACAACTGCGCAGTTTGCCCACCTCACCCCGTCGGGCCTAAGTATGCCTACCATTTGCTGATGGTGAGAAGGTGTGATGTATAAAATGGAGGACAGGGTAATTTAGGTGAGTCCCTCACAAGAGTGCTGATGTAGTGGAATCGCTACTGAACGCTACCACTCGCAAAGCAGCAAAAAAGTAATTGGTCCACAGCACATAGATTAACACATAATGTACATGCAATATATTTTTCAATAATGTGCACTATTTGGATACTGACATTTGCTGCCATTGGGAGACCACATCGGCCAACATTACACAGATTTATGTATTTGATAAACTGCTATTTGTTTTGTTCACGTACATCAAATTTGAGGATAAAAGCCTAATTGCACAATTGGTGGTCGTCACATGTTCATTACTGGTGCACCATAAAATCCCTCATTATACAAAATGACGAAATAAACAGATAAACAAATAAATAATACATTATCTGGGACCAATAATCATAATCAGATTTGGGGAATTACATTTCCCGAGACCAATTAACAGCGAGCACGAAAAGGGGAATTACATTTCCCGAGACCAATTAACAGCGATCACGAAAACCGACGCTATCCCCTTCTTATTTTTATCTCATCGCCGAGTCATAATCTCCAAATCTACTGGCTTGCAAATGACCCCGCTGAGGAATCCATCAGGCAGACTTCCATCCATAAGCACCACCCCATAAGTAACCAACCACAAAGTGCCAGCGCCGGCACCGTATGGCCTTTCCACTGGCTTCAGAAGTCATTTTGTAAGGGACAATTTAGTGACACGGGAGATGAGCAGGCGATAACAAATCTCATCAAGCCCCTAATCCAATAAGGCAGCCGCGGCTCCCTGCCGTGGGGCCCCTGCGAGTGGCAAAGAGTGCACAGAGGGGGGAAAAAAACGCAGTGTTAGGTCAACACTTAGAGAGTCAAATGTAATGTGTCTAGTGTATTTCCTGCCTGAGTCTCTGAGTGTTGAGTTAACACAGCATTTTTTTTTCGGTGGGAGAGAGTGCGGTGTGAGAGAGCGCGGGCACGGGCGTCGAGCAAGTAGAGAGAGTCGCAGAGCCACGGCAGGCTGATATCAGGGACAGTGGGGGCTCAATTACCTTATAATGTCGTTACAAAACTGAACACACAGCAATTAAGAGACCATGCCGGGCTGGAGCAGCGGCAGCAGGGGCAGTAGCAGCATGCCTTCTCACTATTATATGTGTTGTACTGTGTACTTCATAAAGTATAATAAATGGACCGGAGACAGGACGTACGTTTAGTGTCTTTATCTGGTAGTAGAAACTCAACACACTGCGCATGCGCGCATGATACATTCAATATCACTACATCTCCCCCTTTTAATCCAATGCTTTAAAGCTGTTTGCAAAATCAAGAATTATCTCTTTTCAAGCAGATACTATTATTTACTTACTGCAGATCTTACTTAACTCAGGTAGGGGGTGCTATAGTTACATTAACTTCAGACTAAACATAAATCTTCAAAATAAACTCTGAATGTAAATACTCTGCATCTCATTATCCATCTCATTCTTCTCTCCTCTTTTTTTTTTTTCGAAAACAATACTGCAACATTTAAACTCATAACACAAAAGAACCTAACTGAGAGGCAGGGTGGACTACCTGGTCCTCTCTGTTGTGGTATGGAGGTTTATTCTGCTCCGTGTATACACACAACACTTTTCTACAAGTTCAGTCTTTGGATGGGCTTGACCGCTCTGCCCACTCTGGTGCGTATCCCTGGATCTGGAGTGGTCGATGGCGAAGGCACAACTCTCAAATGAGAGCGGTTTCTTCTGAGACTGCCATTCGAAGTGTCAACGACGTATGACCTCGGCGTCGCTGCTGATCCGGAAACTACTCCAGTGCGTGGTATGTTCTTTATCCAGACTCTCTGGCCTGGCTGGAGCGGTTCCTTCTCCTTCGCTCTGTGTCGGGTGTTGTATCCCTCAGCCTGTTTTCTCTTAAGCTCCTTGTCTTTCAACTCGAAAGCTTTCAGGTCTGGCCATGCTGGTGTGAGGGTGCTTGGACACACTGGGAGAGGTGTCTGAATGTTACGCCCCATTAGGAGCTGTGCAGGCGATGCCCCATGAGCGAGAGGGGTCGCTCTGTATGCCATTAGTGCTTTGGTGAGGGTCCTCATTCTTTTGCAACAGGGCTTTCACAGTTCTAACAGCACGTTCTGCTTCCCCGTTGCTTTGGGGGTAACGGGGGCTACTGGTCAGATGCTGGAAGCTGTAATCTTTAGCAAACTCGGCAAACTCTGTTGCTGAAAACTGTGGGCCGTTGTCGCTGATGAGAGTGTCAGGCACTCCATGACGGCTGAAGATGGCTTTCATTTTCTGAATGACAGCTGACGCCAGGGTGCTTGTGAGGTTAGCGACCTCAATGAATCGGGAGTAGTAGTCAATGACCACTAAGTAGTGACCCTTCTTCCATTCAAACAGGTCGGCGGCTAGCTTTTGCCACGGGCGTGATGGCAAGGGTGTGGTCAGGAGAGGTTCTGGTGCATTGTGACTTTCCTTGACACAAACATCACAGTTGCGTACTCTTCCTTTTATCTGACTTGTCAGGCCTGGCCACCATACTGCTTCTTGAGCTCTCGCCATACACTTCACCATTCCTTGGTGGCCCTGATGAAGCGTCTCCAAGATTCTCTTTTGCATGCTTGCTGGAATCACAATTCTTTTCCCCTTCATCAGGAGACCATCAGCCATTAACAGGTCACTTCTGTACTGCCAATAGGACTTCAGCTGTGGGGCTGAGCTCAGTCTGTCCCAACCTGTGCGGATGAGAGAAGACAGCTGCGCACACACTGGATCCTCTTCCTGTGCTCGCCTAATCTGGATCAGTTTCTCTGGCGATGCGGGCAGTTGCTGAATGATTTCGTTGATGTGAGCTCTCACGTCACTCTGGAGCACGAGATCCTCCTCTCTCACTGCATCTTGAAGGGGGGCTCTTGAAAGAGCATCTGCTGCTATGAGATTTTTGCCCGGAATGTGCACAATGTTGTACGTGAACCGCAGCAGTCTCAATCTGAAGCGCAGCACACGAGGGGGAATGTCATCAAGTGCTCTTGTGCTGAGGAGACTCAACAGGGGTTTGTGGTCTGTTCGGATCTGAAAGTGCAGGCCCAGGAGGTAGGTTTGAAACCTTTCACACGCCCATGTGATGGCCAGGGCCTCCTTTTCAATTTGGGCGTATCTACGCTCAGTTTCAGTCATACTTCGGGAAATAAAGGCCACTGGCCTCCACTCTCCATATGCTTGAAGTTGTGACAAAACACCGCCCAGTCCATAGGACGATGCGTCTGCTGACACTCTCGTTGGCTTGTCAGTGCTGTATGGGGCAAGTACAGCCGATGAGCTGAGCTCTTCTTTCACCTTAGCGAAGGCTGTCTGTTGCGCTGGCCCCCATGTCCACATGTTATCAGCTTTCAGGAGGTCCCTGATTGGTCCGGTGAGCTCTGCAATGTTTGGGGAAAACTTTCCCACGTAATTCACCATGCCCATGAATCTTTTGACATCTGCCACATCCTTGGGTGGTGGCATGGCTACAATGGCCCTGATCTTGTCGGGGTCCGGCCGTATTCCCTCTCCGCTGACGATATGACCGAGGAATTTCACCTCAGTCATTGCAAACTCGCACTTGTCATTCAGGGTGAGGCCTCTCTGCTGTAGGCGTTGCAGCACTCGATGCAGCCTTTCATCATGTTCCTGTGGTGTGGCGCCAAACACCAAAATGTCATCCGCGTGACAAACCGTTCCATCCAGGCCATCCAGCATCTGCGTCAAGCGCTTCTGGAAATGCTCGGGCGCTGAGGATATTCCAAAAGGAAGTCGGTTGAAGCAAAAACGGCCAAATGGCGTGATAAAGGTGGTGAGTGGGGCCGATTCTCTGTGCAGAGGGATTTGCCAAAAACCTGCAGTGGCATCTAGCTTTGAAAAAATTCTAGCTCCAGCTAGTTTCGCGAGCGTCTCATCGACTGCTGGGAGGATGTGTCTTTCCCTGCATACATCCTCATTTAGGCGGGTGAGGTCGACACATATACGGACTTTTCCGTTTGGCTTTGGTACAACAACCATTCCTGAGCACCATTCAGTTGCTTCTTCGATGGGCGAAATGACCCCCATTGCCTCCATCCTATTCAGCTCCTCTTGAACTTTCCCTCTTAATGGTAGGGGCACGCGGCGTGGCACTGCAAGGGCAAATGGTGTGGCGTTCTCTTTCAGTTTAATCTTGTATTCTCCCTC
Source organism: Engraulis encrasicolus (assembly GCF_034702125.1). Taxonomy (NCBI): domain Eukaryota; kingdom Metazoa; phylum Chordata; class Actinopteri; order Clupeiformes; family Engraulidae; genus Engraulis; species Engraulis encrasicolus. The sequence goes on from NC_085875.1 coordinate 20,631,721, forward strand.
TAGCTTCCCTAAACCAGTGAACACTTTGGGATATTGCTTCGTGAATGCACTCTCTGTTGCAATGGCGTCCACTTGAGTAAGCAAGCTGAGGTCTTGTATGGCTGGCAAGCCAAGGAGTGGGGTAGCTAGACCTGGAACAACATACACCTGCTGCTTCACAACAGAGCCCTTGTAGCTCATGTCGGCGGTGAAGTGTCCCTCTACTGTAATGGGAGTATTGCTTGGTCCACACAGTCTTTTGTTTGGAGGTGAAAGTTTCCCATGCAGTTTTGCAGAGTACATGTGTTTTGGGATGGCTGTTACTGCAGCGCCGGTGTCGAGTTTGAACACCACCTGCTGGCCATTTACTCCAATTGACTTTTTCCACACTGTGCTAGGTGCAGCAGCAGTCACTGTGCCCAAAAACAAAGTTTCCACACGTTCACTCATGTCACTCTGCTGAATTTCCTCCATTCTCATTTTCGTTTTACATAAAGCAGCAAAATGCCCCTTTTTCTGACATTTCTTGCAGTCTGCATTGCGAGCAGGACAATCTTTGAATGCATTTCCATGAAATTTTCCACACCTGCCACATTTGTCTTTTGCATTTGTGTGCACTGGTCTATGATTTGTTTTGTTTCCTTGTTGACCTCATCATCCTCCTACCACCACCACCACCACCAGTACTATCACTACCAAGCTTGCTCACTCTCTCACCATTTATGGTCAATAGAGTCACTGGACCCAGCAAGAGGAGTGTGCAGATTCCTTCACTTCTTGAACAAGTAAGTACCCAGGAACCAGCACTACAAACGAGAAACCCAGAGGTCTGTTGGTTTATCCTTCAAATATGACTCGAGATGCCCTAAAGGCAAAGTGCAGTAACTACTTTGAATACATTTTTTCAAAATTGAGTTTACAAAATGGTCTTCATTACACCTCCTTTATCTTGTGATAAAGCCTTGTGGTCCAATGCCTTGATTTTCTGAGTGTCATCATCATCATCATCATCATCATCATCATCATCATCATCATCATCATCATCATCACAAACATCCTACTACCACTAACAAGAGGATAACTCAAACAACACTATACCATATACTTGTAATAAATTGGTAACATCAGAAACAGCAGCATGCTGTCCTACTGTCATCATTCTACCACCACACTAAGACGAACTCAAACACCACACACTACCGTGCTTGAAATAATGAAACAAAAAGCAGAGACAACAACAGTAGCAGCATGCCTTCTCATCATCGCCGTACCACCACAACAACGCCTGCTCAAGCACCTCTCTACAATACCTGGTTAAATGCAGCACCAGCAGTGGTAGTAGCTTTCTTCTTCCTATCATTAAAACTATTAGATACAAGGCTGACTCAAGCTCCATGGTGGTTCTCAACTTTTTTGAACAAACGGACCCTTGTCCTCATCATAAGTCTGCCAACGCCCCCCTTAGCACTGTATTCTAAATAAAATAGGTTATTGTAACAGCATTGCAAATAAAATTGACTAATGCCACCCCAATGGCAATTGAGCATCCCCCTCCCCTCTCAGCTGTATCCTTCTCAATGTCCGCCAAGGTCTCCCTAACACCCTCCGGAGGGCTGTAGAGCTCCCGTTGAGAAATACCCCACATCATGATACAAGACACGGGAGAAGCAGCAGGAGAAGATCTTTCTGTTCATCATTCCGTACTAATCATCCAACCACCACTGCTACGACTGGCTGACCTCAAACAGCGCCCACACAAGTGGTAACAAACAACAGGTGGGCTCCCAAGCGTAACGTTTTCGCAAACAGGTCTAATGAACGCACATCATCCTTCATCAGCATGTGACTCCAACACCTCACAGGAAGTAATGTTTGTGAGTAGAGTGATGGGGGATGCATATCTGCCATCAAGTCATTTGCTCCTCAACATGACAAGGTTGCGCACACACACTGCAATGACACTTCAGTGTGTGTGTGTGTGTGTGTGTGTGTGTGTGTGTGCGCGCACGCGCAGAGGAGTGCAACATTCCATGCATACAATATGTATGTTTGCGCATATCGTTTATTTAATGTACTGTGTGTGTGTGTGTGTGTGTGTGTGTGTGTGTGTGTGTGTGTGTGTGTGTGTGTGTGTGTGTGTGTGTGTGTGTGTGTGTGTGTGTGTGTGTGTGTGTGTGAGTGTGTGTGTGTGTGTGTGTGTGTGTCTGTGAATGTGTGTGTGTTTGAGAAAGACAGTGTTGGCAATGCACAAGGCCAGGCTGAACGCGAGCGTGAATCACTGTCTCTGTCTCTGGCCTTTGGTGTGTGGCTACGTGCATTTGTGCAGGAAGAAACATTTGTGTATTCCCAAACAAATGGGTTTGTATGGCACGGTGCTTTTCCACAAAAAGGCATTGTCACCAAAGCAGCTTAGCTCACAACTGTCGAACGAACTCCTGGAGTGAGACTTGGAATTCAAAGGCTGCATTCTCACTGTTTGTCAGCAGTTTCCCCGCAAAACACAGGAACCAGAGCTGGCAACCGAGCAGCAATGAGCATCTGTTGGAGACACGCAGGGCCTTTGTGTGGGAAAAAAAGGACAAAGTCTGTGAAACACACATTTTCAAAACATGTTTGCCCTTGGGAATGCATTTAACATGCCCTCCTGGTGACCGTAATGGTTTTTTTTCCCTTTTCCAAGACTGGGAAAATGGCATGGCTTAAAGCTTATTCCATTCATCAATATCAGTAGCCATGTATAATGCTCTGCATTCTATCAGCGAAATGATGTGGTATTCATTGAAGAGATGTTTCCAACCACAGCACTACTCTTCTACAAAGTTACAAAGAGCCTTAAGTACTTGCTCATTGGCATTCTGGTAAAGCAAATATATAACAGAAGCTGTGTATTGGTGTATTTCTAGTGTATGCTTAGAGGCCGGTTTACGAAACATTTCAACTGAGTCTGAAGAACAATCTCTACACATTTTCCACACAAATATTACATAACAATGGACTGGATTCAGAACAAAAGTAGCAGTGATTACATTGTGAGATCTATGTTTGTCCACCAGGAAGCACTAAAGTGAATAAAACCACTGGTACAGACCGGGTCATTTTAAATCACATTTCCCTGACCTATATTGCTAGGTTTCAACAGCTGAACAAGATTATGGTCAAAGCAATGGTGAAAACAAGATCTGATAAATCCATTGAAATATATAGTATACTATGTGGATGTTTTTCTCCCTATGGATGTGTAAATTCAGCAGCATTAGTTTTTGCATATAGTGCTGCTACATGTTGTCTTCCAACACCTATAAAAAGCTTCACTGACTAATATTTCTTATTCCTTATTAGAAAGTAGACATGCTGTCATGCAGGGGACCAAAGCCATCTTCATTAATCCTGCCCTTGATATAGAAAATCGTGAAACAGCATGGGTAATGCTGGGCTTGAATAATCACTGTTATAACACACATTTTATAGACATTCACTATAATTTTCAACAGATGAAAGGCTACATTTTTCAAATGTGTTTTCTGTAGATCTTATTTTGAAAATACTTGTTATTGTCAAAACACTGTGGTAGGCTGGACGCAAATCTAAAACACAAGAAAACATTTCTTGCTCTTCAAAAAATAACAGCCACCACAGCTGTCATTTGGACAGGCCCTGAATTCGGCACACGTTTTGGTAGACTGCCCATCCACCTGCCTGCTTGAAATTCTCAACCTTTGATGTAGAGTTCTTCCCCATCAGTCTTTGATTAGAGCTTTTCTTTGTACGGGCCGGGGTGGAGGTTGGAGGGGTAAAGTTGCTCTGCTGTCATATGAGTACAATATTAATGTCAGTTGTAGTGTGTGTGTGTGTGTGTGTGTGTGTGTGTGTGTGTGTGTGTGTGTGTGTGTGTGTGTGTGTGTGTGTGTGCACGTGTGTGTGCGTGTGTGTGTGTGTGTATTTGTGTGTGCAACTCATGTGTGTGCGTGCATGCAGCTGTGTGTGTGTGTATGTGTGCAATGCATGTGTGTGTGTGCGTGCATTCCTGTGTGCATGTTTGCGTGTGTGTGTGTGTGTGTGTGTGTGTGTGTGTGTGTGTGTGTGTGTGTGTGTGTGAGTGTGTGTGTGTGTGTGTGTGTGTGTGTGTGTGAGTGTGTGTGTGTGTGTGTGAGTGTGCATCTGGGGAAGGGAGCATCAGAGGGGGTCCAGGTCCCTGTGGTTCGCCGGGGGGTCAGCCAAGTGCTCGGACATGCGTATAGGAGGCTTCAGAGCACCCGCCACCCTCCAAGAGAGAGGCCCTCTTTTGAAGCCTGTCACATCACAGCGGAACGGTGGCAAAACTCCCAGAAGAGAGAGAGAGAGAGAGAGAGAGAGAGAGAGAGAGAGAGAGAGAGAGAGAGAGAGAGAGAGAGAGAGAGAGAGAGACAGGGACAGAGAGAGAGACAGAGACAGAGACAGCGACAGAGACAGAGACAGAGACAGAGACAGAGACAGGGAGAGAAAGCAAGCAAGAGGGGGGAAATAGAAAATGTGAAGGCGAAATAGAGAGCATAAGAATGGAAGAGCTATTTGAGAAATCCCCATAGTTTATTGATCTTCCAGAAATGGCCCCTCCACTGTAAGGCCTTTTAAAGCCCTTTTTGAGGGGCCTCGAGGGATCCACCTGCCCAGCTCAGACACGAGAGGGGCGAATTGATAAACGCAATATAATCCAGTTAGGGGGTCCAACCCTACTTTACCCCTGTGACAGCCCAAGAGGGCCTTAGAGACTGACCACAGAAATACCCCCTCGAAAGCCTTCTTTTATAACATTTTCATGAAGAAAGGTCCAAAAGTGAATTTTAGTGTTTGGGTGAAGGGTTACAGTATAGCACGTTGAAATATATCTCACAATTCAAACAAGATGCATCTCAAAATGGTTGAATGGTTTGGCAGGAGTGCACAGGATATGATTTACAGAAGCACAGTGAAGTCATGACCCCAACAAGAATCCCTAACTGTATTACTCTATAGCTGTTCGTAGAGATAGAGCAAAAAGCTGTGAATCAAAGTAACAAATGTACAGACAATCCTATAAAAAACCCTTACTGTACAACCATTTATAACTCATATATGAGATGTGTGTTCTCTACTGGATTGCAAATGCTCATTAGCGTGTTGCCTATGCATAGGCCTACTCTTGCCACTTGTGTTAAATGACTGTTGAAACATCCAGCAAATTAGTAGGCTTTTGAAATTGTGCCCTTCATTCATTTTTGACTCGTTGACTGTATTGCGTGCGTGTTCCAAATGAAGAGGCACTTCATCGCTTCTTGTGCTATGGACTAATTTGACTGCAAAGCACATGGTAGATTTGGTTGATGTTTATAAATCACTCCCTGTTATTGGGGCAATTTAACCTACATTCATTTTGGTCTTTTTTGAGAAAAACATGAAAATCGCTGACTGGTGATTGACAACAAGGTCACCACTAAATGCAGTTGCTCATATTTACGTAGTCCAATTATGTACCAGGTGAAAAGAAAATAAACAACAGAAAATAAGCTGGACAGTTCAGTTAACAAGCAATAAGCAAAATGGCTATATAATGTGTGCAATCCTACGTTGCAAGCCTGCTTGTCAAATTCAACCTATTGTTGTAGTAACTGAAAGGCTCAGTATGTAATTATAACTGGCTGACAATATGAACCACATCCCTGCAGACATGCTGTGCTTTGCCGGAGTCCCTCAGCACAGTTACAGGTTGGGTTGTTGGCAGAAGCTATTCTCCAAAGCAATATAGCCTACACACAATTAAATTGACTTAGTTATAAACAAGATGTAGGCCTATTAAGTGAACGTATGGGGAGAAAAATACAATGAGAACAGAGAGATGATCGAATCATAACATGCTCATACATAAGATGGAGTAAAATAACTGCAAGGAACTGTACAAAAATGCCTGCTACTGATCAATGTTATAATGTTGTAATACTAGCTTCATCTTCTTCTTCCTCTGGGCTCTAATTCAGCCTCTGGCGTATCCAGGGCCTGCAAACAAGAGTTCATAAAGAGAAGCCTATGTCTCTACAACTCTTTCTTGTGTGCCTAGTCAAGGAAAGAGCATATTTTACCTCGCTTCACAAATGCTCTTTTTTGGACATCAGTCATCAGACAGCCACACTGTCTGAAGTCTTGTCTTTGGCTCCCCACTGCTATGCAATTTATGTAGTCGTTGCATATTAATAAATCACCCACAAGCATCAAATAGCCCTGCATCTTCAAAGGCAAGCTATATTCCATACACATAAGGTCACTCGCATGACTGAGCAGTGCGGGATGATATTTACGACATTGTAAGGACACATTCATTCCTCATGTCCATCCCGCCATCCATTGTCGCATGCTGCGCAGTGTATGTTCGCAAGCGGACACTGCACTTGGTTTTAACACCAACGATCATTATAAACTTGAACACAGACTCAAGGCCCACAGGATAACATATTACATCACATACAGATACATGGTGCAGTACAAGCGCATTCGCACACACGCATGCACACCTGTGCGTGCACACACACACACACACACACACACACACACACACACACACACACACACACACACACACACACACACACACACACACACACACACACACACACACACATTGCACACACACGCACGCAAGCATGCACGCACGCACACACGCACACAGTGAGGAGAAACCTCTGTTAGTGTTGAAAAGGATGAAATTCCTGGATAATAAGTCGCCCTACAAACCTATTCTAAGTATGACCAATTAATTATTCACTCCACATGTTCTGGCATGCATTTGAGGGATAGAATAATCAAGCCTGAAAAGCCAATTTTGGGACCACAGAAATATTTTAAATGATGTAGGTTTTCTGCACCTATATCTTAAATATGCCATATTAATCTGTACCCAATAAATGTTCAGTGTGTACCTTATTAGATGAAAAAGCGTTACTTTATCCCAATGCCACATTTTTTCAATATTCTGTCTGATTTTTCTGAGTACTCCAGACAGTAGTTCATGATCAGTTATTACACGATTACTGCAGTGTATTCTGCACTCCCAACTGTCTTTCACTCCTTTGGATTTCTACCTCAAACTATCCAGCCAAAAACATTGTCATGCAGTCAGATGTCTCATAAGATCTGACGTCAGCTCACAAACTCGCCTTTGATTTTCTCCATCTCTCTCTCTCTCTCTCTCTCTCTCTCTCTCTCTCTCTCTCTCTCTCTCTCTCTCTCTCTCTCTCTCTCTCTCCTTTACCCCTCTAAAACCGCGCTGCCCAAGACACCCCACCTGCGCGCCCATTTGCACACAACGGCCAGGCCCTGCGTANGCAACCGTATCACGCACCAGTCGTAAAGTCTTCACGAAAAAAATGGGGGAATTTCTGGGGGAAATTGTGTACAAGGACGTGGTGAATTCACGATATTGCCCGTGTTTCGTGGTTGATTTACGGTTTCAGTCTCGTGGTTGATTTACGATATGCATTGAAAACTACGTGGTTGATTTACGATATGCATGCGTTGGCATTTGCGTTGGCATTTTTGCACAGGGGCGGGGACCGGCCGCGACAGAACCAGAACCAGGGAACGGCAGCTTTTGTGATATGCACCGGAATTCTCATCCGCCTTGTACAGGGTACAGTGGGGTAAATCAAATATAGCCTACCTGTGTAACAATTCGGTTCCTGCCGTACAGTGGGGTAAATCAAATATGGCCTACCTGTGTAACAATTTTGTGATATGCACCGGAATTCTCATCCGCCTTGTACAGGGTACAGTGGGGTAAATCAAATATAGCCTACCTGTGTAACAATTCGGTTCCTGCCGTACAGTGGGGTAAATCAAATATAGCCGAATTCCGGTGCATATCGATATCGGTTCCTGCCATACATTTGTCCCACATCGCTTGATGAGAATTCCGGTGCATATCACAAAAGCTGCCACACCGGCCGCGACAGAACACTGCAGATACATTCCTTTGATCAAAGTAGCCTACATCAAATGCACTGTAGCCATGACAGAACCGGCCGCCTCCCGATTTAAAACACCGCTGATAGCCTGATTACACTCATGCCCGTAGGCCTACTCCTTCCCAGTAAAAATAAAATAAAATAACGATTGAATAAATAAGTAGCCCCTCGTGCCTTCTTTATTGGAATGCGGAGGTAGGTGCAATGAAAATATCGGAGTGAGGAGTTAGGTGCAATGAAAAGCGAAAACATTTTATTATTGCCCGTGTTTCGTGGTTGATTTAAGATTTGAGTCTCGTGGTGGATTTACGATATGAATGCGTTGGCATTTGAAAACTACGTGGTTGATTTACGATATGCATGCATGTAGTCTACAACTAAAACGTGTTTTGGCAGCTGATGAATGGCAGCGCATCTTCCTGATTTCCACCTTCTGTTTAAAATGACACGGGGAGTGACATGAAGCCGCCCACCGATTTAAAACACCGCTGGTGATTAGGCTACACTCCTGCCCGTAGGCTATCTTTGAATTTACACTCCTGCCCGTATCCGTATCCACATGCATATGTAGCCTACTGCGTCAGGGCGGTGGGTCCCAGACGCTGATGCTACTGATGCTGATGCACCACTCCTACTCACCTTTTCTCTGAAAGATGCTGATGTAGGCCTAGTCACCACCTTGACCAGTGGTTTTCAAAGTGTGTGTGTGTCACAAAGTGTTGATTAAATGGTCTCTCTTAACACTACTCTTACTGTATTATTATAAGGCACTCTAGAATGGTGCAAGAGCTCCCATTCATTTTCAATGGGCGGTATTTTCAATGGGACTATTATTGTATAGGTAGGTTTGATACCTCACTACATCTCCATCCAGAAGAATTGACCAGGATTATTACAGACACGGTATACACTAACATTTAATGTGCATTTACCACTGATATTATAGAAGAAACTCACACGATTTCAAGTATTTATTTACAGTATTTATTTACACACACACACACACACACACACACACACACATGCGCGTGCACAGATTTTGGGGGGCAGGTGCATTGTTTAAAAAAAACACACACAAAAAAACAAATAAGCTTTGAATAATAATAATAATAACACTATAATGATAGTAATAAAAACAAAAGAAATCAACACAAAAACAACTAAAATGTGCCTTACACACACACACACACACACACACACACACACACACACACACACACACACACACACACACACACACACACACATGCGCGTGCACAGATTTTGGGGGGCAGGTGCATTGTTTAAAAAAACACACACAAAAAAACAAATAAGCTTTGAATAATAATAATAATAACACTATAATGATAGTAATAAAAACAAAAGAAATCAACACAAAAACAACTAAAATGTGCCTTACACACACACACACACACACACACACACACACACACACACACACACACACACACACACACACAGATTTTGGGGGGCAGGTGCATTGTTTAAAAAAATCACACACAAAAAAACAAATAAGCTTTGAATAATAATAATAATAACACTATAATGATAGTAATAAAAACAAAAGAAATCAACACAAAAACAACTAAAATGTGCCTCACGGTAGCCAGACTGAGCCCTCCTTGTGAATCAGGTCTGGAGTAAAGTACTTGGTAAATGTTAAAGGGACACTGTGCAGGAAATGGTCAAAAAAGGTACTGCAACTATGCTGCTCATTGAAACTGGGCTGCATATTGCCAAATTTGGTCTTTACATGAAAGTGTACTAAGTAATAAACAAATATTTTCTAGTATGGTCCGAGTGCAGTCATTTTTGCAGCTGAAAGTGGCTATTTTTGGAAATTCAAAATGGCGGACTATGTTGAAGATCCCTTTTTCATGTATGAAAAGTGCAATTTTTCCAGTCATAATGAATACTTAGAATTTGATGGTGGTTGTGTACTCATGAAAAAGGTAACATTAGTGAAAGGGCAGCATGAATTCTGGAAATAGATTTGAATGTCGATGATAATCAGGCCAGCGTCATGGTGCCTCCCTTCATGGCGAGTGCTGGGGAGCTTTGAGGTCACTGAGAGAGAGAATTGTAAACATTAGACAGCTCTGTAGTTTTTCATTTCTACCAAATCTATAATTGTTAATTTGTACCACAATTGCATGTGAATATATATGTGGAGACAGCAACATGACAGCAGGGAATCTGGCCTTTTCCGCTGGAAAATACTGGTGTAGCTGGGCCATTCATGTCAACACAGTAATTTGCAAGTCGCTCACCCATTTGCAAGTAAGGTTGTTATGACACCCGGTCGCTTTCAGCCATTAAGTGCACTTAGAGCTGTTACTCAACACACTGCTACTATTTCACACATTTTAAACGTTGCCATTTTGCAGGAAGAGGAGCACCAGTTTCATTTCTCAACATTTGAAACAAAACTGTAAACAAAATTAATTGTGACCAGTTGATAATGGTTAATTATGTCCCTTTAAATGACTGTGATTGATGTTGAGGTTTATTTTTAGTTTAGTTTTCAAGTTGTACTCGTACATACATAGTGACATGTACATACATAGTGTAAGTAGTAAAGAAAAAAAATCTGGTTCAAAGCCTTGGATACTGTAGATGTAACATCAATGAAACATGCAACATAATTACCTTAAACTGTCTGCCAGGTTGGAGCGAAATCCTTCCCGCTGAAAAAGAGTTTGTTAACAGTTCATTAACTAGGTCACAAGTAGGGTACAAGTGCTATCGTAACAGTAATTTGCTGTGTAGTACTTACCATTCTGGGCATGGTTCCCATTTCAGAAGTCTTTGGAACACTCCCTGTGAAGGGAATACAATTATGTAATTTGTAGTTTGTAAAAGTGTGTATACACTGCAATTACCATTACATGACTTGTCTTTATTCCGTAAAATGCACCATTCACTTGTATAGATCCATACATTGTTCAAACATGGTATAATTTTGAATGATTTACTTGTTAATAAGTGAGAGGCAACCCCGTACCAATTATATTTTCCCCTAACGTTAACACCAGTTTATTATTTCTACTGTACTTTTCATATGCAATAAGCATGTCTTACCCTCCTTGTTCTTTCTTTCAAAACCCCAGCAATGGGGTATGTTTCGGCCTGGTGGTACTGGCACGCTGATAACAGAAAAGGGACAAATAAGTTACTTATTACTCCGGTAACAATATTTAATTGAGAGACCACTGGTTTGAGAGACCACTGGTTCACTACTGGTTAACACATGCACACTTAAGTGATTTATTATGTAGTCATTTGCGCTTACCTCGTTGTTTTCTCACCAGGCCGGCAACTCTTCTTTTGCCTACATGATTTGATATAAACAAGTATTTACTCAAATTGTAGCATATGTCAACACAATTAGATTTCACAGATAACATACAACATATGAAATGTATGCGACTGTTGCCTTCTCCAGGCCTACAGTGGGGTTAACACAGTAAAATACGTATATGCTAGCTTACAATTCCTACATTGATACGTTACTGCACTATAATAGCTAGATACCTTGTCTCTCCTCTGCTTTCTCCTGCATCTGCACCACTTCTTCAACTTCAACCACCGCCTCTTCCACTTCCTCTGCCACCTGCTCTTCCTCGGTCACCACCTCCTCTCCTTCTTTACCCATGCCTCCTTCCGGTTGTCTAGGGCAGTGAGGCGTTTCGCGAGTCTCTGCTTTAACGGTTGGACAGCTCCACAGTGCTTACACCTTTTCTGTGCACAGGGCATCTCCGTGGCACAGTTGACACATTTCTTTCTGTTCGATCCCATCTGATAAAAAAAGAACAAGTACACAAAATACATTTTATCTATTCATAAGCACAAATCTCACAAGTCTAAACAAAATCATCTAAGATATATAGGTTAAGTGTGGTATGGGCGGACAATAATGTAAGTAGCCTAGGCCTACCTTGAAAAGTCGCAGTGTCTTCACAGTAGGCTATCTGAAAAATTGAACAACACATGAAGAGGGGGTATTATACCTTATGCAAAAGCGACAAAAGTGACCAAGACCAAACGCAGCCTACAGGGTCCTGGGTGTAGATGTGTCCAAAGTAAAACTTTTTAAATGTTTTACAGTACCAACATGCAGTACATTCACCTTATTAGGTACAATGTAGTAAACTATGTAACAGCCAGTGTATTGAATAATTCACTTTTACTTTTGGCTTGACACCTCTGTGTGGACTCCCACAGAGGTGTCAAGCCAAAAGTGAAAATGAATTAATATGTGGAGTAGCAATTATGTAGTATCATGGGCTAGTGATGTACACAATACTTAGTATTACACTCAGCAGAAGAAAAAATAACCAAGACATAAGAACAAATGAGAGACTACTCACCAGGAATCGCAGCAAGATATTGGTCTGTGACAGTGACGACCCTACTCGTTGGCGCCCTTTTAATGTCTGAAATAAGAATTGTGGGCGGGTCCAGATTTTGGTCCAGGATCGGCCCGTCTTTTTGCCTGACACAAATTTGTTTTTTTTTTTAAACTGCATAATTGAACTATGTTTCATGAGTATTTTGGACATTTTAACACATTGACTAACTCATGTGTTGGCTCCCATAGCGTGAAAACACGTTTTTTTTTTAGCTTTTTGTAGTGGATTGATAACATCTGATTTAATCTAATTAGTGAACATCTAATGAACCGAACTGACATGGATCATAAAAAACACCTACAGTAAAAACTCCCATAAAGTCATGTTTTGGATATCTCATCTGCGCAATTTATCACTATGCAGCATTTTTGAGTATTATTACCTACCTATGGTTATTACAGAGAATTAAATCAGGCACACTTCCTATTCACGTCACATCAGTTGCCTGAGTCATCAAAACATACACGTCCTCCTGCCAGGATTTTGCTAGCTTATCGAAAACAAGGATAATGAGGTTTGCTGTCATCAAATTAGTTGTGAAAATGGAAGTTTGGAATAAGAAACAGCATAACACTGCAGCAGAAACTAATGTTGGTGAGTGTACTAGGGCGCATCTACTTTTTTCTACACTTGAATGTCACATGCCCCGGGACACGGCGTGTCTTCAGCTGATAGCTGTAAACAGAAGTGAGCCAGGTTCTCCTTTTTTCATGACCAGTGTTGGGAGGTAATGCATTAGAAAAGTAGGCTAAGTAATGTTCTGTAGGCTAATGTGTTTGCGGTAATTGAAATGAAAGCAATTTCAGAAATGAAAATGACACTTGATTCTCGCGGGCGGTCTGGGAAATGGGAATGAAGCAAGTAATAAGATGCTAAGCTGGTAATGGATGGCTCCCGTTTAAACTTAGTTGCTGTGGCCTGGCGTGGCCTGGCCTCGCTATAGTTGTTTATTTTTCCTTTTGTAGCCTACAGCTTTGGCTAATAGCTGTTGCTTGTCATAAATGACTGGAAAATCAGTTTGTGACAAAGGATGAAATATTTCCCATTCTGTAGGCTGGAGGTGGGAGTCTCCGTACAATGACGAACAATGCAGAGTTAATAAATAATAATAAATAGTAAATGCTCATAAAATTATCATAAAAGTACAAAAAATACTTAAAATATCACTCATATAGTAGCTTATTATGTAACATTTCAGACATGATGAGACCAGAAATTGTTCTATTTTTGTTTTCTCGAAATCAGGGTACTAGGCTTCACTTTTTCACAGTTGTTAGAAAATGTGGTGACATGTTAAAATGTATTCACCTTTTTCGAAAAAAAGGGGGTGGCTCACCTTACCCCATGGCTCACTTTACCCCAGTCTCCCCTATTGTTCATGTGGGATGAGGGGGGATGGGCAGGTTCATAACAGTCCTCAGGTAGGCCTAATCGGCAGGGTGTAATGTGTGAGTGGGGGGAGGGTAGCTCAGTCATTCTTGAAAAGGGGGCATGGCATACGCCCAGCAACAAGTTTAAAGAGCCATTCCTCCGCTCTCTCAGGTACATTTCACTGTTGTTGTTGGTGTCAGTCAGTGGTCATGCCTCAGCAAAGAGACCCTGATCGGGAGTGGGCCGACCTGCGTTGGCTGGAAATACAAGCACAGGAATATTTGGCAGAATATGAGGTAAGTTCTTCTATTTAATCACTTAACTGTTATTAGTTCATCACTGTTATTGTCCTGTCTTGCACTTTGATGTCAGTTTCAAAATGTACACGCCAGTTTGGAAATGTAAATGTCATTCCTTGCAGGCCCGGAAAGCATCTGAACCACCACCCCCTAAAATCAGAAGAAATACCCAGAGGACAGGGAGAGACAAACCAAGGGCTAAGCGTGGACGCCCAAAAGGCTCGACTTTGGCCTCCAGAGCTGGTGTGTGAATGTATACCGCTTAGAGACAATTTCTTACTTTCGATATTTAACTACACAAACACATCGTATTGTACTGTACTTGAATTATTCACATTTGTCACATTTGTTCTTATTTGGCATTGACATACACTGTTTGTTGAATATTGAGATATCTATTTGTATTGGCATTTGTGTTGACACATGCAACAATACTACTCTCAGAAGTGAAGTGATGAACATGCTAGTGTGCGTTTCTCTCTCTCCCTCTCTCTCTCTCTCTAATAGCACTTCCCTTAGAAGTGGATAAAGAAGGTCCTCAATGCAGCCTCAGTGTTGACCCAGGGAGAGACAAACCAAGGGCTAAGCGTGGACGCCCAAAAGGCTCGACTTTGGCCTCCAGAGCTGGTGTGTGAATGTATACCGCTTAGAGACAATTTCTTACTTTCGATATTTAACTACACAAACACATCGTATTGTACTGTACTTGAATTATTCACATTTGTCACATTTGTTCTTACTTGACATTGACATACACTGTTTGTTGAATATTGAGATATCTATTTGTATTGGCTTTTGTGTTGACACATGCAACAATACTACTCTCGGAGGTGAAGTGATGAAAATGCTTGGGTGCATTTCTCTCTCTCTCTCTCTCTCTCTCTCTCTCTCTAATAGCACTTCCCTTAGAAGTGGATAAACAAGGTCCTCATTGCAGCCTCAGTGTTGACCTACAAATGGAACTTGGTGAGATACAATTTTATAGCTGACACGTTTGCGGACAGTTTCCATAATCTGGAAATGATTTCCTTCATTACGGTAGTGTGTCAGCAGTAGTGAACCATGACAAGAAATCTGAGCGATTTCGATAGGGAAAGTGGTTTAAACTTTCCATTCGTGTAATTGGTAGGCAAGTGTCTTTGGAGAGGTCTTTCAGGATATAGAAGTAATACAGAACATTTCTTTTAAAGAAAGGTACATGGAACAGCTACAGGAGGCACCAGAAGAGCCCACAAAGTCTAATGATTGGAGTTCGAGGCAGAAAAAAGCTGCAGAGTGTTGGAAAGCTGCGAGACAATTCCACGTGCAGAGCCTCTTTGAATCCCATCGTGTCGGCCATCCATTGTGCACCCATTGCAACGAGACTGCTGTTATTAGGTTGGTATCCACATTATTCATAGTGTCTTTTGCCTGTATGGATTGACTTATTTGATTTATTGGTGTTGTATGTTGGGACTGGTTTACAGTGTGCGTGTGTACTTCTCACATATCCTACTAGGTGCAGAGATTGTCTGCCCAGTGAGTGGTTTTGTGGCAAATGTGACGTCACTTTCCACAAGAAGGCAGTTCTCCACAATAGAGAGAGCATCCATGAGGGCTTCTTTAAGCCCATCCCTCCCAGCACAGTCATCGTCCAGGGAGATGCTGGCTTTTCAGCTCAGGAGCAACGTAAGTACAGACATATTTGTACATTTCTTGATTTATTGACCGACTGTACTTACCATCAACTGAATCAACTGATATTTTTGTGTTATGTTTCTTTTTATAGAATGTATAATGCCATTTAAGGCAAGTCAGAAATGCTCCTGCAACCTTCCCAATATATCTGTGTCGCCAGGAAAGGCTGTCATTTTGATTTCGATCAATGGTAAAGTCATCTACACCAAACATTTCTATATTTTCCATGCATGGCTATTATTCAAAGCTGTACCGATCCTAACTATTGTACTCTTTCTTCCTAAGGCAGGTACGATTTGCATCTGCCATTGTTTCAGTGCCACAAATGCAGTCAGAAGTGGTATCCCGAGTTTGGGGATGTGGTGGGAAGTGGGTACTGGCCAGCCTCCATCTGTGCACAGAACAAGACGTATTACACACTGGACCTGTTCAGTTCCTTTGAGGAGCTGAAAGTAATTGCCCCCACACTGTCCAGACAGGCTTTCGCCAAACTTCTTGAGCACAGAACAAGATGTGCTGGGAGGGTAAGTGTTTACCATATATGAAATGTTTTAAATCATATTGTTTACTCCATTCCATGTGCAAATAATTGACGTCCTCTCTCAGTCAGGACCTGTGTCTGGCGACCGTCTGCAGAGGAGCTTCCTGGAGTTCTACTATTGCCAGTACGAGCAAGAGCAGCAAACAGGGGAAGCCTCCCTATCATGCCCAGCATGTCATCCGGACATGGTAGCTGTGGCAGTGGATGGTAACAGAAAGCTTTACCGCTTCAAAAGTAGAAGGTACTTTTCCCCAGCTCTTTCTATTATGCATGTTGAACAACAACTTAATGCTCATTATGACATGTCTTGAAATGCCTTGAATCATTTGTCTTGAACCATTTCTTTTTCTCCCTCTCTACAGTGCTTGTTCTGCAGACAAGCCCTATTTTGATGGTGTGTTTGTGGCAGAGGATGCGGCTGTTGCAGACTTTGTCGGCACACTACATCGTGCAGTGAAACAGGTATTTATACCTGTTATTTCATTTACTTTGTAAAACAAACTTATGCCAAAATTTGTAAAACATTGACACAAAATGTCATGTTCGTGTCTTCATGTTATATTGTTTTTCTTCAGACACGTGGTCAGGGTACCTGTGGGGGGACATCCTGGGCTGCAGCGAAGGAGATTTCTAGGAGGGCAAATAAGATGGACGAAGAAGGCATGGAAGTTGCTGTTTGTAGGCATGGCTTTCTATTGAAAGCCCTGAATATGTACAGAGGTAAGATGAAGGGACTGGGTGAATACACCATTTTGCAATTAAACTCTTCAATATCAGACCCCAGCACTTAATAGCTACGGCAGCTACCTTTACAACAGTTGCCTACTACCTGAACAAAATCTTAATTCGCCTCCCCTAAACCCTGTATTTTACAAACCCTGTATTTTATGGGGGTTTGTGCAATTTAGTATTTAGTAACATTTAGTAACCTTTTCAAAGTTTGCCATACCTGTCTCATAACGTGCACAACAATTTATTCACAGGGGAGATCTTCGCCTATCCAATGTTTCTCCATAAAGCGCTAATGCCATGCAACGCAACCTTCTTTGCAATGGATGTGGCTTGCAAGTACTGGCCATACCTTCAGAAGGCTGCCAACCACCTGCCAGAGCTCCTAGAGCTTTTGAATTCCACACCCCTCCTTAGTGTCATGCATGCACAAAACCACGAGACCAAGTGTCAGGTAAGTAATGATGTATTCATGTGTACGGGTATTGAAATGGCAATAGATTTCGTGTCAGGTGTTAGTGTTGAAATGGTGTCAGTGTTGAAATGCCATGTTGTGATCTTTGTAGATTGCTTGGAGTGGAAAATACATTGAGGGTGCCGGGACTACTGCGGGAGAGGAAGTAGAGCAAGTGAACAGCTACCTGTCCCGCTGTGCTTTGACAACAAAGTACATGTCCAAAGGAGGTATTTGCTCCTCTTGCTATAGGCCTACATGTTTCTGGGCTTTTGTTGCTGTTCATTGCACAATGGCCTTCATGTCCATTTTAACTCTTTTGTCTTTTGACAGCACGTGTGGACATGCTGACTGTTCATGCCTTAGGGTGGAACAAGAAGAAAACCTCTGGACTGCAACAAGCCCTGTGCTCCCGATATGCCAAGGTAAGGCCGTCATTTCACAGTCATTGAGGCTGTCTTTTTTTGCTGCAACATTGCTTGTGAAACACTTCTGTGGTACTGTTGCACTGCACTACAGCCTTCATGGATGTTTTTTGTATCTTTTTGTATTTTTGTATTGCTTTTTCCAGACATGCAAGATGCTGACGGAAGCTGAGAAGGAAGAGCAGCAGAAAAAGGAGGATCTGGCCTGCACTGATGGAGCTGCATGGGTTGCTGAAGTGCAGGAATGGGCAACCCGCGGTAAATGCAGCTATTATTATTTTCTGTTCTCCCATACTTCTTTCCTCCTAAATTGGATCCTCCAAACTCTTCACTGAAATGATGGTGTGAAAACGGCAGCCTGTATTGTATTTCATTTCATCTTGAGCTAATGTTAATGTCTTACATTTACCAGCTACAGTTTTGGCAGATTCATTGACTTTTGACAACTCACAGGTTTGTCTTTATATTCACAGTAAGAACACGCCCTTTGAAGCTGCAGCAGGACATAGAGGGCCGCTATCTTAACCTTCGACAGAGGAAGCAAGCTCTGTACCGAAAGAATGGTATCTTTGTAATGTCCATAGAAAGTATTTCAGGATTTTTTAGTTAGTGCAGCTTACGCATAACCTCTCAGTCCTTGTATTTTCTGATTGTTTTCCAGACAGTGGTCAGTTGCGTCATCGTCTGCGGAGCGAGATGACTGTTGTTAAGAACAGGCTTCTTAAAGACATTGCCACCTTCAACAGTGCATCGCCAACAACGACAATCGACATTGGAACCGTGGAGCGATCATTGTCAGGAGATGGACCAGCTGTTTTTTGGCCTTGGGATGTGCAGGGGAGTGGTAAGAGAATTGTTCATTTATTCTGTTTTAGGCTACTCAAGTGTTTTTTTTTGTCATTCAAACATTTAAGTGACACCATTACAAATCTTGAAACTGCCAGTTTTCAATTACATACTGACAATTACCACATGGAAAAGTGACAGGGGGTGGGGGCCATCAAGGGTGTTACAGGCCCATCTAATTAGTATTCAAACAACAGAAACTGGATTAATTTACTAGTACTTTTTCACACTTGTAAGGAAACAACAATGCTGTTAATATGTCTGTACTCTACTCTACTCTACTCTTTGCCTTTCAGTCAGACTTGAGGACAAGCATGCCTACTTTGTGGCCTCGATGCGCAGGAAGCGCTTGGAAGAAGAGAAAGGCATCCTCGTGAAGGAGATGGAACAGCACACTACATCACTGAAAAGATTGATGTCTTGTCTAGAAGCAAAGATGTCATCGGCAGGTAAGTTGCAATTGTCAAACCTACTGTATATGTACCATCAAATAAAAAAATGAGAATTTTGCTTTCTTTGACATTTATCTGCACTGTTCAACTTGGAGGTTGTATTCTGACATGCCATGTGTTTGTCGTCGTATTTTTGATGTTGCATCTGCAGAGTCACAAAATGAGGGCCTTTCTGCCTTCTGTCGAAGACGGCTTCATGACCTGACAATCGTCCATCTTTCTGCTGTGGCAAGCTACAGGGCTGTTTTAAGCCCACAGGGGACCAATAGGCCATCTTGTGAGGAAGGGCAGGGAGATGACGGGAATGAGGACGATGTACACAGCAGTGATTTCTCATACACCAGTGATGAGGAAGAAACGGAGTGTAGGTACGGTGTAGAGAAACAAACATTGCATGGGAAAAACACAATGTCCAACTTACTTTGTTTTACCTCACAGAGTGTGAAGGGGCATGCTAATGTATCCCTTAGCTACTAATCTTTCCCTAATCCATTTTCTGTCTTTGTCATCTTTCTAGTTCTTTAATCTGAGACGGTTTGGAATCATCAATCATCATTCCTTGGTAAGTGTTTTGAAAGAATACTTTGAATACCAATGTTTGATATCTTCTGTAATTACTGTAGTATGTATATAAAAGAAGTGAGTACATTTCTCACTTGTCTGCATTTTTGTAAGTGTTTCTTTAAATGGGACATTTCTTAAAATGATATTGACACAAGGAACATTAGACAGCATGAAGTTATAACTGCTGTATATTTACTTATTATCCCTATTCCCTCCATCATCTCCTCCAAGACACCCGCAGCTGTCTCCTTTCTCCTGCTTTCTCCAACACACCAACAGCCTCTCTCTGTCCTGCTCTCCTCTGTCTCCTCCATCCTGATCTCCAGTGCAGCAGCAGTGCCATCCATGTCACCCCCAGCAGCAGCACTGGCATTCATGCCCTCAGTAGCACCCAGGACAGAAAACACAACATTTAAATTAAACTGTTAAAAAACTCTGTTAAGCTATTGCCATTCCACCAAGAACTAAGTGATTGCTGTGAGTTATTCAGCCAGTGGAATGTGCTGTGTGTGTGTATGTGTGTGTGTGTGTGTGTGGGGGGGGGGGACTTTTTTTTGTTTTGTTCCACTGCTGCATGTGTATGTTTGTGTTGTAAATAAATACTTGAATGTTTGAACATGCCTCTCGTGTGAGTTTCTTTACTTGGTAGGTTCTTGCATATGAAATGTATAGTGTGTCTTTAATAGCCTAATATTCATAGTCAATTCTTCTATCCCATTTAAAGGCTTAAACATTACATTATGAATTGCCGGTATTACTTTTCAAGGTTAAAGTCCCTCTAGCAATGCTTGGGGTTAGGTGTCCTGCTCAACGGCACTTCAGCCATGGATGGAGGTGTAGGGAGAGGTTAGGGTGGGATTAAAACCTACAACCCCATAGATAGAAAGAACACATAAAATAATACAGTAATCAACACTTTGTGGCCCCCCCCCCCCCCCACCCCCCCACACACACACACACACACACACACACACTTTGAAAACCACTGGTCAATGTGGTGACTAGGCCTACATCAGCATCAGCATCTTTCAGAGAAAAGGTGAATAGGAGTGGTGCGTGCATCACCATCAGTGGAGCATCAACGTCTGGGCATGATCATAGGGTGACCATCTGTCCGGACTTCGGGTGGACAACCCCGCACCCTAACCCACCGCCCTGTCGCAGTAGTCCTACCCGTGGCTTCAAATCGCCGGTGGGCGGCTTCATGTAAATTCAAAGATAGCCTACGGGCAGGAGTGTAATTACCAGCGGTGTTTTAAATCCGGAGGCGGCTTATGTCACTCCCTCCCCGTGTAATTTTAAACAGAAGTTGTAGACTACATGCATATCGTAAATCAACCACGTAGTTTTCAAATGCCAACGCATGCATAGGCCTATCGTAAATCAACCACGAGACTCAAATCTTCTGTCGCAGTAGTCCTACCCGTGGCTTCAAATCGCCGGTGGGCGGCTTCATGTAAATTCAAAGATAGCCTACGGGCAGGAGTGTAATTACCAGCGGTGTTTTAAATCCGGAGGCGGCTTATGTCACTCCCTCCCCGTGTCATTTTAAACAGAAGTTGTAGACTACATGCATGCATATCGTAAATCAACCACGTAGTTTTCAAATGCCAAATCTTAAATCTTAAATCAACCACGAAACACGGGCAATAATAAAATGAAGTGTAGGCCTAATCAGGCTATCAGCGGTGTGGAGTAGGGCTACGGGCATGAGTCTCCCCGTGTCATTTTAAACAGAAGTTGTAGACTACATGCATGCATATCGTAAATCAACCACGTAGTTTTCAAATGCCAAATCTTAAATCTTAAATCAACCACGAAACACGGGCAATAATAAAATGAAGTGTAATCAGGCTATCAGCGGTGTGGAGTAGGGCTACGGGCATGAGTGTAATCAGGCTATCAGCTGTGTTTTAAATCGGGAGGCGGCCGGTGTGGCTATCAGCGGTGTGGAGTAGGGCTACGGGCATGAGTCTCCCCGTGTCATTTTAAACAGAAGTTGTAGACTACATGCATGCATATCGTAAATCAACCACGTAGTTTTCAAATGCCAAATCTTAAATCTTAAATCAACCACGAAACACGGGCAATAATAAAATGAAGTGTAATCAGGCTATCAGCGGTGTGGAGTAGGGCTACGGGCATGAGTGTAATCAGGCTATCAGCTGTGTTTTAAATCGGGAGGCGGCCGGTGTGGCAGCTTTTGTTATATGCACCGGAATTCAAGCGATGCGCAAATGCCAACGCATGCATATCGTAAATCAACCACGTAGTTTTCAATGCATATCGTAAATCAACCACGAGACTGAAACCGTAAATCAACCACGAAACACGGGCAATATCGTGAATTCACCACGTCCTTGTACACAATTTCCCCCAGAAATTCCCCCATTTTTTTCGTGAAGACTTTACGACTGGCGCGAGATAGGGCTCGCGTATGTCATCGCAGACTTTCGTTTCTCGCGTTCCTTGTGCCAACATTTCCTGTGGTCCATATCTGGAATGAACTAGCCATTGGAGCAAAGTAATGCAGGGGAGTGGTTGCGTTATGAGGTCACGGTGCGAGACTGCACCGAGCCAGCAGCGGGCGGAGAGTCCCGCAACAGAAAAGCATAAACATGAGACCGAGGAGCACGGCAGACGCGAGAGCAGGAAACGTTTGATTTCAACAGACGTAGCTAAGTGAACCAGTGCCAGCGACCAAATAATAGCGCTTCTTTTGCCTCTAACGGGATTTTTTGGAAACACCGCACTTCAATTTTTGGAGCACGGAAGGCGCATAAAAGGCGAATACTCGCAGCTTGCACAAAAAAGGACTGAGAGACGCGGGGGAGACAGAGAGAGGGGAGAGAGGGAGACAGAGAGACGCATAAGTCCAGAAAAGAAAGTTGTTTCGCAAAACAAACCAGAGGGAACTCCGAGAGTGTGATAGCATTGCGCACTAAAACCATGCCGTCTCTTTACAGCGTGGGATAGTTGCTCTTTCTCACAGTTTAACGGATCGTTCATTTAGCGGTTTGTAATCCTCAACAAAAGTTTGTCGTGTGGGACGTGTAAACCAATACACCAGAAATCCGGACATTTTTACGGGAACTGCAAAGCCGTTTATATGCCAGTTTAGAACGGCGTGTTCCTTTCAATAGGGTCCTTTCGACAAGGGTTTATCTCTCAGGATTGATTTTGGGAAATCGGGACTGGGTTTGGATTATATCTTTTTCATTTTTTTTTGCTACATGGCCTCCTCCAGGATGTATCTTCTAGCGAAATGTATCCTCACCTTCCAACTTATGATCTTGATTGCAAAGAACAGCCGGGCGTTGTTGTGCCTGCCCTGCGACGAGTCGAAATGCGAGGAACCGAAGCAGTGCAAGGGGGCCGTGGTGCCTGGCATCTGCGGGTGTTGCACGGTATGCGCCAAGCAGAAGAACGAGAGCTGCGGCGGCATGTACGGGTTGTATGGGACTTGCGACCGGGGGCTCCGTTGCGTGATCAGACCACTGGTCAACGGCGGATTCATCACGCAGTTCGAGGTTGGAGTTTGTGAAGGTGTGTATATCAGCGAATTAAGCACAGGGTGAAAAGTTATTTTAATGCCAAAATATTTGTAGTTCCCACATTTGTCATGTTTTCCTGACAATGACAGCGGTGCTGTGTTGTTTGACGTCTGGCACGCAGTGGTTCACTGTCATTACTGTATCAGCCTAATTGTTTAGGATGATAAACAATTAAACGTATGTTTAAACTATTGTTTAAACAATTAAACTGTTTGGTTGTCAGAAAATATGAACCTTGGGAAATATACTTATTTTGTTATGAAGTAGGCTACACCATTTCCACAATCCCATTCTTCATAATCTTTTTAAACCCCTGTTTAATCATTCCATCCCCATCTGTGACGAATCATTTATGGATTGTTTCAGAGTAACAGGTTTAGATTAAGAGGACTATCAAAACAGTACAATAAAAACGTGTGGTTCTCTGGCAGATTCAGACATAGTAGAAGTTGTCAGTGGGTTACTGTGGAGGATGCGTATAGGCTACCGCCTGGCTTCCTCGCCGTTGGGTAGAATGATGTGACCGGGTAGGGAGAGTGCAAGCTGAGCAAGCGAGCTGGCTAATGCGTTTGCAGCATGTGGGTTTTCCATTTCTTTGGGGTATAGCTAACGAATTCCGTGCTGTTTTTGGACGTGGTGCCAGCAGCAGCCCCAGCCCCTCCGCCGAGGCATGTTGGTTTTTCATTGGAATGTCGGCTATGCGACTCGGCTTGCGCGTCAGCCCCGTATATTTTACAACATATGAGGGCATGTATGTGTACTGCAAATATCTGGAACCTCAAGTGTTGACCCTCATAGACATGTCTTTGTCACAGTTTTGCGCTATAACGTGGCTTTTAAAACCGCACTAGCCAGAAAGACTACACGCCTTGCGGTGGCTATGATTTCCAACATAAGCGCATTCATTACTGCCATAAGACCCTGCCGCCTGTTTGGACTGAAGAGCCCGGGTGGTATAAGAGCGGCAGTATCCCCCGTCATTTGACCCAGTGGAGGAAACCCGTTAGAAACCATAATGCGTACCTCCACCAAATGCTCTTTTGTTCCTCAACTGAAGTAGTAGACTCACAAACTCCTACAGGTGGGCCTCCTAACCTGGAGGGAGGGGCATATTTAGGCCCCATGCACCGCAGTCTGGAAAAAGATTTGCTCAAGTCTCATGCAGTGCCCAGTCAGTAAGACGTCTGGGCTCGGGTTTCAAGCCAGGCCAATAATGAAAACATGCTGATGGCGTTCCCCAAAGGTTTGGCATGTACTGTCTCAGGTGACGTCCGGCGTAATCCAGCCGGCAAAACACAGGGGGTGCTGTGTGTGTCCAAAGCCGGATGCCTGCTGGGAGGAATGAGGAGGGATCAAAGCATGGATCGCAAGTACATTGCTCCGACAGTCTAACCTTTGGCCTTGTAACCCTGCCACTCACACGTAATGACCTTGCATCACGACCCAACCCATCCCCCCCGCCACCCCCCAATGAACAGCCACCTACCCACTGACTCAGCCCCACACCAACCCTGTCTTCAGCACGCTTTCTTTGAAATACTGACAGAGACAGAAAGAGGCACCTTCGCTTGTAATGACTCATTACAGCGTTGCTTCTGTGAATGCAGAAGCTTTCATAGCTCCCAAGCACCAGCACGGTTGTAACTTACTCCAAATGGGCAGTCATACCTAGACACCTTCAGTGCCATCACATCCAATTTTAATCATCAGACTACCTGCTGGTTGAGGCTCACGTGGATCAATTTTTCCCTCTTTGCTTCATTGACCCTAAACTACTGAAGAGGTGATATCACTGCAGCAATTTGAGTGTCTGACAGCACCCGGATATTTTCACATTCTATCTGGCCAGGTCTCTCTCTCTCTCTCTCTCTCTCTCTCTCTCTCTCTCTCTCTCTCTCTCTCTCTCTCTCCCTTTCTCTCTCCCCCTCCTCTGAGCCAGCAGGGCACATTGGTCTAGTCGCGTGGTGGAGACTTGGACAGAGCCAGAAGCTCGAGGTGTCTGGCGATGTTCATCGTTATCTCTGAGGGAGGCTTTTGTTTTGGTTTTAATGTCCTTTTCTGGGCAATTAGGGAGGGCTACGCTTTAGATCAGCGCATTCTCGGAACCAAATGCCTGTCTGGTCGGAGAAATTACCCAGTGCAATACCTTCCACGTCCCTTCCATGCTTCTTGTGAATCGATGGGCCCCAGGTCTATGGGGAGAACTTTATGGAGGTCGAGGAGTGGTGGGTCGCTGGGTCGAGTTTTGTGTGTGTGTGTTTGTGTGTACGCATCTGTGTGTGTGTGTGTGTGTGTGTGTGTGTGTGTGTGTGTGTGTGTGTGTGTGTGTGTGTGTGTGTGTGTGTGTGTGTGTGTGTGCAGAGAGACAGAATGAGGGGTTATCCTGAGGGCCTTGAGGCAATAAGAGCACTCTCAGGGGTGGTGGTGGTGGTGGTGGGGTGGGGTGTTTGCCATGTCCTGCTTCTCTCGTTAGCGCCGGTTGGCAGTGCCGATGCTAGTGCCTCCGTACCTCAGGGAGTTGGAGAGATCGAGACGAGACGAGAAGAGAAGAGAGGAGAGTGAAGAAAGAGCTCTTTCCCTTCCCGCTCCTCTGCTCTGGAGTACTCTCTAACACAACACAGAAGTTACATTATCGCCTCACTGTCGAGCCCGCCTCGGGGCACTGGGGCACAGCGTGCAGGCCTGCCATGCAGTCTAATCTCATCACCTCTCACTCTACCAGCAGCAGAAGGTTTGTCCTGCCTAGCCTAGCCTGGCCTGGGCCTGTGAAGTTAGAAGTTAGCCGCTACTTCTCTTTTGCCGGATGGTGACTTTTATGCCTGGCTGAGACTTATAAGTCTGGCTGAGGGCAGAGCACTTCACACCTTACAATGAACAATTCGAAGTAGCCTGTATTGGCAATGCCTGCATGTGTCCAAAAGTTGGAAGTTAGGCAATAGGCTACTTCTGTTTTGGTGCTATGGATGGTTAGCTGTTTTAAAGGGAACCCAGGTCTGTCTGAGTGCAGAGGGCTTCACCCAAGGGAATATGACACAGGAGAGAAGAAATGAATAACAATTATAAAAGGCTTGTATTGTCATCTGCCCTGCCTGTTAGGACCACATGATTATGGAAAAAATGATTTGGATCGAAATTGAAATCATGATTATTAATCCCAATTATTCAACAACAATAAACAACTGATTGTTTGCAGAGGGTTATTTAAAATCCCAAATGAAATAATCAATAATGTATTGAATGAACAAAATATAATAAGTTATGATGTAAAACTGAATTGCTACTTAGCTGCTATTTTCTGCTGCTCTTCTATTCTTCTGCTGTTGGCAGGGCTGATGGCAGCTTTGTCTGGACCAAATCTGGCCCAGGACCAAATCATCTGAAAGGGCCCCCCTCTCAATGCAATATACAAATACAATACTAGTACAATGTAATGGAGGTCGCAATTCTTGAGAAAATGTAATAGATATCAGACATTGTGTTGTTCACTGGTCAGCTTTTATTCATAGACAAAAATATGCTGGTGATGATGGGATGCAGGCGTCAAGTTCCAGTGGCACTCGCATAATCCAAAGCCAACTGGGAAAAGCCCGTCATCTTAACCATAACTTGTCATAACTAGCTGTGGAAGAACAAAGCCTGTTATACAAAGACAAGCCCAAACTAGTGCAGAGATGTCGGATGAGCAGCAGAATGTTAATAGCTATTAATGAAAGTGCCCAGCATAGACAGTCTCCCCTTTGAGGAAGAATGTTAATGGATGACAATGACATTGGTCATGCATGAGGTGCAGGTTGGGGTGAGGCTGAAATTTGGTCGTTTGGCCAGACCCAACAGTTCTAGTGGGCTCGGGCAACACCTCTTCTGTGTTGGAGGGTCGTTGGTGGAGAACACCAATGCCTTTAAATTTCTCTTAAAACTCCTGTTTGTGATTGAGTGCCTTGGGTGGTTTTACTTTTTTTTGCAGCAGCCTCCTGTCTTTCTGTGTTTGGAGATGGAGGTGGGGGGAAGCAATGAAGTTGAGGGATGCGTCTGCAAAGCACTCATTGGAGGGCTCTCATTGGTTTTTCCAGTGGTTTCATCACTTTCCCCCTGAAGCAAGTACCGAACCCCGTCAACTTCTTGTTGCTCCACTCCAGTGTCTCTGAGGGGTGGGGGGTGTTGTGTGTGTCTGTGTGAGTCTATTCTCTTTTTCATTTTCACTCACTACCTCAAAGCCTCCAGGCACGGCACGTGTGCTATTGATAAGCGCAGGCTGTGACATACAAACGGGGGGAAAAGTTGTGTGTAGTTGTGTGTTGAGTGAACCGAACAGAAGAATTTGGGGGATAAAAGAGCAGGGCCAGAGAGAGAGAGAGAGAGAGAGAGAGAGAGAGAGAGAGAGAGAGAGAGAGAGAGAGAGAGAGACAGAGACAGAGAGAGAGAGACAGAGAGAGAGACAGAGAGACTACCGTACAGAGAGTCAGAGTGGGGTTGTCTTTGAAGCAAAAGGGGAACTGGAACGCATCCTCCCTCCCACCCCTCGTTCCTAACGCTTTTACCCCATGAAAATGTGTGTGCTTTCGGCCCGCCAGAGCTTCAGACTCAAGCTCTTGCTGGCCTGGCTCTCTGTCAGATTGGCTGTGTGATGCTGCCAAATAGTTTTCTGCCTTAGAAAAAGAATCCAACACAGAAGTCCATACAGTGTGGGGGTGTGGCTGTGTGTGTGTGGGGGGATGATTCTCTCTATCTTTCTTTCTTTTTCTCTCTCTTTCGCTCTCGCTCTCCCTCTCCCTCTCCCTCTCCCTCTCCTTCTCTCAATTGCCCTCTTGCTTTGGTTCCGCGTCTCTCTAGTCCAATGTTCTTTTCTGTTTAACATTCCTGCGCTGTTTTCTATTCAAGCCCTTTGCAAGCTATGGCACGAAGGCTCCGGAGAAATAATAATAATAATTTATTTGCCTCGCTGGCACTCTCATCCGGACAGTGTGCATAGCTGACTTTTTTTCACCTGCCGATACCATCCATTTACTGGGCTGTGTGTTTACAGTGTGGGCTGGTTTGTGTCTGTGTTTGCCAGCTCAGCTGCTGGCCTCGTCTCTCGACCCATCTCTCCTCCTGCCTGCCTGCTTGCCTGCTTCACCCTCTATCTGTTTGCCTTCCTGTCTGTCCGTATACATGTCTGCCTGCCTGCTTGTCTGGTTGCCTGCTTGTCTGCCTGTCTGTTTGCCTACCTGCTTGTCTGTCTGCCTTCCTGTCTGTCTGTATACAGGTCTGCCTGTCTGTCTGTCTGCCTGCTTGTCTGCCTGCCTGGCTGTATGCCTGGCTGTCTGCCTGTCTGTTTGCCTACCTGCTTGTCTGTCTGCATGCCTGTCTGTCTGTTGCTATGTCTAGGTATTTGCCTTCTTGTCTCTGTCTTTTTGTAATGTCGAGGCAGGCGGGCACTTTATTTCAAACCCGAAAGCAGTTGAAGGCCTGTCATGAAGGCCTGTCTGCCGTGAGTGAACATCAGAGGGCTTTGTCGTTTGTTTGTTTAGAGGCTGCCTGATTCATGTATGAAGCACCCTTCTCAGGCGCATGTTATACATTCTGTTTTGTGGGGACAGGTGCCAAGTCCCACTTTTTGGTTGCCTGAACATGTGTGTCCGTCCTTGTCTGTGCTGGTGTGTGTGCTTGTGTGTGTATGCGTGCACGTGAATGAATGAATGAATGATTTTATTTGACATCTTCAGTTCATATGCATAAAATAAATACATGATTGAGTTTCATATAAACCGCACCACATACTTAAATAAAAAAAACAGAGAGTCAGGATAGCACAATAAAGCTCGAAAGCTTATTTCCGTGTGTGTGAATGCGCGCGTGTGTGTGTCTGTGAAAATACTGTACAGTTTGTAGCACATATCGTATCACTCTGTATGTGTACACATCGGTGTGTGTGTGTGTGTGTGTGTGTGTGTGTGTGTGTGTGTGTGTGTGTGTGTGTGTGTGTGTGTGTGTGTGTGTGTGTGTGTGTGTGCACGCCTGTGCCTATTTCATTATGCGTGCGTCTGTCCTATGTATAACCTCCTTTGTAAACACGCCTGGGGTTGGATGGAGTCATTGCCTAGGTGCTGAGTTTCACAGTAATATCTCCAGCAGCACTCTCTCGCTCTCTGTCTTTGTATTGCTTTGTATAGTGTGTCGGTCAATGTGGGCAGCAGGCTGTGGGGGCAGCCTTCAATATCTAGCAATATGGAATCGGGAGCTATATCACATCTAAACTAGCACCGCGACGGCTGTCTCCGCTCTCCGATGGCCTCTCGCCGCTCGCGAAAAACAAGGACATAACACCTGGGATTGGACCATAAGGCATATCCCATCTGGTTAACGGCACATTTCTCTTCTCTCTCTCTCTCTCTCTCTCTCTCTCTCTCTCTCTCTCACTCTCTCACTCAGTCTCTTGCTCTCGTCTTCTCTCTGTCTTTCTCTCTGTCTCTGTCTCTGTCTCTCTCTCTGTCTCTCTCTCTCTCTCTCTCTCTGTCTCTCCCACCCCCCCACCGCATGGTGTTTGCATATTGCTTAAATTCCCTAGTAGCATGCTGTTGTTGTCCGCATTGTTAATGTATTATTTTCAGTTGTTGCACTTGTGATGTGCAAATTGGGGGTTTGTCTTTTGAATATGCCGCTATTTTACCTGGTCCTTATTTGTTTTATTATCATTTTTTATTTGTAGTAGTAGAGTCATGATATGACTCAAGCGATGCATACTGTATAATTACAGCTGAAAAGTTACAAACAAAACTTGTAAGCCAGTAATGACAACCCACACAAACAGCCATGCTATACCATTCTGCACAAAGTCGTCATATGTTAGCTTTCTTTCCATTTACTGTACATACGCTTTCAGACATCTGGGTATTTGACACGCCTATGCACGCTTGGGTGCACACAGGACTACACACACACACACACACACATGCACGCACACACACACATACACAATACTCACAAACTTCCAAATACAACACATCACACCTTATTTTTCTGCTGTGCTCAAGCTGTGAATTCGGTTTCCTCTGGTCACAAGTTGCTGGTGAGGTGGAAAGTGGGAAGGCCACACTACTGCTCCTTCCACCCATCCCACCTCACCTCACCAACCTCTGTAGCATGTCTTTTTAAAATATGGATGCTGCTGCCAGCTCAGCTCACATAAACGTGTGCTAGTTGTGCCTTGACAACGCTGAACACAGGGAGAGGAGGACGAGGCCAGTGTGGTTTATGGGGGATGAGGCGTGGTGAGGCAGTCAGAGAGGATGAGAGCAAATGCTTGACCTTTCCGAGCTTCAGCATCCCTCTTCTCACTGTGTTTCTAAAATAGGGAGAGAGAGATAGACAGAGACAGACAGAGAGGGAGAGACTGTGTGTGTGTGTGAGAGAGAGAGGGGGGGGGGGGAGAGTCATAGTCTATTTGTCATCATTGCCATACCACCCTCCATAGCTCTCTCTCTTCTCCATCTTGACTGGCATTGAAAGTGCAGCATGGCACTGAGAGCATGGGAGTTGTATGTCTAAATAATTTTGTAGCCTGCCAGTCACTGGAAGCGTGGTGAAGGTGGGCTATACAGTAGGTCTATAAATAATTTGATTCTCCAGTTAGTTGTGAAGTAGTGAAAAGTGTCTAGAAGAAGGACGTCTGACTACATTGACAGAAAAGTACTGTGGCCTTAGCAAGGCAGAGGAGTACGATTGCAAAACATACTGTAGCCTTAGGTATATGTTCAATATGTCCAACTCTTAA
>NC_085875.1:20667746-20670246 GCF_034702125.1 Engraulis encrasicolus
TTCTTCACCAAAAAATAAATAAAGAACAGTGGTGTATTTTGTTTTCGTCAATGCCATAGTAATTTTTTTTTCTTGTGTTTGTTTTCAAGGGTGTGATGGCATCGGATGCTAATACTATAATGGTCTCGATACTCTTTTCTGGTATAAGGAGAATTGAAAAAATACGGCAAAAAGGCTGCATCACATTATTCCTACATTTGAGAAACTTTAACAGTGATGCCACTTGGGCATGTGCTTGTTGTGGCAGTATGAGAAACTGAAACTGAAATATGGTTACCTCCTAAGAAAATCTGCTGTTTGATTTTGGTGTCAACCTTCAGCTTTGCGCTAGGGGGAAAAAAAGCGTTTTAAAAGAAGGATCCCTGAATGGTGGTGGATGTTTGTGCTTGCATTCCATTCAGCTATTCAAGGCAGCTTGTATGTACAGTACAGTAAGGCCCAACAACAACGGGGCACAGCGAGGTCAGTTGTCCTGGGCCCAGGGGGCGAGAGGGAGGGGGGGGCATAATCGGGTCCTCAATACATTTTCTGTATTGAGAGGCGGGGCCCTTGCAGATGATTTTGTCCCATGCCCAGCCAATGCTCTGAATGGCTCTGCATTCATCTATTCACGGCATCATCGACCTATTAATGAATGTTGAGGGATTACCTCTATTGAATATCCTTCAACAGGCGAAATGCAGAGTACAGAGACAGAATGAGAGACAGAATAGGCCTCACTGGGATGTTAAAAAAAAAAAACCCCGGTGTGTGGATAATGGTGTCACTCCATGTATGGGCTTTTGACAATGGCCGCACTACGGACAGTGAAGGGGGATACACTTTCCACCTATTTGTGGCCATGAAGTACTGCACTCAGGAGACAGGAGCCTCAGTGAAAAGAGTCTCTCCTCTTTTTGTTGTGGTGTGTCCTGTCCTGTGTGTGCTGTTTCCAGCCAATGGGATGGTGGCGTGGTAACTGCACCCAGGGGCACAGTGGTCTCGGTTACTCACTGTTCTGGGGCTGGGGGTGGGGGGGGGATGAGGTGCTGGCTGGCTTTTGAAAGTGTCTCTCACACAAACACGAAGGCCTGGATACACACACTCACATGCACGCACGCACACACACACGCTGGCTGATGACAGAATGGGACACCATCCCCGTGGGGACTTGCCCTGCACAGCGAGACGGGACAGAGAGAGAGGCAGAGAGAGAGAGAGAGCGAGAGAGAGAAAGAGAAAGAAAGTCACAGTTCTGTGAAGTCCTCTTTGCCTTTTTGAAAGCCTCGCCGCACTTCCTACACAGAGAGTCGCGGGATAGGACCTGGATTTAATTTCACCAAGTCCTTTTATTCCACCGCGGCAGTGAAAAAGGCATTGAGTTTCCCAGAGATTCCTGCCGTCCTGTTTTTTTTTTCACAGCGGATAAGTGTCCAGCTGATTTGCACATCACTTACATTGTGCCTTTCTAGTCTAGAGTGTGTACTACCCGCCCGGCTTTTACATCTTCCTTGTTTTCTCAGAAAGCTGGATATCTTTTGTCTTTTTTTTCTCTTTTCTTCATCTTTTTTTGTCACACAAGAGCCATCGACCAGTCGCTGTTGTCATCATATCAAAGCATACCATTCATGGCTGAAAGAATGCCCTGACTTCCAGGAATGTGGCTTTACTGAAAATGAACACACACACACACACACACACACACACACACACACACACACACACACACACACACACACACACACACACACACACACACACACACACACACACACACGCGCAAGGCAAGGCGGACAGGGCGGGCAGGCAAGCAAGCGGGCAGACGGCGTGTGTGTGTGTGTTTGTGTGTGTACGCATAACCTTTTGTGTCATGGTGACTGATATTGTGTTGTCTCCTCACTGACGGCGGTTGACTTTGAAGGGCATGGCGTAATCAGGCCCCTTGCATGCTTATGAGGAGGGCACATTGTTTTCCTGCTGGCTGTCTCTCTCTAGTCATCAGCATGGGCTGCATGGCATGGGCCAGCCTAGTCTGTCTGCCTGCCTGCCCGGGGTTCATTGGTAGCTCTATCGACTCGAGTCGGTGCGTTTTGGGAATGCAGGGGCCTGTTAGAAGGATGGAACATGAGAGAGAGAGAGAGAGAGACAGAGGGAGAGAGAGAGAGAGAGAGAGAGAGAGAGAGAGAGAGAGAGAGAGAGAGAGAGAGAGAGAGAGAGAGAGAGAGAGAGAGAGAGAGAGAGAGAGAGAGAGAGAGAGAGAGAGAGAGAGAGAGAGATATGTTCTTGTTCATGATGTTTATGCGCTTGATATTGTTTTTTTTTTGTTCTGTATGCTTTGGCAATACTGGGATTGTGCAAACAGGCATGCCAATGAAGAGAGCGTGAATTGAACTGAACTGACAGAGAGAGAGAGAGAGAGAGAGAGAGAGAGAGAGAGAGAGAGAGAGAGAGAGAGAGAGAGAGAGACATAGAGACAGAGAGGGAGAGGGTGAGGGTGAGGGAGAGGGAGCGGGAGCGGGAG
>NC_085875.1:20677746-20682746 GCF_034702125.1 Engraulis encrasicolus
TTCATTCTTTCAAACTGTCCTCAGATCACTGTTCAACCCATTGCTTGTCAGAGCAGCTCCTGATTTGCCCTCAGTGTATGCCAAGGGTGTCGTTCTCTTAAGTGTGTGTGTGTGTGTGTGTGTGTGTGTGTGTGTGTGTGCGTGCGTGCGTGTGTGTGTGTGTGCGTGTGTGTGTGTGTGTGTGTGTGTGTGTGTGTGTGTGTGTGTGTGTGTGTGTGTGTGTGTGTGTGTGTGTGTGTGTGTGTGTGTGTGTGTGTGTGTGTGTGCGTGCGTGCGTGCGTGCGTGCGTGTGTGGTGTGCGTGCGTGTGCGTGTGTGTGTGCGTGTGTGTACATACCTGTGTGTATACATGTGCATGCTTGTAGATGTACATGTGCGTGTGTGTGTAGAGGCATATGTGTGAGATTAGAGGGGTGTTTTTAGGTTTTTTGTCTGCTTGTGGTGGGGGGTGTGGAGAAGAATGAAAGACACGAAGCTGTGGCATATAGTAGTAGCGTGTGTCCTGTGTCTGCAAGTGATTCATTCTTTGGCAGTTATATAAAGGGAGCGTGTGTTTTTCTTTCTCTGTGTATCTCCGCATACATCTGTTTGTGTTAAGCATGAAGTAGGGGAGGTTGCGGGTGTGGAATGAGGAGATGGGTGGTGAGGCAGTGGTGGTGGTGGTGGTGTGGAGGGTATGCAAGGGGGGCTAGGGGGGCACATTCCAGAGCAGTGGTGCCAGCATGCTTTCCATTGTTACCATTTACATAAGAAACATATTACTGTCGTGAGTCATCAGTCTGCTCCCCACGTTTCTACTACGGTACTAGAGAGAGAGAGAGAGAGAGAGAGAGAGAGAGAGAGAGAGAGAGAGAGAGAGAGAGAGAGAGAGAGAGAGAGAGAGAGAGAGAGAGAGAGAGAGAGAGAAGGAAAATGAGGGTGAACCTTAGATAGTTCTGCCTCCATATTGCATTAAAAGAGTAGATATGATTTCCTTCATTCAACTCAATTACATTGAAATCAGATTTGTACTGTTCGAGGTAAAAGAGCCTTCTGCAATATTGGCAAAACCATAAAAGGTGGTGTAGTCTTTCTCGTCTGTTAAAGATTTCTTTCAGCTGGTGGTCAAAGAAGCTAGCATATATGCATTTATCAGCTCTGTTTTGGTAGGCCATGCAGGGGGCTTTTTTTCATTACCACCAAGATGAGCTTGGGCAGTCCTTGTTTATAGCGAGGCCTGTGATAATATCCTCCTAATCCAGTCAATGACAGGGATCAGGTGGATTTGATAGTGCTGTGTTTTTGATTACTTCACCAGGCAGGGACAAGAAATCCCACGGGTCCCACTGTCGGCTAAACACAGCAGAAGATGTTTCGGTTCCCAGGTAGGACGCGAGCCGAGATTGATTTTGTAGCTCTCGCTGACAGCTTTTACATCTAATAACTCTAATAATAGCCTAACCCCCCGCCAAGCTCTACTTACAAGAAATCAATCCATAATAAAAGCAGAATCGTCTGACCATCTCAGGGGGGGACTCTGGTTTTGAAAACTTGGGCCTGTATATCAAAAGTCATAAAACTAGGCCCTGCTGTGGCCCAACGGTAGGGCACTGGGTTAGGGGCAAAACATACCAAGGCGGAAAGGAACGGTCACCGGAAGAACGCGGTCTTTCTGCTTAGTTTTGGCCGGCGTGTTTTTCTCTGCCTTTCACACTGACAGTGTCGGCGTGCGCGGCCAGTCCTGTTCAAAACCCTCCCCACAGCCAAAGCTAGCATGCTACTTTGCCATTCATTTTAATGAGACACCGCCGGTCGCCGGCGTGAAAAATACGCTCGAGTTCTATTTTCCAAATGTAGCGCGGAGCGGAGCCGGCTCCCGTGCCGCTCGACTACCGCCGGTTGGTGTGTAAGGACAGATATGTTTCAATGTATTTTCACCGACGCCGGTAAAAAACGCGGCCGTTCCGCGACGCTTTATCGCCTTGGTGTGTAAGACCCCTTACTGCGCCGGCGACACAGGTTCGATTCCGGCCTGGGTCATCTGCCGATCCTCCCCCATCACTCTCTCCCACTCCCTGTCACAATCTCCAACTGTCCTATCAAATATAGGCAACAAAGCCAGGAAAAAAAACATTTTTTTTTTAAAGTAATAAAACCTAAAACTGCTGCAGGGACATTGGGGAGAAAGACGTCACTAAAATACAGACCCCTTTGACTTTTTAAAGTCCTGCTGTTGTTGTTGGGAGGTAGCTCGGCCCAAGGGACAGCCCAGATGGCCAAGGTCCTCTCTTAAAATAACTCCGAAGTTTACAGCAGAAAGATGGAGCAGTCAATATTTAACCGCAAGTCTTCAGCGACAATGTGTTTTCCCCCAT
This sequence comes from Engraulis encrasicolus, assembly GCF_034702125.1. Lineage (NCBI taxonomy): Eukaryota > Metazoa > Chordata > Actinopteri > Clupeiformes > Engraulidae > Engraulis > Engraulis encrasicolus. The sequence continues at coordinate 20,680,100 of NC_085875.1, forward strand.
TTTTCTTGGAGTTTTTGTGTTGTCAAACAATAAAATCCTGCATGGAGTTTTGAAAAAAAAGAGCTAAAGCTACATAAATGGATGACTCATTGGCAGGAGATATATTTTTGGAGATCAACGGTCAGAGAGCGAGGGTTGGTGAAAAGTGTTTCAAGTCAAACATTGTTAAGAGCGTTCAAAATGGATATGAATTATTTCTTGCAAATCCAACATTTGACTTAATATCACAGCATTATGCTCAGCAGCACTATGCTCATTTCAACATTACAAATAATTTCAAACATTACAAATAAAAATATATAACCTTTGTCAATATAAAGAGCACACATGCCCAACCATTCATTGCTTTCTTTCAGGCCAAGCTGTTCATGCTTCACAGTCATCTCGTTGGCCTAAAGACCATGCAAACACCACCCAAAAACAGTGAGCCTTAAAGAATGGCCCTGAGGGGAACAGAAATCCGTTCTTTTCAGGGGTAATTATGTCAAAAAGATGGAGTGATATGGCTTTGACCTTGGAGGACTCTGTGGCCATCCTGACATGCCGTGTTACTGATGGCCTCCCAGTTGCAGTCGGCTTGCCAGAGATCATGCTGTTGTTTGGTTGGTTGGTTGCTAATGGTTTGGCGGTAGCTGCTAAGAGAGCGAAGGAAAGAGAGAGAGAAAGAGAGAGAGAGAGAGAGAGAGAGGGAGAGGGAGAGAGAGAGAGAATGTTGGGCAACAGGAGACTCATGCAGCCACTTGAGAAGGGACTGCTTTTAAATTTAACATGGGAACGAACGAGGGGCAAGAAAAAGAAAGACACTGACCCAGTTTAGCCTCACTGACCCCTGTTTCAGGCTAGCGCCGTAACCAGATAATACCCACCATTGCCTCTGCCAACTAACTGCCACCGCCTCCACCCCACCCCACCCAAGCCACCAGCCCCTACCTCCCATGCCCTGTTTTAGGCAGATGCTTGGAAGTTTGTTGAGCTGTGATTGTCGAGGCTCTGGCAAGCCACGAATCACACACGGCAATGAGTACGGAAAAGCACGAGAACACAACAGGGGGGCTGAGCTGCTGCTTCTTTCCGGTAAATTCTCACAAGTTACAGAAACACAGCCGAGGGAGGGGGTGAGAGAGGGAGAGAAAGGGAGAGGTTGAAAGAGAGAGAGAGAGAGAGAGGGAGGGAGGGAGGGTGAGTTCAGGCGGAGAGCAGGAAGTTTTGCTCGCTCGCAGTGAGCGTTGGTTTCTCTAGCCCCGCTCGGGTGAAAGCACAGTAAAGGAAATGCCGCACATTCCTTCTGCAAAGCCGTCTCTCTCTGCCGCTGGCACCCGCTCAGGCCGGAGTATTTGTTCTGGGGAGTCGGCCATGCTAATTGCAGGCCCTGTTGTGTGGAGGAGAGCAAGGGAGAGAGTGCAATGGAGAGAAAGAGAAGGAGAGAGAGTGTAATGGAGAGAGTGAGAAAAAGATGGAGAGAGGAAGAGAGATGACAGAGAGAATGAGGGTAAGTGAGGGAGAGGGAATAATCAAGGAAGTTTCAGCAAGGGAGGAGAAGAAGAGGAAAAAGGAAAGCAAGAGAGGGACGGAGGGGGAAAAGTGAGCACGGAAATGAAATGAAGGAGGGGAAGAAAGAAAGAAATGCAGAAAAGGGGAGTAGGGGAGGTGGGGAAAAGAAAGGGAAAGAAAGATTACTCATGCCAAAAACAACATGTTTCCCTTTGTGTGTGCTCCTGAAGACTCCCTTGGCTGAATAACGTCCTGTTTTCTGGAGAAGCGTGGAAGGGGTGGGTGGGGAGCGGAGGGGAGGGGAGTGGAGGGGAGGGGTTGGGGGTTTGTTCGAGGGATGGCGGGGAGTGAGCCAATCCCAGGAATGGAATGCCCAAAAGGATTTAGGGGGAAAATGTTTGATGTTTAAATGAGTACTTTTTTTTAAAGGTACAGTGCATTCACGCCAGCCATGTATGACTGCCAGCTGTGAGAAGACGGCATTCTTTGCAGCATATCTTTTAGATCAGTTATGCGGAATAAAACATATTTAAGGTATGTCCCTCAATCCAACCGCTCTAGGGACTGACCAACCATTGCCAGATTGGAAACTTGTTGTATTCACTTGCACTGCTGAAAAGTTCAGTTACAAAATTCATCAACATACCCGGCTTAATCTCATGTTGTGAGGAACAGCATTACCCAGGTGTTCTGTAGCATGACAAAAAGATCAGTATAATGTGTGCAGGGATCGCGGAGGGTGAAAAAGGTTCGTTAAGGCTTAAAGATTCCTCATTCACATCCCAGCGCCACAACTGATTGCAAGTAAAGGTGGACAGAGTAATTAATCAAGAAGACATTGTAAGGTTCGTGACCAGGACCAAGAGAGTCAGTATGCTCTGTATCGAGTGTGTTACTCACTCTGTGTGTACGTAGTTTGAAATGAGCTGTTGTATAGGGCCTTTGTCAGTACATGCATTTTCCTGTGGAATTAACTTCTGTCTGTAGACAATGAAGTCATCTAAGTAGATCATTTTTTAAGAGTATTCTATTTGTTGAGCCTCTCTCATTGTGTCTCTGCCTTACTCTCTTTTTTGTCTAACTCTTTCTTAAGTACTACGGAACACAAAGGACAGTATTGGGCAATTTGTCAGCCTTTTGTGCTCAGTAGAGGTTA
>NC_085875.1:20690246-20692746 GCF_034702125.1 Engraulis encrasicolus
CCCCTTTTTGGCAATACACTGTTTAGCTGAATAAAATTGAAAAGACAATGAATGCAAAATGAGGTTCGTGTGTGACCTTTGCAACTTCTTCTATATGCCTCTGCGCTGTACATTATGTGCACATATATTTGCTTGAAAGCGTGTGACTGAAGGAAGGTTAAGAGTGTTTTTCCGTGCCAAACTTTTCAAGGTGCCTTGTAACAGGCAGATGACAGGAAGAAAGTTCCAAAACAAGAACGTATTGTTTACCTAACCCAGCCAGGTCATGCACTGTTATGACTGGGTAGCGTTTGGCTGAGAGAGAGAGAGAGAGAGAGAGAGAGAGAGAGAGAGAGAGAGAGAGAGAGAGAGAGAGAGAGAGAGAGAGAGACCTGTCTTAAAGCTCTCAGATGAGGGAAGAGAGAGGGTAAGACAGAATGAGGGAGGGGGGGAAAGAAAGAAAGAAAGAAAGAAAGAAAGAAAGAAAGAAAGAAAGAAAGAAAGAAAGAAAGAAACACAGAAATACAGACTGAAAGAACAGCATGTCGAGAAAATACCAATCTTGTCTTTAATGAAAGACTTCAGCCTGCCTAGTCAGAGCAATGCCACAAAAAAGCTGCACCCCCCAATAATATCCTTTAATGGCTAGGCACATGTTTATGTCACAGCGAGCCGGTCTCATTCTGTCAGGCTGTCACACTCACAGGCCGTGCCCAGTGGCAGGTGTACTTTTGTGAATATACTTGTCACAGGCCATTTTCAAACGTAACCGAAAAGTCTGGTTTCTCCGCAACTCCCACCCTAATTGGTCGAATCGATTCCGCTGTCGGGACAAATGTAGCTGTGAATTATAGAGCACATTTTTGAAATAGATGAGCAGCCGTGATAGCCAAAAAAACGCCCAATACTAAATCAATTTTCTCATCTTGGTGAGGGAGTGTATTGGATGCTATGTGATATTCTTTCGTGTCATTGCACACTACTTTCTCTCCCGCCTCCCCCCATTTTTCTTTCTTCTTCTTTTGTTTTTTTCTCTCTATCCCTCTGTAATGTGAATTTTTGCGAATGATACAACAAACGAGTGTTCAATCTCTCCATCCCTCTCTTCTTTCTCTATATCTTTTCATGTTTTCCACCCTCTCATAACCTTACTGTAGGCTACTTGTTGTGAGGCCCCTCTGAGTCTTTAACAGAGTCATAAAAATAACTCTCTCTCTCTCTCTCTCTCTCTCTCTCTCTCTCTCTCTCTCTCTCTCTCTGTCTCTCTCTGTCTCTCTCCTCCCCTCCCTCTCTCCTTTTCTCTCTCTTTGCCCAATTGCTGTAATGGCTAATAGTCCCTGACAAGTTATGGCAGCGGCGGTCGCACATGTACACCTCCCCAAACGACCACAGTTAATAATTGTTCGTCTGCAAGAGGCAGAGGGTCGTCTTTCACATTCCTGTGCTGCTTCGTTTCCCCCTTCCCCTTTGCCTGTAGTCCATTAGCACGCCGCATGGGCCTGGTCTAATGATTACACGCGCTACTGCATTACGTAACCCAGCAGCGGCCACTTGTTGTGGATTTTTGTGTTCAGAAGAGAAGGGGGTGCGGGGGTAGGTGTGGGGGTGGTCTGCCTCGAGTTGAAGCTTGTGGAATTTTTTGCGAGCACAAGTGAGCAGCATCCCCTCCTTCTTCTGATTTTACTCTGAGCCCCTTCGCCGACACACACACATGCATGCATGCACATACACACATGCACCCACACCACTCTGTTTTTCTGTCTCTGTTTTTGCAAGTCGCAAGTTCTACTACACGCGCAAGCAAAGACACACATGCACACACACACAGCCATGCACACGTACAGTACACATATGCATGCAAAAACACACAGACACACACACACTCAAATGGACATGCACATACGCATATCTGCGCGTGACACACACACACACACACACACAGACACACACACACACACACACACACACACACACACACACACACACACACACACACACACACACACACACACACACACACACACACACACACACACACACACACACACACACTGTACACACACTGTACACACACTCTTCCACCCTCATGAGTCATGGTGTAGTCATCTTCTGTTGAGGGGTCTGAAAACCAACTACTTACGGTATTATCTCTTCATTTTCATCTGCCTTGTGTGTGTGTGTGTGTGTGTGTGTGTGTGTGTGTGTATGTGTGTGTGTGTGTGTGTGTATGTGTGTGTGTGTGTGTGTGTATGAGTGTGTGTGTGTGTGTATGAGTGTGTGTGTGTGTGTGTGTGTGTATGTGTGTGCATGTGCATGTGTGTGTCCTCTAACCTGAAGCTGTCTTTTTTTAATCTTGCCCTTTTGGTTATACACACGCGCAGGCACACATACATAATGGTCTTTTCATCACGTGTTGGGAGACTGCACACAAATGAGAACCTTTCTTCCAGTTTCCTCCCTCGCTCTGCCCCCCCCACCCCCTCTCTCTGTCTGTCGCTCTCTCTCTCTCTCCCTCTCTCTC
>NC_085875.1:20725246-20732746 GCF_034702125.1 Engraulis encrasicolus
ACATACACAAGCACACACTTTACAACCTTGTGTATGGAAGCTCCCCCCATCAGAACAAAGCGAAACCCATTACAATTTTTGACATCGTATTCACAGTCCTGGTGACAGGTGTCAGCGGCATGAAAGGAGCAAATAAACAAAGCACAATAAAAAAAAGAAAAAAGAAAGGTGTGTGCGTATGTGTGCGTGTGTGTGCGTGTGTGTGCGTGCGTGTGCGTGTGCGTGTGTGTGCGTGCGTGTGCGTGCGTGTGCGTGTGTGTGCGTGTGCGTGCGTGCATGCGTTCATGCACATGTGCGTGTGTGCGCCTGTGTCTGTCTTCTGGACATCGCCCAAGATAATACTACTGATAGTATGCAGATGAAAACAGTGCAAAAGCACAGTCTGCATTATTCATGCCAAGTTGTGTGACTGCGCCGGTCATGTGTTCCTCCCAGTCTGTCTATCAATCTCTCAATATACCCCTGAATCTGTCCATTCATCCGCCCATATCTCTATGCCTGTCTTTTTTCTGTCTGTCTGTCTGTCTATCTAGCTACTTATCTACTGTTGATATGTAGAAATTTGTCTTTGTATGAAGTCTTTTTTCTGTCTGGATGTCAGCTTATCTGCCTGCTTGCTTATAGGTTGGTCATTTTGGTCAATTGTTCGTATGTGTCTTTGGTCTGTCTTGTCTGCCTGTCTTTCTGCCTGTCTACCTGTCTGTCTGTCTGTTTGCCTGCCAGTTCTGTCTGTCTGCTCTATCTCGGTATCCTATCTGTCTGTCTGTATGTCTGTCTTTGTGCCTTTGTATTCTTTCAAACCATTTTCTATTCATCCATCCACCCTTCCAACATCTCATCACGTCTGGTCGTTTTTCTTTTTTCCATTTCTCTTATCTTTGTTCTTCAGTCTTCCTTGCGCCTCTGTCTGTATGGTCTGACACTTGCGTCCACTTTTTGATGGATGCCTGTGTGATGTTGTGAGATGCCATCTGTCAGTCTCTCTCTCTCTCTCTCTCTCTCTCTCTCTCTCTCTCTCTCTCTCTCTCTCTCTCTCTCTCTCTCTCTCTCTCTCTCTCTCTCTCTCTCTCTCTCTCTCTCCGCCATTGCAGCACTATACTGCCGTGCAATACTAGAACGCAGTAACTCAAAATGGTCGATTTTTTTTTTATATCGGAAATCGGTTCTAAACTACCTCATTTGTCTTGTGTCCAAAAATGGTGGTCCAACACCGTCCCGTTTTGGAGAAAACTCATTTTGAAAGTGCAAAAATGACCCAAAAAATGTTAAACAAAAACGCAGTAAGTCGGCGAGTTACTGCTGCACGTTCCAATGGGACTGGTTTGGGAGTAGACAGTAATACAAGCTAAGAACGCAGTAACTCCTGCAGTAACTCCATTTTGTGGCAGTAATACCAGCCAAGAACGCAGTAACTCTGTTTTTTTGTGGCAAAAAGACACATAAATGTTGTTTTTTTGGGGGGGTTTTGTGTGCATTAAATTTCTATCCTAAACAAGCATTACCAGGAAGTGTCACCACCAATTTACCGACAACACAGTTGTCGCGCCATATGGAAAACTTTGAAGCCTTTTTTCTCAGTTTGCCGTTTTCAGAGTTACTGCGTTCTAAGATTGTAGGGCAGTATACTGCTCACCTTCTCTTTGGCTCTCTCAGTCTCTCTTCCTCTCTCTCTTTCTTCGTATCTCTACTCTGTGTTTCTTTCTTTCTGCTGTGCTATATTTTGTCATTATATCCTGTCATGGTGATATCTCACCGCTCTTTTAAATAGTAGTTTTCTGTTTATTATGTATGCATGTCATCATTTTTTCTTTTTCTGCCTTTCTTTCTCTCCCTTTCACTCTCTCATTTGTCCCCTCCTATACCCCCCCCCCACACACACACAAATTCTTTCTCTCCAGCTCTCTATCCTGCTCTGTATCTCTTCTCTGCATTTCGTTCATTCACCTATTCTATGCTTTACCATACTCGTTTAGTCTGTCATATTCAATATTCACACCACTCATCTTCTGCTTTTTCATGTAGGCTTATTTTTCTCTACCATGCCATCATCTTCATCTTGTTCTCCTCCTATCTGTTCCTCTCTTCCTCATTCTCAACCATTTTGTCTCTGTATATTACCTTACCTTTCTGGTACTTTTTGCCTTTCTTTCTCTCTTTCTCTCTTTCTCTCTTTCTTTCTTTCTTTCTTTCTTCCTTTCTTTCTTTCTTTCTTTCTTTCTTTCTTTCTTTCTTTCTTTCTTTCTTTCTTTCTTTCTCTCTCTCTATATCATATACCTACTTCCTCACCCCCTCATCCCTCTCTCCGTGTCCAGTTGTCAGTGCTGTGCCAGTGAGTGGCAGGTGTGAGCATTAGGAGGGGAGGCTGGGCTGCAGGTAGTGCTGCTCACCTGTAGTGTGGGGCCAACAGCCCTCAGTCCCAACAGGACAGGACAGGACGGGACAGCAGCCGGCTGCAGGAGCCAGGAGCTCGGAGACCGGGGCCAGGAGTTGCATTCTAGACGCCCAGCCAAGCGTGAACGTGTCAGAAGCCATACAGGCATATTCAAATATCTCCCCTCGCAATCTGGACCGGAATGGCCCTTTTTTTTCCTCTTTCCTTTGCTTCGATACACAGCCACGTAGACACACACGTCCGTGCATATTTTGCACACACTCGCCCGCATTCACACAGGCAAGCACATAGGCATACACACACACACTCACACACACTCACATGCACGCACGCATGCACGTGCGCACGCACGCACGCACGCACGCCCACACACGCACACACACACACACACACACACACACACACACACACACACACACACACACACACACACCACACACACACACACACACCACACACACACACACACACACACACACACACACACACACACACACACACACACACACACACACACACACACACACACCACTCTTCAGTAGTTATTCACTACCCTACTCTGAACAGATTTGTTTAAGAATTTCTCCCTCCTGTTTTTGTCCTCCTACTCAAACCGGATTTGGGTATTTTGCTCACAAGTTCTCCCCTCTCTCTCTCTTGCTTCAAGGACTGCATTAAAGTCAACTCACTCACTAAGAGTTGGAGCTGCAGCTGCACCCTTCTCTATACAAAGTTTTTTTCTCCCTATCAAATTATTCTCACTCAGCTTCAGCTACCCAGAAAGAGGAATGTTTTTCTCTTTTTTGTCTTTTTTGGTGTTTGTTTTTAAAATTCTTATCATCAGCTGCTCTCCTCTCCTATCTTGGGAGCAGGTGCATGAAGACTTGTTAGAGAGCAGATAATGTTGGCCCTGAATGAGGGAGGCTGATATTTTTTCTTTTTTTCTTTTCCTCTGTCTATCTTTTTTGTACGTTTCATCATTACACTACACCAAGGTCTTATTAATGAACTACCATTTTAGTGCCCAAGGGTTTGAGTTTAGTGCCCAAGGGCTTGGAGAACAGAACAGGAGCAAACTGCTAGCCACAGAGTCTGTAATGATAGGCCTACTACATTATCACCAAATCATGTCATATTACGTACCCTGGCAAGCCAGACATAATGTGAGAACCTTAGTCTGGGCTCGCTCGTGTCAGACAGCTGAAGGCTGTGAGTGGGAACAAACCATTGTCGTTATGGTTCAAATTGCCTCTGCTATGACTAATCAATTCATCTCTTTTTTGTTAGCTGTACCCGTTCTGTGGTCTTCACTCAAGTCAGCATTTACTGTATTGACACTTTCTTCATATGCACTGGTCATACAAGAAAAATTCAATTCAATTTTAAGTCGTAGCACTGTAGCAGTTGGTCCTGGCAACCTCTTTTCACAATCAACAAACTCTGTTTTCTCTCTGTGCTGAAAAACTGTGCTTGTCATGAGAATTAGAAATAGGCTGCAGTTTGTAGACTGAAGTGTTGAACTTTTCCATGTGTTTTTAACCCAGTTTCAAGTTTAGGTTTCAAAGTTTGAAATTAACCCAAGTGTCATCTGTTTGCAAACTCCAAATGCAGAATGGAGAAAGTGAATTATCCCGAAACATCCTGTCCTCTATGCAGTCCTGCACCCATCGCTAAATGAAGATGTATAGTTGCACCACCAGCACAACTGCTGCATAATCAATTACCCACTAATCACCAGGCTATATATGCCCACCCATAAAGCAGGTGCTCAATTGGGTTAGTGCTGGCTGCTGTTTGCTTGAAAGAGCATCTCACTGAAGGCAGAGCCATTTCAAGGTATTTTTGGGGCCTTGTCAAAGAGGGACAAGGACACACACACACACACACACACACACACACACACACACACACACACACACACACACACACACACACACACACACACACACACACACACACACACACACACACACACACACACACACACACACACACACACACACACACACACACACACACACACTCTCATTCATTGAATTTGGGAAGGTGCTGTCACTCTCACAAACTTGTCATTGCTGTCGTATAACCCTTTTTAGCCCGATGACTTGTATATATTGTTTGTATGTGCATCGGAGACTGGGATATTTAGGTTTTTATAGGCTGAGGGCAACTTTCCCGACAAGGGCTTAGGCATTCGGCAGGCTTTTTTGCAGGTGCTTTAGGCATCAGTGGGTTAAATACAAGTACATAACCAGTCATTGACAGCACCAATCCCACCCCCCTTTCAGCTGAGGCCCTTAGGCAATTGCCTAGTTTGTTTACCAGGTTGTGACAGACCTGAAGGGCGCCGCCAGGAAGTAGCGGCCATTATCAAAGCAAACTCCGCATTAAAACCTGTCATCAGGTTTGCGGTCCTCTCAACGCTCATTAAAACAAGTGTGGCCTCGGTCAGCACAGACTGCTTTTTCCCCAGACACCTCTCCTGCCAGTTATAATGGCACTCTGTTGTCGCCGTCGCTGTTGGTGTTGTTTTTGTTTTTCATCGAATGCTTAATCTAAGTTCTAACACAACTTATGCGGCTTTAGATTCTTAAGCAGTGACGTCTAATTGCCAGCCATATTCTAAGAAGGCATATAGGCATTAACGAGTAACGTTACGAAAGCATTTTTTTTCAAAGTCACAGCGCACCCAATTAAGCTCAGACGATCTCTGGTGCTCTGATGTTGAAGCGTGTAGTGCTAGAATTGCCTCTGGCGTGGATGTATGGGTATGCACAGTGGAGCTGTACTTACTTTTTTGCTTGTGAAAAATGCATTTCTACATCTTTCCATCTCTCCTACGTGTATGCATGTTGATTTTGTAGGTATTATTAAATCGATTGACTTCCACAATTCACTGGGGTTGTAATTTACTAATGACTACATATTAATTGGCTGTTTCTGTGTTGGTGGGAAAAAAAGACACACACCTGGTTTCTGGTATTGAAATATCCTTATATTAATAATATATCAGAGCAAGTTCTGTATTTCATACACAACTTCAGTAACATCAGTTCCACATTAGATTTTAAAACTCCATTTCCATGGTCATTGTGGTCATGTGTGTGTGTGTGTGTGTGTGTGTGTGTGTGTGTGTGTGTGTGTGTGTGTGTGTGTGTGTGTGTGTGTGTGTGTGTGTGTGTGCGTGTGTGTGTGTGCGTGTGTGTGCGTGTGTGTGCGTTCGTGCGCGTGTGCGTGTTTGTGTGTGTGTTTGTGTGCGTGCGTGCGTGCATGCGTGCATGCGTGTGTGTGTGACTGCATTTGAGTGACTGTCCTTTTGAGTCCTTTAGTGGTCACCCATGTCTGGCATCTCTTGAGAAGAGGGCTAAATGGAGTGAGTTCCCTCTTCTGACGAGGACAATTAGCACTAAAGACAAGAGGCAGGCTAATGAGACCCCCTCTCTCCTTCATATCTTAATTAAACACTTGTCCACTTGCACTTGTCCGTTGCCACATACGCTTCTCTCTTTCGCTGTTTTCTCTCTGTTTCCCTCTACTTCTCTCTCTCTCTCTCTCTCTCTCTCTCTCTCTCTCTCTCTCTCTCTCTCTCTCTCTCTCTCTCTCTCTCGCATGCACTCTCTTTCTCTCTTTCAATCTCTCTCAATTCAATTCAAGGGTAGCTTTTTTTGGTATTATTCATGAAAAGCGGTGTTGCCAAACCTGACATACTATAAAATAGTATTAAAAGTAAAACAAACAAACAAACAAACAGCATAAACTTGGTACATACAGTAGACAAGTCGATAAAAGATAAGGGGAAAAAACAAATGAAGAAATATATTTCAAGGAACTTATAGAAGACTCTCTCTTACTGTCTCTCTCTCTCTCTCTCTGACTCTCCCTCTCTCTGTCTGTCTCTCTCTCTCTTCCTCTCTCTCTGCCTCTTTCTATCTGACTCAGTGTCAGACAAGTCCTTTCTTTCCTTTTCTTTTGTCGTATTCAGCAAACTTTGTCGTCCTTGAAAGAAGGTGAGAGTTGCCAAGGCAAGACCTTGGTGTCATTACATCAAAACGCGAGGACGGGAAGAACTAAGCTGAGAAAACCAAGAGAGATGAAGTGAAAAAAGAGTTTGGAGTGTAGTCGCAATACCTTCTTATTTCAGAGAGCCGGAGACAAAATAATAGGGTGCTGTTGCTGCAAAAGAAATATATGGTGCTTTCTGTGTGTGTGCGTGTGCGTGTGCATGCTTATGCACGTGTGTGTGCGTGTGTGCCTGCGTGTGTGCATTTTTGCGTGTATGTATGTATGTACAGTATGTGTGTGAGCGTGAGTGAGATCGAAAGTGAGTAACAAATTGTCACCAGCACTTAGGAGAGTGTGAGAAGTGTGTCTACTCTATGCACCTGCTGGTAGAATGGAGTACAGCGAAAGTGGAAAAGGCGAAAGTGCAGCATGTGACAAGTCCATTGTGTGTATATGTGTGTGTGTGTGTGTGTGTGTGTGTGTGTGTGTGTGTGTGTGTGTGTGTGTGTGTGTGTGTGTGTGTGTGTGTGTGTGTGTGTGTGTGTGTGTGTGTGTGTGTGTGTGTGTGTTTGTGTGTATCTGTGTGCGTGCATGCATGCGTACGTGCATGCGTGCGTGCATGCACAAACATGTGTATGCATGTATGTGTGTGTATGTAGCCTACCATGTACTTCTTGTGTGTGTGCGTATTTTTGTGTCTGTATGTGTGTGTGCATGTGCAAGCGCGCACATATGGTTGGGTGGTGGTAGTGGTTGATTCATATGGACAGACAGGTGTGTGTGGGCGGTTGCGGATATGAGGTGACTGACCGCAGTCTTCTCCAGAGGTCGAGTCTTTAGAGAGCGCCGACCTCCGCTGACCCGGCTAGCATTTGACCTCACCGTGACCCCCACCAACCGAGAGACTGACCCCGCGGCAACACACTCTTCACAACACCCCCTCGCTCTCTTTAAGCGCTCTTTCGATGCACTGTCTTTTTTCCTCTCTCTCTTTGCCTGTCTGTCTGTCTGTCTGTCTGTCTGTTTGTCTGACTGTTTCTCTCTCTCTCTCTCTCTAGCTCTCTCTCTCTCTCTCTCTCTCTCTCTCTCTCTTTCTTTCTCTCTCT
>NC_085875.1:20737746-20745246 GCF_034702125.1 Engraulis encrasicolus
AACTAAATGACGCCTTTTGGCCTATCTATTAGTAGGTTTACCACTTCCTATAGATTATTTTAGCCAGGTAACCTTGTTCTTGGAATACCCCCTAGGACGAGAAGAAGAAAAGACGAGGAGAAAAAAAAGGAAAAGAAAAGCATCACCACCCCATGAGACGAGCATCTCAAACAGACTTACTGTCTCGGGCGTGAGGCAGGCGGTGCTGCAAGCGCCTCATTTGTAAGTCTCACAAGAGTCTCTCAGGAGAGACAGGTGCGATGACATCTGCAGTAACACCAGAACAGTGGCGCTCTTAAACAGAATACCAATGCAGTGCAAAATACGCACTTAAAGCAACTTTTGTTCCTAAAGATGAAACAAGTTGGGTGGTTCTGCTGACAAGGAGGAGGACGGTGCTGCTTATTTTTCAAAAGCAACACACAAGAAAACAGAATAAGCAAACTGAGGATGTGAGCTCAAATTTGCCTTGTTGAGCCAACCAGGTTCACATTCATCTGTTATCACTAACATTCATTTTGAGCGAGTGGTAGTGTGAAGTGTGAACAACACTAACATTTGCTCATGCACTAATCAGTCATTACAGCCTCTGTTTGTTGTTACCAGAGTGACAACAACTACGTTGTAATGTATATATTGCTTAGGACAATGTCTAATCCGGTGGCCTCTTACTGCAAATGGGCCCGTCAATGGGCTTATTCACTCTGTGCTAAAACACTCAAGTACATCATATTGCTATGACAATGCAGAGTCTCAAGTAGACTCTGGACTGGGTCATTGCCATTTTTGCTAAGGGGATAAGGCATGGCCTGTGTTATACATTTGCTTTTACTAGAATGTCAATGAAGCCCTTGATTTTAAGGTCAAAGTAGTGTGAGTCTACTATGGTAGTAATAATGATGGAACGGCACACATTATGAGGCTACCGTTGTGGCAGTTGTATAGTAGTACTATGTTTTCTTAACACGTAGTAAAGCAGATCACTGGTAGTGGTGTAGTGGTTACGTATGTACTGTAGATGTACCAGTCAATCATAGTGGGATTATCTCTGGCTCTACTGACCAGAGGACATGAACACATACTCATGGCCCAGTTTCAGATCTGAATCTGCTAGTCTTCATTAAAGACTGTAAAATACTGTACTGCGTCCACTCTGAGATGGTCATAACAGCCTCTAGAGAAATCTGATACACACGCTGCATACTAAAATACTGCAGTACTATATGTTGCAAACTTTGTATGATTATTGGTATTCGGTATGGAAAGATGTGTGATTTTTTATGACATCAAAGATAGTTCTAGAATTGATGTTCTTTCGGTTTGTTTCTCCAACTTGTGATTTGAAGTCCACCACTGTTTGCAAAAGTCCTGCTGGTGAAAGTAGGCCTGTTTCTCTTCAATGCAAGCAGTAACTCGACCAAAACAACAATAAAAAAAAGCCTACACGGAAAGCCAAGCACATCCCTGTCTGGCACACACGGTACTCGATGGTGATTCACCCACCTCCTCATTTATATCCCCTTCATAATGCCATTTCCTGTCCTTTCCCTAAAAAAAACAAAAACCCTTTCTCTCTGTGTTCACAAAAGCGAATCAATAAGCGCTGTATTGCACAGATGGTGGAGAATGCTCGCAGACCTTCGGCTGAGACGAGATATTGCAAATCATACGTAATGTGATGAAAGCCCTTGCGGGGCTTGTTGCGACGCGTTGACGGTTCTGGGCATGTATTGGCCTATTTCCTTTGGCGTAATTAATGTCCGTATGTGTGGCATGTCGAGCACTCACATGTGATGTTTTGTTTCCTTGAATGCACTGTGTTTAAAAAAGCAGGAAGGAGAAAAAATAGAGGGAAAAAAGGGGGACGTGGGTTGTCTCTGAGGATGAGTTCAGACGGATCAGTAGTATGCCTGAAGAAGGGAGTGGGGGGAGAGAGGGAGAGAGAGAGACAGAGAGGCAGAGAGAGAGAGAAAGAGATTTGAGAAAAGAGGCCAAGACCTGTGTGCATCTCTTCAAACCGAATCTCTCTCTTTCTTTCGCCCTCTGCACCCCCCCCCACACACACACACACACACACAACCACACACACACACACACACACACACACACACACACAACCACACACACACACACACACACACACACACACACACACACACACACACACACACACACACACACACACACACACACACACACACACACACACACACACACATACACGCACACACAAGCACATTCACACACCCCTCTCTCTCCCTTCATTACTCTTTTATGAGAATTCAAAATCATTGGATTGTCTCGCAGCCTTTTCATCTCCGCCGGTCCTTGTTTGTGGCGGCGATGGTGAATCATCTAATTTTACCTTTGGAAGAACACGAGCAAAGACACACCAAATTCACATACAAGTCTCCTCTATTTTTAAAAGCCTCGTCCCTGCTATAGTCTTATCTGCTGTTATTAGCATATCACTGCGCCATCCAGCAAGCACGATGAAGGCATTAGCTGCTGCGGGTGTTCTTCATAAGCTGAAGATGAGCCTGAGCGTGCTGTCATGATTTCTAAAGGATGTTTATGTATACTTGTCCTGAATCGGCATGCGACACTCAGCCTTAGAAGTGATCCTGAACTCACTGCTTTTCTCTCATTGCCCTGTTCTTGCTGTTCTTTCACGGCATATCTCTCTCTCTCTCTTTCCCTGGTTCTCTCTCTCTCTGTGTGTCTCTCTGTCTCTCTCTTGCTCTCTCTACCTCTCTAGTATTTTTCTCACTGTCTGTATTTATTTTCAGCAATCTTCTTTTGTACTCTCTTTGTCTCTTTCTCTCTCTCTCTGTTCCCTGGTTCTCTATCTCTCCCCCTCCCCCTCCTCTCTCTCTCTCTCTCTCTCTCTCTCTCTCTCTCTGCTGAGAATATAGGATGTGATCCATATCACTTTGTTTGAAGTCTGGGCCAGAGTTAGAAGTGAAACATGATGATTGTTCTCTCAACACTCTGCTCTGTGGCTGCTGATCACAAAGGCAGGGGCAGCTGGACAAACTCTGTTTCTCTTTTTGTCTCGAACTGTGAAGTATAATGTTCTCTCAAGAGGCCGACAAACTCGATTGAGGGAGTAAAAATTAAAGAGCCTTTGGAGAGGGAGAGGGAGAGAGAGGGGAGAAAGTGTGTGCGTGTTTGGTTGCGTTTTTGTGTCTGTGCGCACATGTGTGTGTGCGCGTGTGTGTGTTTGTGCGTGCCTACATGCCTGTGTTCCTGTGAGCGTACATGTGTGTGTGTGCATGTGCGTGTGTGTGTGTGTGTGTGTGTGTGTGTGTGTGTGTGTGTGTGTGTGTGTGTGTGTGTGTGTGTGTGTGTGTGTGTGTGTGTGTGTGTGTGTGTGAGTGTGTGTGTGTGTGTGTGTGAGTGTGTGTGCATGTGCGTGTGTGTGTGTGAACGCATGTGCGTGTGCGTGTGTGTGGTACAGGAGCTTTCAGAGGTCATACTGAATAGAGGAGGTGTGTTTGTTTGACGAGCTACTAAGAGTTGACAGTAAATGATAATTACACTGTTGTCACCGTCTTTCTACCTCTGCTAATGAGAGAGAGAGAGAGAGAAAGAGAGAGAGAGAGAGAGAGAGAGAGAGAGAGAGAGAGGGTGATGCTCAAGTCTGGTTAAGGTATAGTCTTAACACTGGACCCTGTACATTTCATCGGGGCATGCATACTCAAAAAGCAGGAACAGAAAGCTAAGGAAAAAATGTAGTAGGCCCTTGTGTATGTGCTATACGTAGGCTACATGTACCCACTCTACCACCATCAGACTTGTGCGTGTGTGTGTGCGTGCGTGTGTGCGTGCCTATGTGCATGGCTGGGTGTCTGTGTGAGTGCATGTGCATGTATGACCAGTGCATGTAAAGAAATTGACAATAAACTTGACTTGACTTGACTTGATGTGCCTGTATGCCTGTGTGCATGTTTATGTGTGCGCCTGTGTGCCTATGTGTATGCCTGCGTGTGTGCGTGCCTGCTTGTGTGCGTGCCTGCGTGCCTGCGTGCCTGCGTGCCTGCGTGCCTGCCTACGTGCATGTTTCCCGTGATGCGTTCTCAATGGGAATCTGCTTCGTAATGGAGAAGCACGCTGCTCATGCCCAAGATAATTTCTCAGGAGACGCGTTCATGTCTCCTCACTCAACACATATCGTTGTGTCAAAGTAATTATGCAGACACACTGATGGTGATGCACTTACTGCACTTTCTAAAACTGCTCCTCAGGCTTTCGACTGTGGTTGTAGTTCAATTTAGTGTGTGGAGAATGAGAGAGCGGTTAGGTTTGAGATTAATCCTGCACACTTCTTTTTTAAAGATATTTTATATGGGATTTTTTTTCTGGCTGTATTACAGACAGTGAAGTCAGAAAGAAATTAAGTGGGAGAGTGAGACGAAATGGAACTGGGAAATGACCCAGGTGGGACTCGAACTTGGGACTCGAACTTGGGGCCCCAAGAGCAAGTTGTGGTATTTGCGCAATGCAATGCGCACCGTGCACACTTCTATGGAGTTTGGAGGGTATACACTAAGAGATGCTAACCATAGCATAATGGGGCAGTCATGGCCTACCTAATGGACTGGGAATTAGTCTTTGTGTCAGGCCTCATGTACAAAGAAGTGCGTGGATTTCCTACCAAGACAGTGCAGACGGGAAAATCTTGAAAGTTACTTACGGACAAAAAAATCTGGATGTATCAATAAGTGCGTAACCAGGTTTTGCCGTGAATTCTTGCGCACATGCACGAGCACACGTGGGCCCAAGTCTCCGCCTTGCCTCCTATGAATATTCTAATTTGTATGAACAGACCCATTGGTGTGCATTCATTGGTTGAAAGAATGGGAAAGGGAACGCTGGAAGGGGGACGCGAGAAATACATTTCATAATGCGAGGTGAAGGCGCTGTTTCGGTTTCATTTTAACCAGCTGCCTCAACAATAATATGGTTGAGGTGGTTTTCTTCTTCTTTTTTTTTTTAATCACGCGCCTCAAATTCAAATCCACATTTAACTGGCTGCATTTTTGCAATATTTCCGACCCCTTACAGCACATGTAGTTGCGCTGCATGCCTCTGTGTGCCACCAAAAAGACGAAATGCACCAGTTACGGCAACTTTCACGCTTACGGCAACTTCCACAGCAGCCCTGAAATTCGCGTGGAGATCCGCAGTTTTCCATGTCTAGTCTGTTTTAGTACATCTGTGGAAAACAACTTAAAGGGACACTGTGTGAGATTTTTTGTTGTTTATTTCCAGAATTCATGCTGCCCATTCACTAAAGTTACCTTTTTCATGAATACTTACCACCACCATCAAATTCTAAGTATTCATTATGACTGGAAAAATTGCACTTTTCATACATGAAAAGGGGGATCTTCTCCATGGTCCGCCATTTTGAATTTCCAAAAATAGCCATTTTTAGCCGCAAAAATGACTCTACTTGGACCATACTAGGAAATATTTGTTAATTCCTTAGTAAACTTTCATGTAAAGATCAAATTTGGCAATAGTCAGCCCAGTTTCAATGAGCAGCATAGTTGCAGTACCTTTTTTGACCATTTCCTGCACAGTGTACCTTTAAGTCTGGGTTTTTTTTGTCCGTAAGTGAGCTTCGTACATGAGGCCCCTGGTCATAGGGTTTGTAGGTTTAAATCCTGAAAAAGTAGGAATGATGTGAGTGTTCTCATATACCCTCTTCAATGGCTGTGAAGTAGCCTTGAGCAAAAAAAACCCTCACATAGCTACAGGGACTCTTTTCATTACCCTGTACCTACCTATATGGGTAAGCAGTTAGGGTGTCAGACTTGAGGCCAAAAGGTGGCCTGTTCGATTCCCGACCTGCCAGGTTGGTGGGGACGGGGAGTTATTAGCCAGTGCTCTCACCCCCATCCTCCTCAATGACTGAGGTACCATGAGCATGGCATCGTCCCGCCGCAATGCTCCCTTGGGGCACTGTTTGGTGCTGTACCCTTGCGGGTGAGGCATAAATGCAATTTCATTGTGTGCAGTGAGCACTGTGTGGTGTGGAGTTCTGTGTCATAATGACAGTGGGAGTTTCCCATGTGGGTTTTCACATTGATATTGATATCGGGACAACAAGTTTATTTTCTCAGGGTTGGGACACATTTGTGCTATTCTTGCAAATTGCTACAGGTATAGTGAGCAGACTTACTGGTGTACAAAGATCTTCTATTTTCCTTTTACGTTTTTGAAGATGGCTAGAAACTGGACCTCATCTGTCTCCACTGTCATGTTTAAGCAGACAGTCTACTGATCAGTCTGTCCCTAAAGTCCAAGCGGATTCCAAAAAAGTTGGGACACTTTGTATTTTGTGAATAAAATCTAAATGCTGGCATTTTTAAAACATTTAATATGTTAATAAGGTAGAGCATAATGTACAGACAACATATCAGTTGTTAAAGTTGAGCAGAATTATTGTTTTGAGGTAATTATGTGATCATTTAAAATTTGGCCCATGCAACAAATCTCAAAAAAGTTGGGACAGGGCCAAAACATGTTGTAATTCTAAAAATTACACAAGGAAGAATATTTTAAAAGGAACTATATTGACTGCCAACATGAATGCACAAATAAAATACCATCACATAGAGGCTATGGCACTCAGCGGCGAAGATTTTGAGGGAGTAATTACTTATGTATTACACAGAAAGATTGAATTATCAAAATTGCAGGCATATAAGGCCTATTCCGTAATATAGAGTTCTGTGTAATCATTGCACGAGTTATGAGATCATGACATACTCGTGGTCAATAAGCAAACTATGACACTCCAACAATGACAGCTCTCGAAAAAATGACCATAAACACAACACTTGATTAATGCACATGATGCAGACATTAAACAGTGTTGCGTGCGGAAAAGCTCATTCTATGGACCTAGGAGATATGTGAAACTGTCCTCTGATGATTACAGAATGGTAAATATTTAATCCATTTTGAAAATTATGGAGTCATGCACCCTCCAGGTTATATAGAAAATGAATACTTCAGCTTGATTTAGTGGTCAGTCTGAAAGACAGCATATATGATGGTAAGGGGGTGCAGAGGTGACTTGGTTAGGGTCTTCTTACTCATGTGGATCTTTAACATGAATGCTGAATGACATACAGACTTTAAACAGCAAGCATAGCTACCAAGGAATTATATTTTCCAGCACAGCCTTTAGATATTGCCCCATAAAGGTGGCAAATTTCAATCTCTACTATGTTCCAACAGTGTGGTCCATCATTAGAGTAAACAGGTCACAAAATTGTTTTCTTGCAGTCAGGATATGCCACATATTAAGCATAACAAAAAGGTTAACAAGTTGAAGAACACACCTATCAGTTGAGCTGCTGAAATCATGTCTCGCACATCAAAATATTTAATTTTTGAATAAAATTATGCCATCAGTCAAAGTATTTAACTGTTCAGTTTCATCCCTTGTGTTGTGTTTAGTCTTATCCAATATAAAACGTATTT
>NC_085875.1:20747746-20752746 GCF_034702125.1 Engraulis encrasicolus
ATCAGAAATAGAGGCAGAATGCAGAAATGAGAGAGACAGAGAGACAGAAAGAGAGAGTGAACACAAGAGAGAGAAAGAGAATGAGAGAGAGATAGAGAACGAGAGAGAGAGAGAGAGAGAGAGAGAGAGAGAGAGAGAGAGAGAGAGAGAGACGTGAAAAGAGACCAAAAACCAAAACCAAAAACACCAATGACTCCAACACAGAGGGGGCATAGAGAGAGAAAGACATAGAAAAATGGAGAGAAAGAAGGGGAGAGGGAGAGGGAGGAGAGAGAGAGAGAGAGAGAGAGAGGGAGAGGGAGTGGAAGACAGAGAGCCTTTGCCCGAGTTCTCAGTACTTTGGTACCAGAGTGTAGAGATTGAGAGCAGCCTCAGTACAACCTGCAGCCTCTATGAACACCATCCCTCCAGCCTCACTACATCCACCAATCCCCACCACACACACATCCCACCTCGACACACACACACGCACACGCACACGCACACGCACACGCACACATACACACACGCACACACGCACGCGCACGCTCGCACACACACACACACACACACACACACACACACACACACACACACACACACACACACACACACACACACACACACACACACACACACACACACACACACACACACACACCTCATCTCACTCCACTATGATTCACTTCGCCCTCTCCAGGCTCTTCCCCAAGATTTGCTATCAAGTTTCGGGGGGGGAACCAATTGAACACCTGGCCCCTTGTACTATACCTTCTCATATCCTGACCTCATAGCCATCTCACTTCAACACTCCCCCCTTACTCTACTACTTCCAACACACATGCCACCACCACCACTACCACTACCAGAATCAGGGTCAGTTCTAGTGAGTTTGGTGCCCTTGGTGAGCACCCCCTTTGCTTTTTGTGCATATGTGAAATCGAAAGCCCAACTGGGAATCTCCAACTCCTATTGCTATTGTGACAGCACAGCACACTGCACAGTGCACACAACGAAATTGCATTTATTCCTCACCCGTGCAAGGGGGCAGCCCCCAATGGCGCCCAAAAGGGAGCAGTGCGGCACCATGCTCAGTCATGGAGGAGGATGGGGAGAGAGCACTGGTTAATTACTTCCCCCACCAACCTGGCGGGTCAGGAGTCAAACTGGCAGCCTTTGGGCTACAAGTCTGATGCCCTAACCGCTTACCCATGACTGTCCATAAAATGTAATAAAGTGTAATCATACTGTATGTGCAAACATAGCATGTGATCGAGCACAGCTGATCTAGTGACTACATACAGTACACACTGTGTGCCACTCTCCATGTAAAGTCATTGTCAATGTCAAGTTTAATGTTTAATTTCACTTGAAGTTCTAAATCTGTGGGGATTTTGGGCACTACTATGGCGCCTCCAAGACATTTGGCATCCTAGGCGACCGCCTTGTTTGCCCATGCCTACCACCAGCCCTGACCAGAACCACCTGAAATTACAACTCCTACACGGCTCATAGGAATTGGCCATGGAGCCAGGCAGACAACTACCCACCCACGCAAGGGGATGAGAGAGAGAGAGAGAGAGAGAGAGAGAGAGAGAGAGAGAGAGAGAGAGAGAGAGAGAGAGAGAGAGAGAGAGAGAGAGAGAGAGAGAGACGCACAGGTCTGACCCAACTGAAGTGCAATACTTCTGAGAGATTTGGGGACAAGGGTTGTGAAAGAGGGATAGAGATATGTTTGGGGGAGAGGAGTTAAAACACAGTCCTTGCTGCCTCTGACCTTGTTTAGGACAAAAAAGGTAGCTGACTTTTAGAGTTTCCTTATTGCTGTTGGAAATTGGTAAGCTTGGGAGTCAAAGATGAAATGTTGTGTAACAGGCTTGGCGAAATGCACATGGAGGATTAAAATGAGTAAAGTGTATAAAAAATTAATAAATAAACAAGTTAATATATAAACAAATGTTTGAACAGACAGAGGCAACAGTAGCAACACAATTCAGGATCTGAAGCTTTTGCCAGAAAGGTGCTACTTGTTCAGACGTAGTTATGATGTCTGTTCCAACATCCCAAAAATAAACCTGAGAATGGAAGGTAGTGTTAATCAAAGTGTCTTATGTAACACCAAGCTGTGCCCTCATGCATGCGTACACGCACGCGTGCGCGCGCACACACACACACACACACACACACACACACACACACACACACACACACACACACACACACACACACACACACACACACACACACACACACACACACACACACACACACACACACACACACACACACACACACACACACACACCATGATTTATCTCATCTACCCTACTTTGATATCTTTGTCAGGTACATTTTGTTTCATTATTTGTGATTATTTAATGTAGAGCACCATTGGCCTTTTCCCTTCTTATACATATAGGCTTAACTCATCTGTGCTCATTATGTTTTTAGTCACCTATAGCAACAAAGGTCCAGCTCTTCTTTTATCTTTCCTAAGGCCCAGTTATAGCAATATTGTCTTGAAAGCTTGAAAAAAAAGAGAAAACACTCTCAATGTGATTTTTTTATTTAGCAAGTCCATGTTGTGATTCTGTACCATGCCCATCAATTGGTATCAATTATTTTGTCATAGTTTTCTTGAAGTTCAAATTACACACGAGTTGTTTTGAGTGTGCCAGCATGCAATAGCCAACATGTAATTAGTGTGTTGTACAGATTTGGTGCTGATGTATATTTTTTTTTAGAAAGCAAATTGACTGTGAAATAAAAAATTAAAACAAAAAATCATTGACATTACTTTCCCGATACAAAACGAGCATGTATGACTGACTGATTCATGCGTGCTTATTGCAGATAATTGTTCATAGTGGAGAGAATAGACAGGCGGCGAGCGGTGGGGTTATAATCGGATGTCATTAAGCAGTGCATCCTTGCGGTGTTCATTTGTGTGCTCAGGCAAAATTACATTAATATGGATCTCGTGTTGTCCATGTTTATTCTCTGTCTCTCTGTGTGTCATGCACCCACCCAACCACGTACACACAAAGACAAAGACACAGACACAGACACAGACACAGACACAGACACAGACACAGACACAGACACACACACACACACACACACACACACACACACACACACACACACACACACACACAAACACACACACACACACACACACACACACACACACACACACACACACACACACACACACACACACACACACACACACACACACACACTAATACACAGCCACCTAATGCCTGATTTGATATGCATCACGAGTTACGTTTCATATTTAACCTTTATTTTTGTGTTTACGCAGCTTATTATCCATTATGGGTTTTTACAGATCAAGGGAAATGGTAGCAAACTTGTAAGCTTCTGCTTCCCTGAGTGTTTGTCTCTGTGTCTGTCTTTCTGTCTCTCTGTTTGTCTGTCTGCCTCTCTCTCCCTCTCTCTCTCTCTCTCTCTCTCTCTCTCTCTCTCTCTCTCTCTCTCTCTCTCTCTCTCTCTCTCTCTCTCTCTCTCTCTCTCTCTCTCTCTCTCTCTCAAATCTGTTGATATTATTACAGATATGGCAAAATATATAGGCCTATGAAAATGTAAAGAAGAGCCCTGCAAAACTTGGAAGAGCCCTGCAATATACCTCAACAGAGGAACAAATAAATGCTACTCACCTGCTAACCTTACTACTCACCATACCTAACAAACCTTCTCCCTCTCTCTCTCTCTCTCTGTCTCTGTACAGATGAGCGACCCGACTGCTCGAAGGCCCGCTGTGAGGTGCAGTTCTCCCCGCGCTGCCCCGAGGACTCTGTGCTGATCGAGGGCTACGCCCCCCCGGGGGAGTGCTGCCCGCTGCCCAGCCGCTGCGTCTGCAGCCCTGCCGGGTGCCTGCGCAAGGTGTGCCAGCCGGGCTACCTCAACATCCTGGTGTCCAAGGGCTCCGGCAAGCCAGGGGAGTGCTGCGACCTGTACGAGTGCAAGCCAGGTACGCTACTTGTGCTTTTCCATTATATTGTATTTGAATAGGTTTCTTTTTATTATTTCCGTATTATTTGTAAATCTTATGTTATTATATTAAGTGAAGGTCACTCCCATCAGTCATTGTGAACATTTGGTAAAGGCGGAACACAGGCAGAAATGTAAAATCTCTGAAATGTAAAAGAACATTTTCGATTTTGACATCACTTAAATCCATTAAAAGGAAACAAAACAAAAATCAGCCAGCATTGTACCAGTCCAGCATGTGTAACCTTGAAATTTGAACACTCGACATTTTTGCTGTCTTGTTATTGAAATAAATCTCTTCTCTGACCCCACGAGAGGATACCCCACTGACTGTGTACTGCCTTGAACCGTAAGCTTGCTTGTTAGTAGCTACCAGTTCCCCTCCAAGAAAGCCTCCCAAAGGGACAGGCTCACTGCTGAGTGTGCTAGCACAGCCAGGTTTTAAGCCCACCTGGTATACCATCCAATGTTAATTCCGGGTCCAAGCTGCTTCTGTGTGCCAGTTTCATGGCTTCAAGCTTGGACCAGTACAAGGCTGATCCACTCAACTACACAATGCTGGCTGTAGTACACACCCCCAGCTGGGAAACAGAGCAGATAGCGAACAGCATGTGGTGAACCTTCAGTTTAACCACCATTGTGCTTTGTGTGAACATTCTCTCTACAACTGCAGTGCAGTTATGAAAAAATGTTAATATTCAACATTCAACTCCCATCTCACGTTCACATTGCTAGTAGACGACTGTTAAAATGTTCATCTCCTTTTTATGAAAGCTCTATTGTATAAAAGTATCTGCTAAGTGCAATAGAACGTAATGCATGAAACATTCTCCAACAATATAAAAACCTTGTGAAATACCTTTGACTTTTTAATTTTACATTGTGTGCAATACTTGTGCCATTTGTTTTTATATATCTTTTTAAGGAACACCAAACCTGTCAAGGGACAAAAGATGGAAATTAGCCTTATGGCTATAATCTTGCATATTTTGCATTCTGTTTTA
>NC_085875.1:20760246-20765246 GCF_034702125.1 Engraulis encrasicolus
TATTGCCAAATTCAATCTTTTCGTGAATATTTACTTGGTAATAAACCAATATTCACTAGTACGACCAAAGCTTTTGCAGTTAAACGTGTCAAAACAGTTCGTAAATGGGCAGCATGAATTGTAGAAATAAAATACTGAACGTATTACACATGCACCTTTGACTGGTGGGCCTGACCAAGACCCAAAATAGGGTCCTGGAGGGGTCCTGGGTGGGTCACGGACCCGTGGTGTAAAAACTCTTAATTACCCCTTTTATTTCCAGTCTCAGAAGTCTAGATGTGGTATTGAATAAATGAATAAAACGTAAATGTGTGGCGATATATAGTCACATGCAAACACACTACGTCAATCACATGCAAACAGGTTTCTGACTAACCCACTGACTAAAGCAGTGACACACCAAAATAATTGGGTCACAATTTAATGGCCATAGAAAAATGTGGGTCCACGGATAAGAACCACTGATGTTGGGAGAAGGTCATTTCTGGTGATGTGTACTAGTAGGGAGAGAAAGAGAAAGGGACATAACAGGGGGAGGCTACAGAGGCACACAGAGGGGACACCAAAAGGTGACTCACACGCGTGTCCTACAGCGATAGGGTGACTGCTGCAGGGGACGACAGGAGGAGATAGGACAGAGGAGATAGCGCTCTGACGGGGACTAAAGCAGAGGGTGACTTTGGAACAGCGTGACACACACACAGAGGGAGGAGAGGAGAGGAGGTCATTTGGAAAAGGGGGTTATTGAGGCAGCCGGCTGTGTGTGTGTGTGTGTGTGTGTGTGTGTGTGTGTGTGTGTGTGTGTGTGTGTGTGTGTGTGTGTGTGTGTGTGTGTGTGTGTGTGTGTGTGTGTGTGTGTGTGTGTGTGTGTGTGTGTGTGTGTACAGAGGGGGTGTTTTGCAAAGGGGGATAGCAGAGAGACAGAGGTCAGACTGAGGACAGTGTGTGTGTGTGCCTGTGTGTGTGTGTGTGGGGGGGGGGGGTACGTGTGCGTGCATGTGTGTGTGTGTTTCTTTGTGTGTCTGTTTGACTCTGTTTGTGTGGGTGTGTGCACGTGTGTGTGTGTGTGTGTGTATGCGCGCGCACATGTGTGTGTGTGTGTGCATGTGTGTGTGTGTGCTTGTGTGTGCATGAGTGTGTGTGTGCGTGCATGCGTCTGTGTTTCTTTGTGTGTCTGTGTGTCTGTTTGTGTGTGGGGGGGATAGCTGCAGCCACAGCAAGCGTACTGCGCAGTGGAGCCTGGAGGGCAGGGACACACGCAAGGGGGGGATGGAAATCCCCAGTCCCCAGCAGAGAGGCCCATCCGGTGGACTACCTCCACAGCCCAAATCCCCTCTCTCCTCTCCACTCCGCTCCGCTCCGCTCTCAACTCCCAGGTCAACAGGGAGATGGGGCAACCTTCTGTGTGTGGGGGGGAATAAAATCAGGGACACAAGGACGACACATCCCTGTGTGCAAAATTAGTTCCTGTGTTTTCTTTTTGTTCCTTTGTAAAAAAAACAAAAAACATGTGGATGAAACTTGAGCTTATTAGTACGTAGTTATTAGTATTAAACAAGGGGGGTTAAAGTCAGGGACACAAGGACGACACGTGCCTGTGTGCAAAATTAATTCCTGCGTTTTCCTTTGTTCTTGTGTTAAAACATGTTGATGAAACTTGAGCTTATTAGTAGTTATTAGTATTAAACAAGATTTGATTAACCCCCAGTGACCAAGCTATTTCAGCAATCGATATGAACAAATGGGGTCATTGATAACCCGAATGAGTTCATATAGGGATTCAGACTATTATTTTGCCATTTGAAAGGACAAATTACAACAGAATTTGAAGTTATGATGGAAATAATATGTTAATGTTATAATGGTATTTTAGTTTAATGATTTTCTCATGGACGAACTTATACAATGTATACAATGGTTGGACTGTAATTCTCATATAGAGAAATAATCCTCACAAAGATGAAATCGAAAATTGAGAAACACTGTCTTTGGGGCTATGCCTGACCGTATGATATACTTTTGGACAAATATAAAGCCAAATATAATGTTATGCATTAACTTTTTCTCCTCGTGGCGTTGGAATGACCGTACCTTGAACCAAAATCAAAAATCTCAAATGTAGCCATTGAGCGTTTGTATACAGCTGTGATGATGAAACAGTATGTCAGTTTGGTGTAAGAAACACTGCACTCCTGACTATCCCTGACAACATAAAGTATGAAGTTGAAGAAGAAGCTTATTTTTTGTACACATGCTTTCATCAAATGGCACAAAAGCCACAAAATGAAATTACAAATGGCTACATCGTTTCTCTTTTGGCTATGGCCATTGTCATGATCCCCAAACAGAGTCCCTGAACAAGTCAAATAAAAACCAGCCAGTCCAGCCAACCCATTACATTATACTACACTACATTACACTTAGCTGATGCCTTTATCCAAAGCGACATATTACAGGGTATTGGTTACAGTCCCTGGAGGAGTGTGGGGTTAGATGCCTTACTCAAGGGCACTTCAGCCACATAGGCAGGAAGGGATTGGAAAAGCCTGGCTCAAACCACGCGATTATCGGCCCGATTCTCGGCTGAAAACCCCCCTTACGACAATCGGTGGAACATTACCTCCCAGGACCATCGCAAGCGATTGTGGGGAAAGATTTCGTCGTCGTGTGCGACGTTCTCAGATAGAACTTTGGCATCTCAAAGAGTCGCCGATCGCAAGTCGTAGAAATCAAACACTGTTTGATATTTGCAACTGGAAATAGAACGTTGGGCATTGTCTGAGTGGCTGCGAGCAGCGATAACATTGACAGTTGCGATTCTCTTCTAGTGTGCGGTGCACCCCGACATCAAAATCGGACACACAATCACAAGTCGTGTAGTTTGAGCCTGGCTTAAGGGTGGGGATTGAACCTGCAACCTTGTGATCTACAGTCCAATTCCCTAACCTTTACACCAGTGGTTCTTAACCTGGGGTGCAGGCACCCCCTGGGGGTGCGCCAGAGATTGCACGGAATTTTGTTTGTGTTGAGGTTGTGACCACAATTCTGCTGGCAAATATTATAATAAGGCCAAAACATGTTTTGGTCCCCATGTAAAGTCATTAAGATATTGGTAAATGTTTTAGGCTAGATTCATTGTAATTATTCACTTAAATCATTTTTTTGTGCGTATACGCGTGTAGACGTTTGGGTTGGGGGTGCGCGGCTTCTCTTGGACAGAGGTGAGGGGGTGCTTTAAGAAAAAAGGTTAAGAACCACTGCTTTACACCATGGCTGCCCACAGCAGTCCAATGTATCAGCACATACATACATAGCCTACATACATACACTACACTACACTACAGTACAGTGCAGTGCTTAGGGACCAGCCTAGCCTATTGCTATTCCCCAGCAGCACTCTGCAGACACAGAGCCAGAGGAGCCAGTGTGCCTGAGGGAGCATGCAGAGGAGTGAAGCAGAGCAGCCTGTGGTTTATATATCAGACATGCAGCACTTAACTCACATAGTGGCAGAGGGGAGGAGGAGGAGGGGTGGAGTAGAGGAGGAGGGATGGAGGAGGAGGGATGGAGGAGGGATAGAGGAGGATGGATGGAGGAGAGGTGGTGGAGAAAATAGAGGGCATAGAGTAAAAGGTGAAAGAAGAGCAGAGGATGACTTCGATGATATGAGAATGAGATAGGAGGAAGGTATCAGGAAGAGGGGGAGGAAGAGAGAGAGTAGTTAGAGGAAGAGGAGGAGGAGGAGGAGGAGAAGGGAGAGGTCGAGGAAAATAGAGGGAAATGTGGAGGAAATTGACATGCAGCCTCTCTGGTTAGGTTAGGTTAGGTTAGATGAAGTTTTCTTATTAGTCTCCAAAAGAGGGTGAAAGACGAGGAAGAGGGGGGAGGAAGAGGAGAGGAGGAAACTGATGATGTTCAAGAGGAGGATGGAGGAACGGGGAGGAAGAACAGAAGGAAAGGGGAAGGTAGAAGGGGACGATGAAGAGGATGATGAGGTGGAGGGAGTGGAGGAGTAATAATGGAAAGAATAAGAGGGGAAGAGGAAAGGTGAAAGAGCAGAGAGAGGGAGACTTTTGATTTTTAAAATCCCTTTATTGAACCAACCATGGCCCACACAACCACCACAACAACCCCACCTCCCACCCCACCCTACCCTACCCCGTTAAAAACACCCCTTACCAAAGAAACCTTAACCCACCACCCTCATTAGCTGTCCACACCCCTTTATCCACGCTCCACTTCTTATCGAATAGTTCAAGGTTGTCAATAGAGGGAGAGGAGAGGAAGGAGGAACAGGGGATGACAAGCAGAGGGAAAGGGCACAGGTGGGAGGGACTGAGGAAGAGGTGGAAAATGGGGGATGAGGAAAAGATGGGGAGAGGGAGAATAAGGAGAGAGTTGGTCGTTTGATTCAGTTGTTTTAAGTTGATTGGTTATTCTAATGATTTTTTAGGTTGGTTGATTTCATTTATTTGTTATTGTTTTACTTGAATTGTTATTTTAATGCAACTGAAATTTTAATTTTGTAACTTCAGCTGCCACTTGGACATGAATGATGCCCTTGTAAAACGGGTTCTATTTTCCTGGTAAAGTCACGGCTGAAAAAAGGAGGGGAAACTGACATGCGGCCTCCTTCTACTGATGATGACAGGGAGGATGAGGAGGAAGAGAGAAAGAGAGAGGGAGGCTGTGGGAGGTAAGGAGGAGAGGAAGAAACGAGGGATGAGGATGAAGCAGAATAAAAGAGGAAGAAGAGAGGGATGATGATGATGATGATGGTGATGATGATGATGATGATGATGATGATGATGATGATGATGATGATGATGATGATGATGATGATGATGATGATGATGATGATGGGGAAGGAAGGGGGGATGACAGTGAAAAGAAGGAAATGGAGGAAACCGATCATAACCAGCAGCTCTGCACCCGTCATCATTCCATTTGATCCAATTCCATCCCTTCCCCTGCTTTCTTGAAAAGAAAAAAGAGAATGA
>NC_085875.1:20770246-20772746 GCF_034702125.1 Engraulis encrasicolus
ATCTCTCTCTCTCTCTCCTTATCTATTTCTGTTTTGTTCTCTCTCTTTCTCTCTCTTTCCCTTCATCTTCATCTTTCTCTCTCCCTCTCCCTCTCCCTGTCCCTCTCCCTCTTGCTCTCTACTCTATCTTTCTCTTTCTCTCTCTCTGTCTCTGTGTGTCTGCCTGCCCGTCAGTGTGTGTGTGTCTCTCTCTCTCTCTCTCTCTCTCTCTCTCTCTCTCTCTCTCTCTCTCTCTCTCTCTCTCTCTCTCTCTCTCTCTCTCTCTCTCTCCGTTTCCTCTCGACACTTGTCTCTGCCCTTTTCTCTCTCCATCTCCATCTATGTTTCACACACACACATGCATGCACACACGCGCACACACACACACACACACACACACACACACACACACACACACACACACACACACACACACACACACACACACACACACACACACACACACACTCATACACACACACCCGTGTGATGGCAACACTCACACAATAGGGTGTGTGAAACATACTCCCAGTTTGAGTCGGTGATGTCATGCGCCAAGAGCGTAGATAAGGTCTTGATTAGCTGTCTGTGAGGAACCATGAGGTCACACAAGCACTTTGTCACACTTACACATGCACACACACACACACACACACACACACACACACACACACACACACACACACACACACACACACACACACACACACACACACACACACACACACACACATACACACACACACACACACACACACGCGCGCGCACAAACACACACACACACACACACACACACACACACACACACACACACACACACACACACACACACACACACACACACACACACACACACAAAGACACACTCTCGTTTAGGCATGAGCTCCCTCAAGCATTTTTGTACAGTGATCAAGCACTACCGTTGACTTTTTCTGTTGTTGATGTCATTGTACTCTATGTAGGCGTGTGTGTTTTGGTGTGTGTTGCGTATCCATATGTGTGTGCGTGGTGTGCACATGTGTGTGTGCGCGTCCGTGCGTATCCGTGTGTGTGTGTGTGTGTGTGTGTGTGTGTGTGTGTGTGTGTGTGTGTGTGTGTGTGTGTGTGTGTGTGTGTGTGTGTTTGTGTGTGTGTGTGCGTGTGCGTGTGTGATTTGTATTTGTCAGAACTGCTGTAGCAGCAGTAAAACACTTTTATGCCGTCCCATTTTCCTGGTTTATCAGAGGAAAAGCTGACTCGGCCCATATGGCTACTGACATGAAAGCAGTTGTGATTGAAGACAAACTTTGTTTGCCTCATGTTGTAAAGGAAATGAACACCAGCTGAATGTCTCATACCATTTTAGTGATTTATCGTCATAAACAATTAAATTAACATTTGATAAATATATATGTAGAATCTAATCAGAAATTAGCACTTTAATTAGCACACTGAAAGACCTTGGTTAGAATGTAAAGATATGCAATGGTCGCTTTTGTTATGCTCCGTGGGATCCCTGTACTATTTATGTGTATCACTTGGGATTGTGGTTTTTAAGCTGTCGATTAGTTGTGTTATGTGCGCTGGCTCAACCATCAGTCACAACAGCAGAGGGGTGAGGAAGTGGCCCTGTAATCATTTAAATACTATTGGGCTCATTTAAAGCATGGTTGCCATGGCGAGAGTTTGATTGACAGTTTGTTTAAGCAGAGAGCAAGAGCTTGCTGCTCTAGTGCTGAAAGCT
The DNA here is from genome assembly GCF_034702125.1 of Engraulis encrasicolus. NCBI lineage: Eukaryota > Metazoa > Chordata > Actinopteri > Clupeiformes > Engraulidae > Engraulis > Engraulis encrasicolus. The sequence continues at coordinate 20,771,949 of NC_085875.1, forward strand.
GTAGTCTTAAGCAGGCCCGCCAGCAGGGCAGGGGGGGCAAATAGGTCAGTTGTCCCAGGCCCAGGGGCCCACAATTAGGACCCCACTACATTGTATGTATTGAGAGGGGGGGTTATTTTAGATGCCTCCATCCCAGCCTTGGTCAAAGCTTGCAGCAGCCCTGGTCTTAGGAGTGGGGAAATATGCTTTTAGGGACCTTCTGTTCCCCTCAGCCGCAGCTGTGGACCAGACCTGAAGCAATAATGGGATCGGATTATCTTCTTAACACCGGACCGGACCTCGCTAGTATAAGCCCAATGTACGGGGAAAAAAAACCCTGAGAAACAATCCTCCTGTCTCTCTCCATCCCTTCATTTAGTTTATCTTTTCTCATTCTCTCATTCTTTCTCCTTTTTCTCTCTGTCTGATTTCTCTGGTTCCCACCAGCCTCTCCACCAGTGTCCTCCTCTCTCTCTCTCTCTCTCTCTCTCTCTCTCTCTCTCTCTCTCTCTCTCTCTCTCTCTCTCTCTCTCTCTCTCTCTCTCTCTCTCTCTCTCTCTCTCTCTCCATCTCACCACCACCCCATGATCACTCTCTCTTCCCCTCATGTTCTCAGCCCTTCCCCAGCCCTGTGTGTCTGCTGCCCTGGCCCTTGCATATCTCCCAGCACTGTAGAGCTCAGATTAAGACATTGCAGGGCCTGATTACAGGGGGGCCGTGCATACCAGGCCGGTGTTGTAAGAGATTAAAGAGCCACAACAACCCAACTAACCACCACACTCAGATAAACCCAGGCCTCCTGACATAACACTGTGAACT
>NC_085875.1:20785246-20787746 GCF_034702125.1 Engraulis encrasicolus
CCGCACACCGGCTCCGACAAAGTGCTGCGCACTGCTCAGCTAAAATTCGATTCCATTGTTTTCAATAGAACCACGCACACTAGCGCAGACGTCCGCGGACATTCACCGATGTCGGATAGCAATTAGAGACAAGTTCTATTTTGTCGGCGCCGCCCATTGACTATCAATGCAATGTTCGTGTGAAATTGGGTTTGGGGGTCCGAATTCTGTCGGAAGCAAAAGTGCGCCGCAGTGCTGTCGGAGCCAGTGTGCGGCCGGCCTAAGGGCCCTGGCAACTCAGTCCCATTTTGCCCCCCAACTTCGACACCCCTGCCCTGGTGCCCCACATTGGAACGAGTTCAGTCTTAGTTCAGTTGGCATATTGTCAAGTCGCACAACGTAGGCTTTACCTTCTTAGTAGCCTTGATTGTGACAACATTGCTTTGTGCTAATGCCAGTTGTTTTCAGGAGACACGTTGTGTTTCAGTTTTTAATAGGATTAATTAGCATTGCTGCATGGTATTAATTAGCGTGTTGAGCGCATCTTCAGCAGAGCAGAGCCGAGCGCTGAGACAAGATGAGCTCCAGTCTTGTACAGAAAGTAGTCACCTCATCGAGGACATAGCACACAGCACACAGCGCACAGTGCACCCACCCAGCGCACAGCGCACAGCACACCCAGGCTGCGCACAGCGCTGCACACCCACCCGGCGTACAGCGTACCCACCCAGCACAAGTCATATAAGCTCCAGTTGTCATGTCAGCAGCTAAACAACAACAGCAGAGGGAGAGAAAAAAAAGAAAGGAAAAGACCAATGAAAACATGCATCTCCAACACCCACCCCCCACCCACCGCCTCCTCTCTCCACTGCCCCCAGTGCGTCTGAAGCCCAGTGATTCATGTAATGGCTGACGTAGATCAGGAGTGATGCTTGGGAAAATCAGATTACGAAAATGAAGTTACAATGCACGCACTGTTTGCAAACACCCAGGCCTGCATTTCACTTGCCCATCACCACCCATAACCACCCATCTCCTCTCCTCCAGCCAGTTAGTGTGTGTGTGTGTGTGTGCGTACGTGCGTGTGTGTGTGTGCGCGTGTGTCTGTACATGCATCTGTGCTTGCCTGTACATGCAGGCATATGTGTGTGTGTGTGTGTGTGTGTGTGTGTGTGTGTGTGTGTGTGTGTGTGTGTGTGTGTGTGTGTGTGTGTGTGTGTGTGTGTGTGTGTGTGTGTGTGTGTGTGTGTGTGTGTGTGTGTGCGTGTGTCTGTACATGCATCCGTGCTTGCGTGTACAGGCAGGCATGTGTGTGTGTGTGTGTGTGTGTGTGTGTGTGTGTGTGTGTGTGTGTGTGTGTGTGTGTGTGTGTGAGTGTGTGTGAGTGTGCTTGATGGCCGCATCAGTGGGTGAGGAATGGGCTGTTCGCAGCTGCCTAAGAGGCCCCAGTGGACCCCACACCCATCCCATCCCTTCACTTCCCTGGCCCTGCCCTGCCCCAGCCCGACTCGACCCGTTTAGTCATGTTTGTTAATGGTGATGTCAGGACCAGTGGGCAAAATAATAGGCTTGGGAATTTTTTTCTCTCTCTCTGTCTCTCTCATTCTCTCTCTCTCTCTCTCTCTCTCTCTCTCTCTCTCTCTCTCTCTCTCTCTCTCTCTCTCTCTCTCTCTCTCTCCCTCCGCCGTGTGTGGGATGAGCATGTAGACAGGAAGAAAGAGGCGCTTTTTTGTTTCCTCGGAAGAACAAGAAGGACGCAGAAGGACGAGAAGAATGAAAAGACAAAGGACAAAAAAGAAGGAGAAGAAAAGGAGAACAGGACAAATAAGGAGAGATACAGAGAAGGGGGAGAAGGACGAGAAGAAGAATAAAGCAGAAGACAAAAGGAGAAGACAAAGCAAGGACAAGAAAAAAAGGAAAAAAGGGACAAATAAGGGAAGATGTAGAGACGTACTGTATGGAGAGGGGGAGAAAGATGGGTAGAATAATAAAAAGAAGAAAAAGAAAGAATAGAAGCACAAATGTCGGAAGATATACTGTATAGAGAACTCCTGGAGAGGGTCCCCATATGAGGAACTGGCCTGACGTCAATTAAATGGCCAACAGATGTTCTCTGTTCATGAGGTCAGGAAAAAGGGAGAGTAAAAGAAGGGAAAGGGATGAGAAGAGAGGGTGAGAGGAAAAAAAGGATGAGGAATGAAGGAAAAGGAGGGAGAAATAAAAAGGAGAGAGGCAAGTGGAAAACGATTTTCAATGCTGTTGGCTGCCAAAGACAGGCAGGCTGGCTGTCATTGTCCTTGATGCCATTTAGAGCGAGCAGAACGGGACCTTGGGAGTTCACAGGCACTCGAGGGTGTGTGTGTGTGTGTGTGTGTGTGTGTGTGTGTGTGTGTGTGTGTGTGTGTGTCGGTCACTGTGTGTTTGTGTTCGTGTGTCTGTGTATGTGTATGTGTGTGAGTGAGAGAGTGAGAAAGTGAGTGAGTGAGTGACTGACTGACTGACTGAGTGACTGACTGAGAGA
>NC_085875.1:20795246-20797746 GCF_034702125.1 Engraulis encrasicolus
AAGTAAAAACAAAACCGTGTCACACCAGCAATTTCCATAATTGAGATGAGTGTAAAGGGCATGAAGATCATCAGCTGAATTGAAATCGCCCATTGCATTTAATTTATATAGCACCTCTCACAAAGTCAAGGTCACAACCTGGATTGGTGACAAGTGCACAAGTAATGCAGTGGGAGGGATTTTAACAAAACCACAATCTCCACCTCCTCTTCTTGTTAAAGCTCACAATCCGTAGCCCCAACCATTAGCCTAGCTTAGTCTAGCTTTTTTGTCTGGAAGTGGTTTACACTGGTTAAGAAGCCAGCAGGCGTAACCCATTTCATTAAATTGGGCTAGCTGTAGGGGCAATGCAAGACTAGAGGTTCTTTAATACAAAGAGCAGCAAAAGCCATATATCCGCTCCTTTGGTTGTGCGCTAGACTGCAAATAAGGCAATCTTTGGCAAAAAAAGCAAGTGTGTTGTTCCTTGAAGGTTTCTCATTTCTTGCCTGGGAAAATTGTGTTTTCCTTCTCATGCTGCCACCGTCACCTTAGTGTTTGCTCCAGTGACTTTGGAGCCTGAAGGAGCTTTGTAATGGCCCCTGAGACAATTCCCCAGTTCTTGTTGTTGTTGTTGGCTTCTCGGAAATAAATACATTTTTTAAGTGAATTGGGATCAGGATGTATGGGAAATTTCCCTCGTAAACAGAGTCTATAGAAGTGCTCTTACCACCTACCTCACCCACATCCACCTCATCCACCCATATCCACCACCCACTGTAGCAGTTGATTTTTTTGGCTTCGCAGAATTAAATACATTTTTAAAGAGTCGATAGAAATGCTCTCACCACCCACCTCATCCCTTTATTTTACAGATCACATACTATGTTGTTGTTGTTGACACGGTTATCTTGTTATGTCTTCTTTTTCATATGAGATTGTTAGTGGGTTCAAGGGACCACAGCAATTTCATTGGCTGACCTCAACTTGCAGGTCAAATATGTTTGGTTGTGATGAACTAATTACAAAAAGAGGTGCAAATGTTTTGTTTTGGCAAAATGTTTTGAGGAACATAATCTGGATGAAAGATAATCCTAACAGACCACCTGTTTATTTGACAATAAAGCTGACCTTGAACTTGACCTTTGATTTTTGACCTTCCAGAGACCAAGCCGGCGTGCACCTTCAACGGTGTGGAGTACCAGGATGGGGACATGTTCCGCATGGACTCCTGCCGCTTCTGCCGCTGCCAGGGGGGAGTGTCGGTCTGCTTCACCGCCCAGTGTGGCATCCTGCACTGCGAACGCTACTACGTCCCTGAGGGGGAGTGCTGTCCAGTGTGTGAAGGTACGACACCGCTACAACACACACACACACACACACACACACACACACACACACACACACACACACACACACACACACACACACACACACACACACACACACACACACACACACACACACACACACGCTAACTACAACTACTAACTACATTCACATGGTGCACTGTACACACTGGGAAACTGTGATACACTATTCAGGGTGTGAAGGTACAAGACCGCACACAACATGCAAATACAACACACACACACACACACACACACACACACACACACACACACACACACACACACACACACACACACACACACACACACACACACACACACACACACACACACACACACACACACACACACACACACACACACACACACACAGTTTCACATGGTGCGCTGTACACTGCAAAACTCCGATTATCATTGTGACATAGCACAGCAGAGCACACAGTGCACACAACCCAATTGCATTCATGCCACGTGCAAGTAGGTAGCCCTAGTGGTGCCCCAAGGGAGCATACAGGATATGGCTCATAGCAGACACACACATACGTATTTTTGGACACTATTTAAAACTTGTGTATAAAATTTGATTTTACACAATAGGACTACATTCATACAGACTGCAAACATACACATAGAGCAAATACACATGTGTGCACTCCTGTATCTTTGTTTTCATGCGCATTTCTACACTGGACAAAACCTTGTCCTGCCCAACCGTGGCTAAACCTTGTGTCTCTGTCTAAAATGTAAGCAAATCAGTGACCTTACAGATTGCGAGGTGAAACAAATTATCCCTGTGCATGGGCAAGAGTATCGGAAATCAAATCTGTTGAACTTTTCGTCATCTGCATACACTGTACTACAGTACAGCGATGATTTCGTCTCCCACTTTCCACCGCTCCACTGTACACACATCACAAGATGAAGGACAGCACAGCAGAATGAAAAATAGCTCCCGCATACTCTCTTGTTTACTAGACTGAGCCCTGCCATACTCCCTCTGATACTACGTAGGATTTGGTGTTCCAGGCAGTCTGCCCAAACCTGCTTATACAGAAGGAGCCACTGTCTTCTGTGTCATGTTTTCCTGACTGAATCATGATTGCTCCATGCAAGGTGCGCACAATCTCCATTTAGCTCCACATGCAGGGCGGGATTAATGCATAGGCTAG
>NC_085875.1:20807746-20817746 GCF_034702125.1 Engraulis encrasicolus
TACCAACTAATAAAATGTTCTTGTATTGCTTTTTGTTTTGTGCGCAGTATGACTAGGTGTAAGTAAGTTTCAGCATTCACTTTGGACTTGGGCCTATATTGTGATTCACTAGTTCACTCTTTTGAGTGTTCGGCGTACAGTAAAACATGTTTGGCAGATGGAAGCTGGCCTCAGTCCCGGGATGCTTTAAGTAGAGATTATGTGGGATGAGATCCACTCATACCCTCCTGGATGTATAGAGGGATGGTAAAGTGGTACCATTAGTGAAATGGAGGAGTGTGGGGAGGAGGTGGCACAATCGAGAGCCTTCGCAGATGACAGGTGAATCAGCAGGAGGCATTAAATCACTGAGAAGGCGAGAGAAGTAAGGCGACTCCTTCTGTTCTATCTGTTGTTAGTAACTGCAGTATGTATTGTTAGTGTATGCTATAGTGCTGGGGCCTATACTAAGAAGCTGGTTCAGGAGTAAAGCAGGTTAAGAGGTAAATCATCTAATAGAAGAGTCTGGGGTCCTCATTGTCTTAAGAATTCTCTATTAGACGGTTTACCTCTACACTTAACCTGGTTTACTCCTTAACCCGTTGACGCCTAAGGCACCTGTAAAAAAGGGTGCTGAATGCCTGAGCCCTTTTAAGAAAAGCTGCCCTCAGCCTATAAAAACCTAAATATCTCAGCCTGTGAAGCACATAAAAACATGCAATAAGAAGGCATTTAATCGCTAAGACCCTCATCTTTCATTAGAATGTGTTCATTCATATCAAACAAACAAAGATTTTTAATAAAGTTGTCTCAAATCTCATGAGCCTGAATGTTGCGCAACGCAACATCAGGCATCAATGGGTTAACCAGCTTCTTAGTATACCCCTCACTTTGCCCCTGTGGGTGACACACAGTATGAAAAGTTTGTCAGTTTGTCAGTTCAACTAGCTCCCTTCACAACTCACATGCTATCCCTATGGTATTTTCCCATAAAACTCTCATGTTACTTGTTCCTCTACACAGGACTGTGTGCATGTCTGTTTGCATACTATAGCATTTAAATTTAGCACCGCCACCACTGATAATGCATTTTTATGAATAAGTGTACGGGCCACTTTGGACTGCAACAGCTGCCGTGGTGCCTCCATCTGTTGCCTCTGGAGTACTCTCTGCACTAATATACTGCTAACACTGCTAAAGACACATACTGCTTGCTGTTTAGATACTGTATGCACATGAATATGCACATGTGTATTTCCAATTAAGGGGTGATGACATATGTGGTAGCATATGCACAATTCTAGTAGTGATCAACTGAGATTATCTCTCTCCCTTTCTCTCTCTCTCTCTCTCTCTCTCTCTCTCTCTCTCTCTCTCTCTCTCTCTCTCTCTCTCTCTCTCTCTCTCTCTCTCTCTCTCTCTCTCTCTCTCTCTCTCTCTCTCTCTCTCAGGCCTGCTCTGTTTTCTGTGAATGTGCATCTCCTTTGTCAAACCATGTTCAACTGAGTATATTCTCTAAGCACAGGATCAATGCTCAGCATCCTCCTATCCTGCAATCGAACAGTCGCGAAGAATGGCAAGAAGAGGGTGTCTCCTAAAAGCTGCATCACACCAACTGACTCATCCACTCCTCTTATACCTCTCCATTACTAATGCCTCTCTCTGCTAATCTCTATACATCTTGTCCTGCTTTTTTTCAACTTCTCTGTCTCTCTGTTTTTCTCTATCTCTGTCTTCCCCCCCCCCTCTCTCTATCTATCTATCTATCTATCTATCTATCTATCTATCTATCTATCTATCTATCTATCTATCTATCTATCTATCTATCTATCTATCTATCTATCTATCTATCTATCTATCTATCTCATCATTACACATCCCTATCCATACATTTCTAGCCTTTATCCTCTTCTCCTCTACCCTTGTTTATACAGTACCACTGCCTAGTGTGGGTGCTGAAGGCATGCTGCTTCTCAATCCACCTGGCCATATATGTACGTGTGTCAGGGCATTAGGGCTGTAACGATATTGTATCAAATCGAGAAATTGTGATACACAGAGTCACGATACAGTATTTTGATGCAAAAAGGCAGTATTGTGATACACCCTTTCTTTTACCCTTCAGTTCAGAAAACAACCACATGATATGATGTGATGGTGCTGCCAAGCTTCAAATCAATATTATTATTATTATTTTTTAACTTTTTTTCCATTGTTAGTAACCTAACGTACGATCATCAATTTTATTTTTATCATGGGATGTGTCGAACCGTGATAGAATCGAACGGTTTGTTGAGGACATCGTTACAGCCCAGTGCATGCATCACAGATTTGTTTTTTTTTGGGGTTTTTTTTGTTTGCACAATTTCTTTGGGACAGATGGATGGATTTTCGTCAAATCGTGTGTCCAACTAATAATATATAAGACTTGAGAAGATGTATGAACTGATTATCAATTGAGAAGCGGTGTTTTATTCTGATAACCCATGAACCCCGTTATGAATTTGCTTTTTGACCAAGTCTTCATGTCTTACTAAAGAGTCTGCGTAATGTAGCAGTGTAGTGCTGTGGTAGTAAAGTCTTTTCAAAGTCTATTACAGCATTCCACTGGCGGAATAGTGGACATTATGAGGTTGCAGATGGCTGCGGATGCATCAGAATGAATTCTTTCAGTTTTCGTCCTTCTATCTCCTCTTTCTCTCTCTCTTTCCCTCTTCTTTCCATCCATCGTTTTCTCTTGCTTCTCATCTTTGTAATTCCCGCCGTCTGCCATGCTCTCTCTCTCTCTCTCTCTCTCTCTCTCTCTCTCTCTCTCTCTCTCTCTCTCTCTCTCTCTCTCTCTCTCTCTCTCTCTCTCTCTCTCTCTCTCTTTTCCCTCTCAACTTTTCATCTTACTTTTCCCTTTTTTCACATCCCTTCCCTTCATCACTTCACTAGCCTCTCTGTGTCTCTCCAAGAATAAAAGGCTGTGGAGTGTGAGGGGTGTGTGTGTGCAGGGCTGTCGTTCAGGGTGGTAAAGTGGGACTGAGTCACCAGGGCCCCATGTATATAGGGGGCCCCGCAAACAGTCTGATTTATGTAAATATATGGCTGGGGGGGTCCATTGGAGCTGATTGTACATAGGGCCCACAATTTGTTGCTACGTCCTTGTGAGTGTGGGGGTGTGGAGTGTGAGAGGGGAGCTCAGTCTGTCTCTGTCTGGCTGCGTTAGTTTGTGACTGGAAGACAAAGACCCGGTAATGCCTCCCTCTCCAGACAGACAGGCACAGCTCTTCAGGCCAGACACACACACACACACACACACACACACACACACACACACACACACACACACACACACACACACACACACACACACACACTCACACACACACACACACACACACCAACATATAGGCAAACACACGACATTCTCATGCACATGCGCGCTCACGCACACATACACACACACACACAGTCTAACACATACAGTATGCATGCACATTCACCTGCGGCACACACACACACACACACACACACACACACACACACACACACACACACACACACACACACACACACACACACACACACACACACACACACACACACACACTAACACACACACACACACACTGACACATACTCACACACACAGTCTAACACATGCACACGCACCTACGGCATACACACACACACACACACACACACACACACACACACACACACACACACACACACACACACACACACTGACACATACATACAGACACACAGTCTAACACATTTGCATGCACACGCACCTGCGGCACACACATACATGGAGAGGCTGTCTTGTATCAAACACACACACACACACACACACACACACACACACACACACACACACACACACACACACACACACACACACACACACACACACACACACACACACACACACACAAACACACACACACACACACACACACACACACACACACACCTCCAGTTTGGCTCTCAGCATTTCAGGGCTCTGGCCCATGATTTAGATCCCTGCCACCCAGCGAGAGCAGGGCAGAAGGGATAGAGGCAGGAAAGGAGGGAGGGAGGGAGAGGATGAGTGATGGAGAGAGAATGGGAGAGAGGGGAAGAGAGCGATGGAGTGATAGAAAGAGGTGGAGAGATAGAAGAGGGGCACGGACAGACATAAGGAGTGATGGGTGTGTGTGTGTGTGTGTGTGTGTGTGTGTGTGTGTGTGTGTGTGTGTGTGTGTGTGTGTGTGTGTGTGTGTGTGTGTGTGTGTGTGTGTGTGTGTGTGAGAGAGAGAGAGAGAGAGAGAGAGAGAGAGAGAGAGAGAGAGAGAGAGAGAGAGAGAGCAAGAGATGGATAACAGAAGAGTCTAGGCAGACTGAGAGAGGAGAGTAGAAGAGAAGAGAAGGGGAGAGGGGAGGAGAGGAGAGGAGTGTAGATGACAGGAGTGTAAAAGAGAGGAGAGGAGAGGAGATGAGAGGAGTGAAGAGGAGAAGAGAGGAGAGGAGAGGAGAGGTAAGGAAAGGAGAGGAGAGGAGAGAAGAGAGGAGAGGAGTGGAGAGGTAAGGAAAGGAGAGGAGAGGAGAGGAGAGAGGATAAGAGAAGAGAGGAGGAGAGGGGAGAGAAGAGAGGAGAGGAGTGTAAAGGAGAGGAGGAAAGACAGATGGATCATGTCTCTGTCAAGTTGGGCTTAAAACCCAGGCAGCATGGGGAGTTGGCAGCTCCCTCAGGCCCCCGCTGTGCTGCGGGCCCCCCAGGGACCAGACTGAGAGGGAGAGAGAGAGTTGGAGAGAGAGAGGGGGATGCGGAAAGACAGACAGACAGACAGACAGACAGACAGAGACAAGGGGGGGGGAAGAGGGTGAGAGAAGAAGATGGTGAAAGTGAGAGAGTGAGGGAGAGGAAGAGGAATAGAAAAACAGAGTGAGAAGAGAGTAAGAGAGACGAAAAGAGAGAGAGAGAGAAAGAGAGAGAGAGAAAAAGAGAGAGGGGGAAAAGTACAGAAAAAGTAAGTGAGAGAAAATGCTAGAGAGAGATAAGAGGAGGGGTGGGGGGGAGTGAATGAGGGATTTCATATTTCCACTCATCTGAGAGTTTGAGGGGCTTACGGGGGGAGACAGGTGCCAACTTGAACTTGCACGGTGAACGGCGTGAGGCTCTGGGGAAGGAGGTGTGTGTGTGTGTGTGTGTCTGTGTGTGTGTGTGTGTGTGTGTGTGTGTGTGTGTGTGTGTGTGTGTGTGTGTGTGTGTGTGTGTGTGTGTGTGTGTGTGTGTGTGTGTGTGTGTGTGTGTGTGTGTGTGTGTGTGTGTCTCTATGTGCGAGCATGCATGCATGTTTGTGTGCGCACGTGTGTGTCTGCGTGTGTGTGTGTGACGTGTGTGTGTGTGTGTGTGTGTGTGTGTGTGTGTGTGTGTGTGTGTGTGTGTGTGTGTGTGTGTGTGTGTGTGTGTGTGTGTGTGTGTGTGTGTGTGTGTGTGTGTGTGTGCGTGCACGCGTATGTGCGTGTGTTTGTGTGTGTATGTGTGTGTGTGTGTTTGATACAAGACAGCCTCTCATCTCCCACCTCGCTGCCTCTCTGGTTGTGGCTGTGAAGATCACCTGTCTGATTACAGATGCCCAGCGCTGTGCAATGCCCGATCGATAAGCAGCAAAATTAGAAAATGTACCTTTTACTGCACAGCCTGCTGTGTCTCACTCTCTCTCTCCCCATCCCTCTCTCTCTCTCTCTCCATCCCTCTCTCTCTCTGTTCATCTCTATCTGCCTTTTTCTTCCTGATCTTTCTTTCTTAATCTTACTTGCATTTTCTTTCTGTTGATCCGTGTCATTCCTCCCATTTCTGTCTCGAGTTTTTGCGTATTTGTTCTTATTCTTTCTCTCTATCTCTGTGTCTTTATCTCTCTGTCATTCTCTCCTCTTTCTCTCTTTCTTTCCCTCTATATGCATCTTCTATCTGTTCATTTCTATGGCTCTCTGTGCGTGTTTTTATCTATCTTACTTTTATCTATCTTACTTTGCTTTCTATATGCACCAATTTCTCTCTCTCTCTCTCTCTCTCTCTCTCTCTCTCTCTCTCTCTCTCTCTCTCTCTCTCTCTCTCTCTCTCTCTCTCTCTCTCTCTCTCTCTCTCTCCTTGTCCAAATTCAAATTTGCTTTATTGGCATGTCTGTTCATGTCAGTGTTGCCAAAGCTTACAAATAACATAAAAAAATGGGTAACAGAATATTACGGTCAATAAATAACATTAAGAACACTAACAATGCGTGCATTAAGAATATTAAGCACACACACACACACACACACACACACACACACACACACACACACACACACACACACACACACACACACACACACACACACACACACACACACATACATACACGTTAAGAACGGTGCACACACACATACATTAAGAACGTTACACACACACACACACACACACACACACACACACACACACACACACACACACACACACACATACACACACGTTAAGAACGGTGCACACACACATACATTAAGAACGTTACACACACACACACACACACACACACACACACACACACACACACACACACACACACACACACACACACACACACACACATGCGTTAAGAACGGTGCACACACACAAACATGAAGAACGTTACACACACACACGCGCACACACACACACACACACACACACACACACACACACACACACACATACTCACACGTTAAGAACGGTGCACACACACATACATTAAGAACGTTACACACACACACACACACACACACACACACACACACACACACACACACACACACACACACACACACACACACACACACACACACACACATGCGTTAAGAGTGGTGCACACACACATACATTAAGAACGTTACACACACACACACACACACACACACACACACACACACACACACACACACACACACACACACACACACACACACACACACACACACACACACATGCGTTAAGAACGGTGCACACACACAAACATGAAGAACGTTACACACACACACGCGCACACACACACACACACACACACACACACACACACACACACACACACACACACACACACACACACACACACACACACACACACACACACACACACACACACACACACAAACCCAAAACAATTAATTATATACTGTCAATGTCCCTCAGGGTATGGCATGTTGCAACATATTTTACTAATACTTTGCAGTTGTGTGTTTCTCCAAGAATATAAGCCATTTTTTCATTATCACTTTGTAGGTTAAAATGTGGTACTTCTATTGCAAATATTGGAAAATATTGCTGCCTAATTTGTTCATATTTTGGACAGTGAAGCAGAAAGTACATCTCAGTCTCGACCTCATCAGTCGTACAGTGACCACATATCCGCTGATCTCTTGGGAGCCATGTTTTTTTGTAGCGTCCTTTCTCTACAGCTAGACTGTGGTCACATAACCTGTACTTGGTAAGCATCTGTCTCTGCTTTGTATCTCTGACTGTGTAGAGAGTCTAGAGATAACACTCTAATTTGGATTGTGATTTGGTCTGATTCTCCCAGTGTTCCAGATATGTACTTGGATTGGTTCATAATTTGTTTTGGTTTGATTTGATTTTGTACAGCAGAGATAGTCTCTCTCTCTCTCTCTCTCTCTCTCTCTCTCTCTCTCTCTCTCTCTCTCTCTCTCTATCTCTCTCTCTCTCTCTCTCTCTCTCTCTCTGTCTCTCACACACACACACACAAACACATGCACACACACATGAACGCACGCATGCACACACACACCCTGTATACTCGAAAACACACACACACATGCACACAAACACACACGCATGGGCGCACACACACACACACACACACACACACACACACACACACACACACACACACACATACACACACACACACACACACACACACACACACACACACACACACACACACACACACACACACACACACACACACACACACACACACAAACATGCTGCAGAAAAAGAGGGGGTAGTTTCATCATAATGTTTTCTCTTTCCCATCGCTCTTTCATATCTTTCTTGGTCCATCTCTGCTTCGATTCCTCTCTTTTAACTTCTTTTTTTTTACTTTCTTGGTTTCATCTGCTCTCCCACTCACTCTTTCTTTTTTCCTCTCTTAACTCTCTCTACATCTTCCTCTACAGTATCTGTCCATCTTTCCAGTCATATTGCATCATCCTCTCATTTCTCTCTCCCTTTCAGCTTCTTTTCTCCATCCTCTCCTCCTCTCTTTTGCTCCGTCTATCTACGTATCTATCCAACCTGCCTCCTCCTATCCCTCTTTCTTTTGGCACTTACTGTTCTTTTTTATTTTCTCTACCATGTGCTCTTCCTTCTTTTGCCCTCTCTATCTCTCCTCTTTTTCTCTTTTTTCTTCTATCTATTTTTCCAGCCACCTTGCATCCTCCTCTTCGCCCTTCTTTCTGTCCTCTCTGTAGGTTTTTGCATCTTTCAGTTTATGTTCCTATTGGCTTGCCATTCCTGCCATTACCTTGTCTTTTTTGCAAGTCCCTTCCTCCATCTCAATCTTTCTTCCTGTCTTTCAAACTGCCTTAACAGTAGATTTTGAGGTGCTAATTCTCCTCTTAGCGTGAAAGCTCACCTGGGAAACTGTCATTGTCACTGTGACACAGCTCTCCACAATATACGGAATTGCATTCATGCCCTACCCGTGCAAGGGGGCAGCCCCCAATAGCGCCCCAAGGGAGCAGTGCGGCGGGATGGTACCATACTCAGGGTACCTCAGTAATGGAGGAGGATGAGGGAGAGCACTGGTTGATTTCTCCCCACCAACCTAGCGTGACGGGAGTCAAATCGGCAACCTTTGGGCTACAAGTCTGACGCCCTAACAGCTTACCAATGGCTGTCCAAGAAAGTTGGTTCTTCACTTAGAGAGTCCTAAATTCGACTGTCTGTAAATGTTGAACAAGTGTTACATAGCCACAAATTTCAATACTCTTCTATTAGGTGTATGTCACCCTGTGTTTTCAAGGTGTATGTGGTGCCTGATACGTGTACACCAAAAATGACCATAGCCACCCAGTAGCCGAGGTGGTTGAAGAAGTCTCGGCATGAATTTGCTGTATTCACTCTGAGCATGATATTGACACCAAACTCACCAAACTGTGTCATAGCTCATTACCATAAGATTAGCTGATTTTTAATGGCTGAAATTCGCTCTGGTTGCTCAATTCACATCGCCCCCACAAATTTGCTTTGGTCCCTCAATTTGCTGGTCCGTATAGAAATAATGACTTTTGATCTGGTTGTTTCGGTTGCTTTGGTCTCTTTTGGTGTACACACACAGTTGCAGGTGTGTTCTGTAAGGTATGAATTGACACTCTTACTCTGGATTTGACTTTCACTATGTCCAGGGGTGCAAATCATAGTTTCCATGACAAAACGACTTCTTAAGGCAGCGATTAAATTAGTTTCGATATTTCGAATGCCCCACTATATGGTTCAATTCGATACGATTCAATTCGATATGATTCAATTCGATTTTTTTCCAACTACTTTTCCACTACTACTATGTTGCACAATTAACAGCTAGAAAACAAAGGTGGAATGTCTGGTCCCGTTCTTCTTTTGCTTTTATTTTCCCAAATATATACAAATAACAGACAGAGCATTGGGCACAGGCCAGCGATTCAAGTATTTTTGATATTTAAGAATGCCGCAAGATACGATACGAGTTGATTCGATCGCCAGCCATAGGATCGATGCATCGATACATATCGATTATTATTTACACCCCCACCTACGTCCCCTGTCAAACTGCTTTGCTTCTTTCTCCTCATCTATCCCACTGCCCCACTCTCCTTCTCTGCTTCTGTCTTTTTCCTCTCGTTTCCTTGCTCAATCTATTTTTCCCATTCCCCCTTTTTCTCCACTACTTCCCCACGTCCATCTCAATTCTCTCTCTCTCTCCCTCTCTCTCTCTCTCTCTCTCTCTTCGCCTCTGATTACTGTTTTTCCTCC